>NC_066355.1:8501731-8806262 GCF_024516045.1 Bombus affinis | reverse complement strand
ATGGAGCGTAACCGTAGGTGGAGAAGATTGATGAAAGTATAGAAAGGAAGGACGGTGTGTTGCAAGGAAATTTTTCTTTCGTCGAATTTGCCAAAATCAGTCGACGTTAACTCGGATCGCTAGCGGAATTCCAATCAGCCTGCGGTTCTCTTTAATTAACGAAGGGTCAGAACGAAAAGTGGCAAGAGCTAAACGAACGTAATCGTTCTCGGGCATAGATTAAAATTTAAGGCGATGTTCTAGTTGCGCGTGTACCTCTGCCGAGTTTCACAGCTTTCCCTCTCTCTCTCTATCTCTCTATCTATCTATCTATCTATCTCTCTGTCTATCTATCTATCTCTGTGATCATTATATACTTACGAGTCAACGAGACGCATTCTCGAAGCACGAAGTTGCCCGTTGTCTGCGAAAATTAAGTTTCCATCGCGTTTCATCGAAGAGCTGAACAAACGGCAAAGCTCGATACTACCGAAGCTCTACTAAATATCTTCCAAGGGAAACATTTATTTGACGGTTGCAAAAGCACGAAAGTCGTGTCGCGAGCTGTTCAACGGCGCTTCAAGAGCTTGAAAATGTCGGCCAAGTGTCAAAATCGATGAACATATATTTTAAAAGCGATGTATCCGGAACAGGAGGGGCATCAGGCGTATTCGCGACGTGCTGAAATGTAAAAGCGATTCCACCTAGACAATTTCCACCGACTCGCCTCGAGATAAAAAATTCATTTCCCTGGAAGCACCTACTACTTCGAAGGAATCATTCTCGCGACTTCGCCACGCAGTTTCTTCCAATACTTTCGTCCGTTTCCAAGGATCCTAACAGGGCGTTGCCGTAATTACACAGCCTCCTATTCAGAGTTGCCTCGAGCGTATCCCAAGATGGCAATTCGTCTCCATTCTTCGACTCGCAGCGGTCCAACTTCCTTCGAGCATCTTGCGTGCTCCACGTCGGCGATTCCTCTCGGCTTATCATCTCGTCGAATTTATTTTTCTCGATATTACCATCCACGCGCAAGCTAGACCGAGCCGGTGAACTTCCTGAAATTGAAAAATCGATCGCCGTATTGTTTGCACGGCGCTACCAGGTTCCGTTTCGAGAAAAAAACCAATCTCGCGCTGCTGGTAAATTGTTGCCACGTTCGTATTAAGCAATCGAGTGCCTCGAAACGAGGCGGGAGTAAATCAAGTGGATAGCGAGTCGGGTTAAAATAATTGACTTTATAAAAGATGGTAAATGGAATGACTATTTCAACATAAATACAGTGGCTGGCGAAAAGGTTGTCTTCTTTGCCTGTAGTCTTCGTGTGTACGTGTAAGACTCTATACATATATACATTTTCATATTAATTTCAAATTTTACTGATATCATGACGATACGAACGCGTCGATGTTACACTGACGAGAAAATTCCAAAATGTTCCATATAAGACACAGAACGCATACCTAAAACGTGCCACTGTATTTCTAGAATATATCAGAAATAAAATAACCTTTGATAACGTCCCATATTGGAGCGCGATATCTTCTAAGGCTGATCGTGCCTGCGATAGAATCGATCGAAGAATTCCAAGAGGACAACGAGTTCGAGTCCCAGACGTTACACGGGCGTCGTCTTCTCAACGCGTTACGTCTCACGGTGTCATGCATCTGCTGTATCTCTCTCTCCAGCTGTTTCTGATGCTCCGCGATGATTCGCCGCTCGCGAATTCCTGGCGACAGACGCGCGGCGGAATCCAGGAAATCCGACTCCGGTCTGAAACGAACAAAACGGAATTCGTTATACATCGAGTACCAACCAAAGGAAACCACGCCCATTAACGACTCGTTAAAAGCGAGGATCTTCTTAGAGAAACGGAACCGTACCTCGGCCTGTAGACTTGAATCGGTGAACTGGATGTATACAAGCAGGTGGTCTTCCTCGAACGACGAGAGGATTCTCTGGCCACGCGTTGCACCATTTCCAACACTGCCACTTGCTCCTCCCGTGGCAAAAGAGCGGCGACTTCTTGCAGAACCTAGAGAGAAGAAAAAGTTTCGTACTGACTTTACATCCGATCCACGATTTAGCTCTACACGTCTGGAAGATTTCAAGGAATAGGATAGCCTCCGAGTAGATAAAACGAAAAAGTGTTTCCTCGTGTTTTTAAAACACCTCTGATGACGTTGAAACAGCGTAGAAAGCTTCCTTTTATTTAACGAAAAATTTGTTCCTTGCTAAGAATCTTTGGTAACTCCAGCACCGCTAAAATTCCCCTTTGTTCGATGGTTGAACGAGAGGAAGGTGGTGCTCGGCAGTGGCGCGTAGAACCTGGTTCGGCGGTAGCTAGGATTAAACTTAGTTTCGAAGCGCAAAACGCATTTTCCATAAGCATAAGGGGGTCCCGGTGAATCGGGTTGTCGCTCTTTAAGTAGAAAGTTACTTGGCACATGGAAGACGGAGACGAGGGGCAGGAGCCAAGAGCTCCTCGGTGTGCAGAACGCGCGAGAGCGCTCCGGGAAAGTAAATACGTGTCCATTTTTTCCCTTTTTATTCGTCTTCAGTGGCTCTGGAAAAACATACATCCGGAGTGCCAGAAACACGGGCGAGTCTCTCTTTTTACTCCATCTTCGAGACTGTTTCGTGCATCAGGTTCGAACGATTCCTCGGCAAAATCGTTGAAAAATACATATGAAGAATCGCTGACGACCCGGGCGTAATCCAATCGAAAGATCTTCGCAAACAAGCCCGCGATCCGCCAGCGAAAACTGCTTCGATTTCACGTGGACTGATTGATACGACAAACAGAATGAAAATTTCTCACAGTCACGATCTGGGGGAAATTCCATGACAACATCACGACGCACGGAGGGGAATCGTTCGCGAGATAAAAAGTTCGAATGTATCGTCCAATGGAAAACTTCTTTCTGAAACAAAACTGCGCACAAGAATGTTGGAAAGATCGATTCCCATCTAAGCGCTATCACATTCCCAAAAGGCTATCACGGCAGAGGTACGCGCAACCGGAAATTAGTTGAAATGGAAACGCGTAACCTCCGAAGATCCTCTCTTCGCTGTTAGGAATAAACAAAGCGAAAAATACGATCGCGCACTTTCATTCTTCTCGATCGCGTAAAAGTTTAACGATATTAATTCACAAAGAACTTCTGTGATCATTCGAGTTTCGTTCGTTGAAAAAGATTGTCGAGGACTTCACGACGAAGTTATCGTTGCTTCGAAGAAACTCACGATCTATCGTAATAATAACGCAAAGTCGCAGAAATATCAAACCATATCTTGCGCCGATGTAATATTACAAAATGAAATATATAATAGAAAAGCATATCCTCCTTTAGGAAAGTCTGTCACCCGATGGACAGAACAAACTTTGAGGAGCTTTGAAAACGTTAGATTCTCTGCTTACTCTCGCGGGAGATACGAACGAGGAAAGAATCGAGTGTCGTTTATTTTGTTCGAAAGAACAGCTCTAGAAGCCGATGCCTCGTACGATGGGGACGTTAATCAGGTAAGTAGGAACCGACTCGGAGCCTCTATAGAAGAATTCCGCTCTAACTGTACCATTCTGTGCGCGACGGGGGAATTGGACAGAGTTTTATTGATCTTACATGGAAGTCTCGCTATGGATGCCGCAGATCCGACCACTTTTGAGGCAGAAAGCATCCTCCAAATTGTTAAAATCATACATCCTCGAACTCTTCTGTTATAACTTAACATTCCGATTAACGATGAAAACATCTATATGAAATTTTATTCTAAAAGAAAAGCGAAAATGTCGTTCGATGAAAGGTACGATGAAAGGTAGGCAGGTTATTTGGTTCGGCTCATGTTACTTCACCCAAAGAAAACAGGATCGAAACAATTTCGCGGTGAATGACGTTAGTCGTGGAAAATAGGATCCCAGGACGTCTGACGAAGAATTTCGTCGGTGCTGGTTTATCGGCCAGGATATCGGCCAGGATATCGACCAAGGAGGATTTTGGTCTAACGTCCAGTCAACGCGTGTAAACTCGTTGACACCTATTAAGCTTGGTTTAACTCGATTCTCCGAGCCCTACGAATGCTGACACGTTTAAGGTTCTCTGGAGACTCGCTAACCTTTAAGAAAATCCCTTTGATCCCGAGGCGAAATCTCATTGAGGAAGTACGCGGAAACAGGCGAGCAGAGGGAACGATTCTCCTGACGGACAGTAAAAAAAAGATCGGCCCTCGTAAGTGCGGGATCGTGTCCTCTCATTTACAACTCTATCACTCATCTGTTTCCAGGGGAGCAAAGTGCCTTCTGTCTAATTACCCCCTGAGTTCGATCGAAAGTTCTCGTAATAGCTCGGAGAAAATTAAACTGTCGAAGACATATCAGAATGTCGTTTTGATAGATTGATAAACGTTCAAAGTAGTTGGAGCTAAAATTACATCGCAATCGTTAAAAAACGATTAGAATTTCTATTCTGGTTTCGTTTACCGTCTATATCTACGTCTATATCTGTCCTTAAACTGTTCTCTCTGATTTTCTCATTACAATCGTCTATTCATTCATTGAATAAAAGACGTTACTAGCGATCGACACATCCAACAAGATATTTATATCCTTTAAAACCGTAAAGAAATTCAAAATGATCATATATAGGGTAAAATGAACATTAAATGCAGAAGATATGAGTATAGGTAAGAAGGTATATCCCGTAATAAGATTCATATTAGGGATATTTTCAAGATAAAGTAATTTCCTACGTTATGGGACAACGCATGCGATGATACTTTTTGACAGTCTATCGATATCGTTTGCGAGAGCATCGTTCCCATCGCTACCTTTATGAACGTCGTTGTGGCAACAACCTTCTTGTCGTTATTACGGTAACACGATCCTTTGAAGTAACATCGCAGCCCGATTTTATGATCTCTCCGTAAACCGAGGTTTCACTTCGCAGTTTCTCGTCGCCGGCTTTCCCGAAGCATTAAACCGGATTTCAAACTGCCGCTCGAAAATGCAAGAAAAACGGAAGTCGTTTTGACGCGGGCTAAAAAGCGGACCCGTTCGTAAAACGCGAACGTCTTTTTAGCCGTCCCTTTGATTACGCCCGTTTCAAATTTAATCTCAAGCGTAGACATCCTGGACGAACGCGTTTTTCCCAGCTGCTCGTTCTCTCGAAATTATTCTTCATGTTAATTAACAATTACCGTTGCGCGTAACTGTTTACGAATAAACGTCGTTTTATTAAAACTGAAAGAGTAACACGGTCCGGAACAAAAGCTGATTTCTCTGCGCCACCGACGACGATTTAAATAATTTGTTATAATCTCGGTCAATACTGTAATCGTATAGTCGGATGTTTCGTGTGAAATTTAATAAAAGGGCCGATTTAATATACACGTTCCATTAACTCTTATTTGCGCCCCGATTAAAAGTCAATTTATATTCGTCAAAGATTTATGCGAACGGAAAGAGGAACGATACACAAGAGGTGCCGGTCTCTTAACAGCGACGTGTGAGCGACGTTTAATTCGCGTTGTCAAGGAAGAAGCCTCCTGGTGAGAGATAACCCTTCGTCATACATATATACATATATACACGTATGCGCACATACGATCACGCGTTGCACGCGCTTAAAGCCTTACGGAACTTTTGGCTCTTCCTCGCTTCTCCCGTTACAACAACCTTTCGAATTTGATTCGATCCTCCCTTTCTTACCTTTAATCCTGTCCGTGAAAAAGCATTAACGACCGATTCAATGGCGTTCTACCGGCGCGAAATTCATAAAGATCGCTGGTTTTTCTATCTAGGGTAGCTGGTCTTAACGTGGTTACCAGCGTCGCTATTAAATCGACTGAGACTCGATTATACAAGCGGAGGATAATGGGCCGCTGCGCGTCAGAGAAGAAGCGGATCGTCGGAAATGGCGGAACTCGAGCAACGAAATCTGCAGTTCCTTCAAGTTCCGCCTCGATATTATTGTCGTAGAATCTGGCGCGATTCGACGTCGTTCCAACGTGTTCACACGGCGGACACCCCTGTGAAATTACTGTCCTGGAATTGCCTTCGTGCACCGGAAATCCGTGCTCGTCTAATCTAATGAAACTGCGCGAACTGTGTGTAATTAAGCTGCCTCGCGTCTGCTGCGCGTGGAATGAAAGCTGAGCCGAAACTCCAAACCGAGCAAACACAGTAGAACGCGAAGGACCAGGAACGCAAGTTTCACCGCGGAAATTACTCCGACAAATAATCGGCCATCGAACCTATACCGCATTGCCGTATGATATACTGGTCAAAACGCTTGCAACTGCCACCAGCGTTTGATTTACATACGTTTAAATTGCTGAATTGCCCATACGACAGTACAGAAATTCGGTACTTCGAAATATCCATCCTGCGACGTAAGACAAATTTCGATCGAAGGATCGCTTAATCTCTCGGAGATATACAAATACGAGAAACTTCTTCGACTATCTTTCTCTCGTTGCAGTAGTTTATTCGGAGGCTTAAACTGTTCTCGATATGTTTGCGAGGACACTGCAGGCTGCAAAAATATCCGAAAATAACCAGAACGGAGAACGTTGAGTCAAGTTAAAGTAGACGCGAAAGTTGAGGCGATAAGAAGAAGAATCGCGAAAATATGAGAGAGGTTGTAAAGTTTGAAAGTTAGACAACTCACCCTGAACTTGCCGAGGGAGACCATGGCGGAAATCAAATCGCCAGGACCACGATGTCGAGCTCGCGATCTGCTCATCGACGCGACGTATGTCAAAGGGCTGGCATCCCTCAATTCCGCGTGTCCTGCAACCCCTAACGAAAATATTGATTTTGCGCCACGTACCGCATATACGTAACTTACGTAAACGCTTCTGTGATCCGGTGACCGAACATCGAGACATGGACCAGAAATTTGCCTACGTCACCGAACGGCGACGTTGATTTAAAACGCGAAGCCCAAACCGCTCTCTCCCTAGTAACTCGCACGGTTGATCTATCGCTCGGCATTTTCAGCTCGAATTTTACGTGCCCGCTACGTATGAGATTCTCTGGCGACGTCAACGTAAATCTTTGTCTCTTCCGCGCGTTTAGTCTCGCTCAACGAATGACACCGCTCTTCAATTTTTAATGCCAAACATGTATATTCTATGCACGATCGTGGCTAGATAGGGCTACCATACCGTGGAGAAAGGATTTTCTTCGATGGCCTTTCCAAAGCTGAGTGAAAGGATTTCGGCTACTGCTATCCTTTGTCCGACAATGGGTATAATTTTAAACTTCAGTTGAATCACGTTCGATGGGAACAAAAGATGTCAGCAGGAAATAATGCTCGCACGAAAATCTCACATAAATCTTTATCAAAAGAAGAGCGAGTATTTTTTTGTTTATTTTCGTGGTTTCCCAAACAAAGCTTTTTACCCGAGAAACAAAAGCCCCGCGAATGACGTATTGGAAAAATTGTAGAGAAATGGTTTCGTCCGGTTCCACGGTATCGACCTTTTTCTCTCGCCGATGCGGCAATGGCAAATACGAATTTATACGCAACAAGGAAATAATTAATTTCACTCGTTTCTATTAGCCGTAAGAATATTAGACTAATGTTTTCCAACAACCGTAACTAGAAGTTTCACGTGAAAACGGAAACTCACTCGAATCACGACTGCGGCTCTAATTAATTCTCAAAACTCGAACACTCGGCCGAAATTCGTTATTACTACGTGACAGTTTCCGTGAGTAAGATAGCAAATTCTTGTACCTATGATATATACTACTCCGTTTACTAGTTTATGAATTGAATGGAACAAACCAGTAAATATCATATGTTTCCTCTAACCTTTCTTTTCAGTCGGGGCAATCGATCCTTGCAACTTTGATAGAAAATCAAATAGCTCGCTGATTCTGTAATGTATACTTTTCTTCCTCACGATCGTACTGACACTCCTAGCTTTGCTCCACGTGGAGAACGAGCTGAGACTCTTGTTCTCTGTGAAAGTTAAGTTGTATTTAATCGCCCTGTCTCTGGGAAGAAAAATCAGACGCAGAGAATTCCCCGAACGCTCGATCATCTTCGTCATATTTTCTGCCCAGCGCCAACCCTTTGATAGATAGTCCACGATCCCGTTAGCAGGTGATATTTCCTCGCTTATCACAGATTTACAGAATATCGATAGCGATTGCATCTCGGAAACATAGACCTCCTGTCCCTTCTTCCAAGACGTTGCACACCAACCATGTTCGTGAAGGCTGTTGAAAAGATTGTTCAGATATGGACGTAGAATAGGCTCGAGAAACTTTCGATCATAGTCCATACCTTGAACAATGAAACATTCATAAAATTAAAATAAAATTTGGTATTTCATAAATAGATATTCGTGGATATTCGTGCAAGTACATTTATGAACACGGCTAAACAAAACAAAATCTAAATAGAAATTTATTTCACCTACTACGAGTATTTCACTTTGGATATTTTATATAATTTTGCGCAGCATTCTATACATTTTTGAATCTTGAATTTTTCTCATAAATGCACGAACACTCACAGTTTATTCGTGAATAGATATATTCCTACCAAAGTATAGCCATTGTAAAAGTATTTTGGTCATTATTGGAGAAGATTCCAAATCCATATTGGCTGTTTCTCTATCTCTTGCGATAACATCGATTAGCAGTCCGACCGAATAATCGAACTGACTGCTCGTATTGCAATGTCTTCTTTTTTTTGATTCCTTATGGCGATCGTTCATTCGCAGCTTGCGATTCGCCATCGGATAACTCTGGTTCTTGGCCTGTGTTAGAATTAATTTCAGTAGGAACACGAGATTCTCCACCTGTTCCGTCATACAGTAGGATAATTCCGAGAAATTCGAGTAACTATAGTTGTCCGGATAGTTCTGTCAACACAGAAAACGAGTCTTTGTCATACTATCGGGAGCTGTAACAAGCAGCAAGCTATCCTGTCGTGGAAATTCTACCTGTAACAAAGCGTTCTTTGCTCGTAGAACTTGCTCTAGGATCATGCTAAAATATTCCAACTGTTTCTGGCTATATCCGTAATCCTCATCGGACGTTTCTCTGGGCAACGCGGCAATGATATCTCGCCATCTCGCAATGAGCTCATTCTCCATAACGTCTAGAGGTCTTGGTACGTCACGCGTCATGGAGAAGGATCGATAATGAAGAGTTTCCAAGTAAGATTCCAACAATCGACGATCAGAAACGTAGGAGTCCTCGTGATACGCCATTCCTCCTTCAAAATACAAAGACATGAATTCTATGGGCTATGGACTATGAATTATATTGAATTCAAGTCGCGCGCGTCCGTGCTAATAAATTTTCAAGCGTCTTAATTAAATTACGCTACGATTAAATGATACACATCGTTGGACGTAACAGGCGTGACGCGAATAAACGGGCAGCCGGTGAGTAAAGCGCGATGAAAAACGGCGGTTCGATCGAAGAGTATCACCGAACAGCTTATGAATGCATACAAATTGTCGATACATTCAACATTCTCAATAATGGTACGCGTCGTTATCATCGCTAATTAAGAATTTCCATGGAAACCAGACGAGCCGCGCGTGTCGCCGAGATATTGATTGTTATATGAAAAATAGCAACAAAAAGAAATCGGAGATTGGATAGAGCGAGCTCGACGAAAACAACACCGGTTCCATTCTTCTAACACATCTTTTTTTTTTCCTCAAACTGAATTACCTCTCGCGCATTGTAGCATCACGTTGCAGCGCGGATGAAAGTAACACCTCAGGCTCTGGCATTTCAGCGCAGCGACTAACTCGTCCAACGCTAATAGAACATGACACGAAAGGGTATCGGGCGCCCAGCTCGTCAACGGATCCGGTCCTGTTCTTTCTAGAGCCCATCGGTGCACAGTTCTCAGAATGTGTCTGGAAACTACTCGTAAGCGATCTGGAGGCGAGGGGCCGTTTTTCCGTCCTGCCTAAAAAAATTTCACTCGTATTTAAATTGCGAATTTTTATGCATTTATGGAGAATTTAAAAACGTAAAAATTTGCGCAATGTACGCATGATATGCAAAAGAGTATGTTAGATATGCGTAGCATGTAAGCATCGGATGCTTTGTAGCGTTTTTCACAGCCGATATACCAGGTATGTAAATATTAAACCGGAATTTTTGTATAGAAAATACACGTTTATTGTATGAAAATGATTAAAAATATTTTATTCGAAGTATTGCCCATCCCTAGCTATACATTTTTCCCACCTGTCTGGCAATTGGTGGATGCCACGCCAAAAAGTAGCGCTCAGTATTAACGGTTTCGCCAGGTTTTAACAGCTCATAATAGATCACACCCTTCTGATCCCACCAAACACAGAGCATTGTCTTCCGTCCATAGCGATTTGGTCTTGTAGTCGATGTCGGTGGTTCGCCTGGAGCTACCCATGATCTTTTACGCTTAGGATTCTCAAAATATATCCACTTTTCATCGCCAGTCACAATTCGGTGGAGAAATGACTTTCTTTTGTATCTGGCGAGCAGCATTTCGCAAGTGGTTTTTCGGTTTTCCTGCTGTCTTTCACTCAGTTCATGTGGAACCCATTTTGGACCACCCACCTTCTGGATCTTTCCCATGGCTTTCAAACGTATGGAGACGGCTGTCTCGTGTCACGTTTAATTGATCAGCGAGTTGTTGTTGCGTTTGAGCGTCATCCTCATCCAACAATGCTTGCAATTCGCTGTCTTGACACTTTTTCGGTGCTCTTCCACGTTCTTCGTTCATCACGTCAAAACTCCAGCACAATTCCGGCACAATTCCGGCACAATTCCGGTACATTTCCGGTATAATTCCGATACAATTTCGGTATTACTCCGGTACAAGTCCGGTACAATTCCGGCACAATTCCGGTACAACTCCAGTGCAATTCCGATATAACTCCAGTGCAATTCCGGTATAATTTCGGTATAGTTCTGGTACAACTCCTGTACAACTTCACTACAACTCCGGTACAATTCCGGTACAATTCCAGTACAACTCCGGTGCAATTCCGGTACAACTCTGGTATAACTCCGGTACAATTCCGGTACAACTCCAGTGCAATTCCGGTATAATTTCGGTATAATTCCGGTACAACTTCGCCACAACTCCGGTACAATTCCAGTACAACTCTGATACAACTCCAGTACAATTCCAGTATATCTCCGGTACTATTCCGGTACAATTCCGGCACAACTCCGGTATTATTCCGGTATCGTTCCGGTACAACTCCGGTACAATTCCAGTATATCTCCGGTACTATTCCGGTACAATTCCGGCACAACTCCGGTATTATTCCGGTACAACTCCGGTACAACTCCAGTATATCTCCGGTACTATTCCGGTATAACTCCGGTACAATTCTGGGATAACTCCACAGACCTGATATTCTATTATGATCTATATGCATGCACATATTACCATTAAAAATATTCACAGTATAGCCATATTTATCTACGAATAATCATTGTTAAAATGAGAATGGCGATCAATAAAGTGCAACGAAACTAGTCTGCAAGTAAAGGAAGGAAAAGAAGGAAACTTTAAAAATCGATTCAACTTTTCTCATTACGTATTCATCGATACGCCGCCGATTACTGCAGTTTCGAGAGGACAGATAAATTATTTTTGAATTCATAAATTGTTAACAATAACATTTTTATTAAATAGCTAAGAACGCAATGGCGTGGTTTGAGAGAATAGGTGGATCTCAGGCTTCAACGCCGGAGTAGAATCCCTATCGTGAAAAGAAGAAGGTAAGGAAAAAAGAAACTGGTTCGTGTCAGAGGAGGGATGGCTCGTATTTCAGAAATAGGCCAAAGAATTGAAGATCGTGTGAATGTAAGCTCGTCTGTGTGCGGATACGATGCACCAGCTAGATGCACGTTGAATTATAGCAGAGACGTCGTGTGAAATCAGTCGTTGTTCCCCTGCGACAAGTGCAAAGGTATGATATGCACCTAATATTCCCATAGATGAAAACGTCAAAAAGAACAGACCAAGCTCGCCTTGGAATATCTCTAAGACGATTGTCGCCAGCGACGTCCAAAAAAGACAAATGATATATCCGACTGAGTTATTCAAATGTAAAATCCATCGAGACAAAGTGTATGTGTCGAAAATGCAACTGGGAATCGGATTTAAAATATTGTATGTAACATCTTGTAAAACAGAATAAAGTAAGGATATTTGAGTCATCTCATCTTCAACGTTTTAAAATTCTATATCTTGAACTTTGCATAGAATAATCAAACTTGTATATTATAAGAAATCATTAGTCTATACCACGTATTTTTATATCTAATACGAAAAAAATATTAAAAAATAGGAGAATAATCCTGTCGTAGAATCAACGAAGCGGTAACTTGCTAAGTATTGATTGATTGAAGGATTGACTACCTTTGGTTTCATCGGTAAATGCAAAGTACGGCCTTCGCGCAGCTCATATAAAATTTCCAAAAGCACGGATTCAGTGAGGGCTGGTACACTGTCGGCGGCATAGTGTTGACTCATAATTTTCTCGGCTGCCGGAACACGTACTCTCCAGAGAGTTGCTCGGTTCTCGCAACGTGCACCGGAATACGGACCAACGACTACCGCGTACATGCCCTGGAACAGCAGCGACAAACAGATGACGCGAAACAAACGAATCTGCCCATTTGGGCAAGAATATGGAGATTGCCAAGCCAAAATCAAATCTTCCACTCTCTCTCTCTCTCTCTCTCTCACACACACACACACACACACACATACACATACATACATATGCTCTCAAAAATTCCGAAGCGAGACATTACAGGCACGTATACTTGCGAAAAACTCATTTGCCTTTGCTTTTCCATTAACGCATCAATCGTATAAAGTGGCACCAGCAAACGAGTTAATTCGTTTAAATGGTTACCAACTCTGTTACGTTCGCGGAATCAAAAGGGACTCGCGTGGTGAAACGATATACCAGTCTCTCGTTCATTAATTTAATTTACCAGTGAATCGGTTGAATCGCTAATAACTTCAACCAACCAAGGATTTACCTTGCGGACCTCATGCAAATCGATGTTTCAAGCAATCCTCGTTTATACGAAACAAGCGTTACGTCGTCGCGTCGGTTGTGCAGCACTACGTTGCGCGAGCTATGCACTCAACACGCGTCACGGTACACGGTAAACCGATAGATCGTTAGAGCGTAGCCAGGAATAATAAAAGATCGCGTCGACACCGTTTGTCGCGGAATGCAATACTTATCTCGAGATACTGGCTCCGATGAAAAGTGTGAAACAGAATTTGACGAGAGCACTCGAGACTTTTTGCGAGAAGGCATCCAATGCTGCATATCGGAAACAAGTGCACTTAAAGCACCTCGTTCAAGAAAACCTGCGTTTCTATTACCTTATTTTCCACCGATGAAGAACGCATAGTTTTTGGTTTTTAAAGCCTCGTCGATAATACTCGCGCTATTTAATAGTCCTTTATCTACGAACGATATAATGAAGATAATCAATGCTCTAATTAAATGACGCGTGCGTAAAACGCGAGTTAATAAACTTCACTTTTCGATACTGTTGTATCGTTGTATGAAATGGAGTGGAATAAGTGCGGACGCGATAACGAACTCAAAACTTGATGAACAGGTTACGATCGATCAATACGGCGCAAAAATAGAATCAAAAAGCACGCAAATTGATATCGTAGCACTTATTTTTTGTTATATACACGTACACTTTGCGCTGCAGTGTAATGAAGAAGAGCATCGCAATGATAGAGAGGTATCCGTTGAGGATAATCCGCCAAAGTGGGCCACGACGACACTCCGATACCGATTAATAGCCTAACTTCAACTTCGCGAGCTTTAAATTTATCCAATCCGATTCTAAGCAGTATCCCTCCGGAATCTTCGATCAAGGCCACTCGATGATTCCTTGGCTCTGGTAATGGTCCGTCCGAGACAGCTAGAAACAATTACACGATCCTGTTATCTAGGGAACACTGTTAAAAATCACATCGTTAGCTACGGTTATTGTTTCACACGAGACTCGGCACGGCTTGATTTATAAGATGCTCCTTAATACGGTTATACGGAAACTGGGCATACTTGCTGGGTGCTCGTTATTCTAAATCCCTTACAGTCGTTATTAAGCAACTTTGCTCGGGCGCCTTGTCCTGATTTATTGAACGCTCGGTATATCGAATTACCAAGTTACTTCGTACATCAGTTATTTAGTACAAGCAGAGGCTAACAGGGACAGAGAATTAAGAATGAAAAGAACGATTAAAAGAAAGCGAAAACGAGAACGAATCGTTGAGAATGGGTTTGGGGACTCGCGTAATGCCAGACAAGATAATATTACATTGATAAGGAGCACGAAATGCACGAAATGCACGAAATGCACGAAATGGAGAATTGGATGAATAATAACGATGCGATGAATACTTTATTCTTGTTTATGGTCCCTCGACGAGTGACTCTTGTCGGCTGCATTGCATAGAAAGAATTTATCGCTCATTTCTATTGTTCTTAAATTAACAAAAGCATTTAAATATAATTTAAAACATTACCTGACCCGTAAAATATTCGACAGTGGTCCGGTTGCTTCAATATCTTGTCGAGGATTTCAGCATCGACCACTTGACCAGGTGAAACACAAATTCTGTCGTTCGTTTGATCTCCAACGTCTGAAACAGCGACTCCACATTTGTCCCTGTTTAATTTGTTTAATTACTCTGTGAACCATTCCGCAAACCAAAGAATTCGGTAGATGCAAAATACCTTGTTTAATAGCTGTGGCCAATAAATTTGCTAATTTGGCTTTTACAAGATCTCTCCTCAACCTTCCTGCGACATCCACGTACTCTCGCCAGACTTCCGCCCCAACGCCAAGCATCTTCAGCCGAATAAAGCCTGGTAGAGAGGCATCCTCCTCGACACACACCGTCGAGCGTCCCTGCTCGGGACTTACACTCGAAATCGACAATGCATCTATCCGCAGCAGATATTCAAACCTACCTTGCTAAAAAGGAAAAAAAAAATATAATTCGAAAGTATTGGTACTTCTTCTTCCTATGGGGTTTACCAGCTTCTCAACTTGACGTTATG
The DNA here is from genome assembly GCF_024516045.1 of Bombus affinis. Lineage (NCBI taxonomy): Eukaryota > Metazoa > Arthropoda > Insecta > Hymenoptera > Apidae > Bombus > Bombus affinis. The sequence continues at coordinate 8,791,193 of NC_066355.1, read as the reverse complement.
ATTACAATTCCAGAAATTCCGATCTCGTCGCCCTTTTACCTTTATTCGTCGAGGTTCGTTTAATGAAACGAGAAACATAGATGAGAATCTTCGATCGAGATTACCAGCGCTTCGCATCAATCGTTGGACCAATCTTTCCACGATAGCTTCGATCGCAAAAGCATTAGAGGAATCTGTAACAAATCCATTCGATTCGACACTCGACTGGTAAAACTCTGGCAGCTCGCAATTTCCTCTTGAATTCAATATTTTTATTGTTCTCAACGCCTCCACAGACGGAGTCTCTCCATTGTTCGCCGAATCAAAGAGTAAGATTTATTGAGAAACTGGTTAAGCATTCACCATTCTGAGCCTCGTCGACCAGTTTGCGAAAATACGTGTTCAGGTTGCACAGCTGACCCTTGGTGAAAGTAAGCTTCGTAGTCATTAATCGAATGCTGCCCTTCTTGCACGATGATCCACTAGGTGTACAGCCCATCCTCTTCCGAAAACAAGACAACTTATAATAAACAGACATTTACCATAAATTACAAAATACATCAATCTACAAAACTATAGAACGATCAATATTTTTCAACTTCAACTTTTTCCAATGGAGGAAAACTTGAAGTATTTTTTTTTCGAAGTAAAATGTATCGTTATAATTCGTTTTTTGAATCTGTCAGCATCAGAATGAAAACGATGCAATAATTTATTACAAAAGATCAATATTTCGAGGAAAGGGTTTCAAAAAAATTGACCAACACAGACTTATCGCATTCATTTTCTCCATTATCTCCTGCGTCTAAAATTGTACCGAAATAATTTATGTAGGATATTCCACAAACATGTACACTCTACTTTCTCGGCAGATTATATACACATGCGTATTTCTGTCAACTTGTTACATAATTTTACGTTTATTCATCGTGATAGCAACCCTTTTCTCCCCGTTGAATCTTGTTCGGCTCCCTCCTAATCGTCTCGGATGACACGTCTTAAGTAACATCAATTTAAACGTAAATATATTCTAAGGATTTCGCGATAATGTAAGGAATATTTCATCACACACGAGGACAAAAAGATTCGCTTCATTTTACTTTCAGTACGTACCTTCGAAAGGACGATGAAGTCACAGGCATAGATTCACGGCAAACACTGAACGAACACTATATCACGGAGCAAAGCCACCGAGTGACGTTTCCATTCCATCCGGAAAGATATTGACACTCTGCGATCGTGACCGTGTAAATGCACCGAATGCCAATTATTATTCAGCAGATCGGCTAACAATACCATCACAGTGTTCGGCCACCGGAATTACTTCCGATCCTGATTGTATGTGCTTGACTTCCGCTCCGATGAACGTGTATCCGTAGCTTCCTATACATTATGTTACCATTACAATGTTTCCTAACTACGCGTACAGAATCTTCGAGTTCATTCTATGAGCAATAAAAAATAGATCTAAAATTGTCAAATCACAGATCCATAAATCATTATATATTGAAATCGCACCTACATAAATCATTCTTTCTCAAATATCTTTACATTTTCGTTATTTTACTATTATAGATATACAAACTATAAAACTAATTTGCTGCTATGACCTCATACCAAACAGATCAAGAACTTAATCGGAATCGTAAAAGAATATAAATAGATAGTCATCTTACGTAGCTGATAGACCTTATCTATTCTGTCACATGCTACAATACTATACATACATGTATAATTTAAATTAACACCTAATAAAAAAGAATAGAATTTCTAATAATATATTTTTATAATAATAATTACTATGAATATATTCTTACAGCAATTAAATCATTCGTCTATGTGCCTGGCTTAAACATTTTACTCGCCACTGTATGGTTCTTTAGATTTAATTGTGAATATATAAGCGTAACAACGACTCTGGTCTCATTTATAAAGTTTCGGTATGCAGTTTGTATATTTTCGATATAAATTGTATAATCTGAAAATCATAAATATAGATTGTAATTTCAAAGTTGCAGAATATTAATTTTTGTGTTTCAAATACATTCTCCAATCGTAGTCAATGATTATACTCGATGCTGAATCGATAACGTTGGAAGCGATACCAAATGGTAATGGTTTACTAAAATAATATCCTAGCTTAATTATGTTTTTGAAGATTAAGAAAAATTTCCAGTTATACCCAACTAGTATTTCACGTGCCCATATTCGCATAATTGTGCAGCAATATTTATTTTAAAATCATATTGAAATAACTATATAGTAGCGACATCTTACAATCATATGGAACTATACACGTATTGTTAATTTCAAGACACATACTATTTCTCAAGGGTTGAGGTCCTCACGATCGCAAAATGGCACGCGGATAGTAGAAATTATTAAGAAATATAATAAAAAATATTCACGGCGAACGATCGTACTGAATAACGATGGCGTCGGCTTACATTAAAGATGAACAAGGTGATAAATTTCGTTTCATTCAATCATTTGATTTATTTTAGCTGTTGCACTATTTATAACCTGCAACATGTAAACAATCATTATTTCATAAAATATAAGTCAAGCTCTGATACTCATCTTTTTTTTAAATCATTAATAAATATTAAAAATATTTACAGTAAGATATGTACGATGTTTTGAATGAAATTCAATGATGTTAATGCAACAAAGATATTTAAAAGATAGATTCATGTTAATTCATAAAATTAATTTTTTATTACAAATTTTTCATAGGTGGAACATTCATCCCGGCCAGTCAACGTCCTGATGGTACATGGCGTAAGCCACGTCGCGTGAAAGATGGCTACATACCACAAGAAGAAGTTCCACTGTATGTAATAATTTATAAAACAATACTAAACCATTCTATACAGATATTGTTATTATCACCATTTTTTTCCAGATATGAAAGCAAAGGCAAACAGATAAAGAATAAACCTATGTATCCAATAGGTGCAAGTCCAGAATTCATAGCAGAGCATAAAGCTAAACAGGAAGCATTACTAGCAGCAAAATCTAAAACTATTCCTGGTGCTCCAGTTAAAACAGAAGTCAAAAAGAAAAAGAAAAAAAATAAAAATAAAACAACTGAACGTATAACAGAAGAACTGGCTAAAACTACACTCTCAGAACCAGATCAGAAAAAAGAATCATTATCACAGAACAGTAAACCACAAACTAACATAAAGACAGTATCCAATAACCAGACTTCAGCACCTAAACCAAATGTTTCAACTCAATCTCAAACCTCTATATCAGATCCACAGAAAAGGTTGAAAAACCTCAGAAAAAAAGTCAGAGAAATTGAAACATTGGAAGAAAAGATAAAAAATGGATTGTTAAAAAATCCGGAAAAAGAAATACTTGACAAGTTGGCAAGAAAAGCTGAAATTTCGAAAGAAATAAGACGATTAGAAACAAGTCAATAAAAAGAGGAAGTTGAAAAAAAAATATATTTACATACTCATAAAATATCACTTTATAGTTGTACCTAAGCAGATGTGTGTTTTTCAAATTTTTAAAAATTTTAATATGATCTTATGTATTGTCACAGTTTCATCCTCTTTATACAGTAAGCTAATAGCAATATGAAGATGTACATTTATATACAGAAGATAAAAATTAAATACTAATGAGAATTTAGTATGCTATAATATCACTATGTGAAAGACCAATCAGATTTAATAAAAATTGTTTTTGCATATTACATGTTGTTATTTATATCATCAGAAATAAATATTATATCTATAATAATGAAATTCATTTACGTTTCTTAAATTCCTGACTAATTTGATGAAACTTGAAATACTAGGGATTTTATATGCTGGACACACTGACTAGCTTTATTTTCTCAGCAGCTGCTGAAATTCCTACAGTGCAATATTCTGTATTTGCAGTTTACTGTATACAATCGCGTCTTTTGTACTTAATTTATTATGTGAAAAATGAAAAAACTCGTATAAACGTTTTACTACCTTTTGTCTTTGATATATTCTCATAGATGAAAGCTTGTAATTTTTATTCAGTACAATACCATATCCAATTAAAATGATATTTAGTGAAATTGAAATGATAAAACGATTGAGACGCAGATTAAAGCGAACGGTTGACGGTTGACTATCGATGGGTAAATAACTAACAAGATCGAATTAATTAAAATTCGATGCCTCTCGGCAATAAACCTGAATGTGTCAAGTGTGGGACTCGAGAGACCCCACTTTGGCATTCAACCGAAGCCGGTAATCTTTGCAACGATTGTCTTGAAGAAGAAAGAAATTCAGAAGCGAGTTCAAACGTAAGAAACGAAGATGAGGATAAGGGAGGTCTATTAAAACCTACCAGACGAAGTACAAGGATTACGAGATATTGCAATTCTAAATCAGTTCCACATAAAATTATACCCAAAGGGAAAGGAAGAAGAAATTTGTTCAAAAAAACTGTATGTTTCTTGATTTTCTAATTACTGCAAGTATTCCAAAACGAAACATTATATATTATTTTGTTCTCTTTTTTTTTAGCCAGTTAAGGCGCCAACAGCTACAGCAACTCCTGTTACAAGCAGTTATGTATTTTATAAAGGCACTTATTTTCAAGTAGGTGATATAGTTTCTATGCAGGATATTGACGGAGGAATTTATTATGCTCAAATTCGTGGTTTACTCACAGATCAATATTGTGAAAAAAGTGCTGCTGTCACTTGGCTCTTGCCTACCACTGCAAGGTAAATTATTAAAACCTATGGTAATTCATTTATTGTTCATAAGGTACCAAAGTAGTAAAATTACGTATTTCATGTTTAGTCCACCACCTGATGAGGGATTTAGTCCTGAGACATATATTATAGGACCAGAAGAAGATCTCCCACGCAAATTGGAATGTATGGAATTTGTAATGCATGCTCCATCAGATTATTATAAATTAAAAAATACGCCATATCCCCCACCACCTACAGAACACGGTACTGGATATATCTGGACTACACTCAGAAATGAAATTGCTACATGTAAAAAATGAACTTTTTAATTCAGTTGTTTAGTTGTTTTTATGTTAATATTTTGGTTTCTTATGTACATTATGAACCTGGTATAGAAAAATAAAACAAAATAATTGAAGTATATAACTGTTTAAATTTTTAAAAATAAAATTTATCGTGAATACATATTATTGCAATATTTATTACACCTTTGTTTGATACAATATAACATTATCATTTAATACTATCTTTGAAAATAATAAAATGGAAGTGTTCAGTAATGAGTTAACATTAAATATACTACTTTAGATATAATAATGAAAATGCAATTTCATAATATTACACTAGGTATGATAATACAATCTCTATAAAATATAGTATCGGTATTTTTAAATTTATAAATTTTTACCTTCTTTCATGTATTGAATTTAATACTTCCAACATTCCAGAGATGCTTATGTTTAGATACAGATATAATTTTTCAAATTTCATAGTACAAATCCTCTTCTTTGGGAATCTTCATTGTTTAACTCTGATACTGTTGAGGTGAAATATATGAAGAATTTGTGGACAGTATTGGTGCATTCTCATTCACTTGAAGAGAGGGAAAAAAAACCCTTGTAGTATCACTTGCATTTGGGATTGTGGTTGAAATCAGTCAGCTTGGAGCCAACGAAGTAACGGCTGGTCAGAATTTGAGATCTTTTATAGCTTGTGGTAAATCAGGCAACTTCATATCCTTTATCTGTTGTGGTATGTTCATATTCTTGACAGCAGAAACAGCACGCGCCGGCGCTGCTGTGATTCCTGCCTGCACATACCATATGGATGGAAAAAATGGAAAATGGAGAAAATAAAGGATTTTTGAACATAGATTAATTAATAGAAGTAAATACAAATAAGTAGCTACGCAATACACATTTTATTCTTAGAGCATAGCGACGTATACATTTGCATTAAGGCACTATTTCCGAGCAGACATTTACAAACGACTTAGCACCATCATGCGTGTTATGAGTATTTATTTTGTAAAGCTACGGAAGATTTATGTTTTGAAATTCTTGGTGAAAAAAAAAAAGATCACAGATAGATTACATAAAGGAATGAATGTGTACAAAATGATCTGATTTTTACTGCCGATTTACTTAGGGAGGGGGCCCCAGAAGGACAAACGGACGAGGTGAGCAAGATCGTCCTGATTTGTAAGTTCCCTAAAATTCATGTTAGCTCAATCAGTTCTACCACCATATGAAATTGCACTACAAAACATTCCGACACATGCACAGCTAACGAATAAACTGCAATAGGCTGTTAACTTCTTCAAGCCCAGAAGACTTTTATAAGAAATTGAATGCCTTTTTCTTTATCACTTTGTCTTACTACTTAAAAGTTTTAAGAGAATAAAATTTTATTGGGCCCAAAAAGTTAAGGGATGTTTGCATAAATTAGTTATTACAACTGTGACTTAGTAATTTAAACTTTATCACAGTGTACTGCTATATTATATATAAAATTTGTTATCTTTAATATTTATGAAATATATAAGTAAAGCTTAAACATAGAACATATATATTGATGTTTCTTAAATGTCAATTATAGAAGTATTACTTACCTCCTGTTTTTCCAATTTATTTTGATCTTCAATTCTTGTAAGTATTTCAGTCATATTGGTTTCTAAAACCATTCCACCCATCACTAATTCATTGAGAATATAATGAACTTTGTCTACATGAAAGATAAGGTCAAGTTCACATACATTTTCAAAACATTTATCCAATGTCTCAACAAAAACTTGTATCAAATCTAAGATTCCCAATTCTGATTCTGAACTATCAACACAGAATACAAAATATAATGTAGCATAATGCCGATAAATCAACTTATAATCGGATCCACCAATTAAACTTCCACCTTCTAGAAAATTACAAACATTATCATCTCTCTTCGAAACTAATTGAAATGTTTCTTTTATTATCTGCTGTTGCATATCCTCATTCTGAAAAAAAAGACACAATCTATTGAATTCTGCAGTAGAATATAATAACAAATTATAACAGTCGTTATACTTACAAAGTATTGATAAAATTTAGAAAGTCTAGGCTTCCCATGATTATTAAATACTAAAATAGCTTTAATCATGATTCACGATCAATTAAAAAAATAAGGTCTAATTTTCTTATTGAAAAAAAAACAGATATTTCTTTCATTCGTATAGAGGTTAGTTTCGAACGTTAGAAATGTACTTTAAAAAAAATAATGTTTTTCCAACATTGCGTTATTAAGAAAATTCATACTAATAAACATTTAATTTAAGAAAATAAATATTTAAGAAAATTTAAGCAACTAAATATTTCATTTTGCAGCTATCACTGTATTTATGCATTATTTATAATCATTAATTTAAAAAATAACTTAGAAATTATAGTAATTATATGCAATGAAATAAAGTCACAATAAAGAGAAATTTTTCTACGTAAATATTTCTCATTCCATGTGAGCACTATACTATTACCACAGACAAAGTATAGATTAGATATACTATTCAATAACGAATTTTTGACTCAACTTTCTGGGTTCTCTTACCATTCTAGTATCATTCCCAACATTATCGATTCATTATATTTCAAATGTACTATAATATTATTTGAGTTGATAATACTATTTCTAAAGTCCTTCCTTTATTTGACTTTACTGATTTCTAAAATAAAAAGGAATGTGTTTTCCAAGTACATTCGAAACAACCCAAGGACTGCATAAAAAGATAATCGCGATCGCAGCCAATCAGCTAGTATTATTTGTTATACAATTCATAATTGTACCATATATACAATGATGCAATTAGTAATTGTATATCAAATAATGATTGCCCAGGTCTCACCGCGTGGAGGTTGCTGCGGATGGAGACTGTCCCTATCCACGACCCATCCACCATCCTTTTACGCAAAAAAATTTAATATTAAATCGAAAACATTAATTTATAAGTAAATGCTTCTTTGAATGTGCATTTGCAAAAGTGTTTTTCTATCTCGTAACTTTAATTTACTAAATTCACATATAAAATAAGAGATTTTTAAAATAAATCGCACAATGCCTCGTATATACAAGCGCGCGCAAATTTAGCATATTCAAACAGTCAATTTGATGAAATTGAGGAATAAAGAATATATTTAAGACAATGTTCAGTAACAAGTACGAATAAAATTATATTCTTAATGAAAAGCTTTTATGTTTTATCATAATTTTATGTTTATCATCAAGCATAAAGTGTAAAAATGGAGACTGAAAAAATCTATCATAAAACAAAGAATATTATAATTTGTTTTTAAAAACATAATGTTGATTATTCAAATTGTTTAAGATAATTAAAAATTGTTGTTTATTAGACTTGAATGTTAATAATTGTTAATATGTTAAATGTTAATAGAGGTTAATATTTTGATAACAACAAATATCATGGAAAGCAAACTGTGAAGAATACAATTGCAAAAATACTTACATGCTTGACTTTTGAAGTTCTTCCTAGAAGACATGAAGAAATGCAGTTTATAAGAAATTTGTAAGGAATCCGTAAGAATCTGTAAGAAGATTTGTACTAATAAAAGTTAGATTTTGTTAACGTACAGAACTTACGCGGGAAAAACAGCAAAATGTTTATTTCAATTTTTTTACATGAATACAACAAAATTTAGTCAATCTACTTTAAATTTAAAAATTTACTTAAAAATTCGACTCTGTTTGACTCTTCAAAGCCGTACTTTGAAACATATAAATAAAATATGTAGATTGAACCGATAAAATAATTTGTTTAATTTATCTGGAATAAAAAAATAATTTAATATATTCTAACTAGCAAGGTGATTTCTATAATCTTTCCTAGTTTCGACCTAATAATTTCAATAAATTACCAGATTATTTAATATTCAGTTATATTACATATTAATTATATATTACGAAATTATGTATTAAATTATGTATCATAAAGTAAATAATTATATACCAAGTATTATAATACCAGTGATTTACCAAAACTGATGTAAGTTGTGTAAAAGTTACCAAAACCAATGTAAATGTACATATAGAACTGTTTTTGTTACAATAAATTAAACATCCAACTTCCATAAAAAATCATCATATCTATTGTTAATCATCATGGCGTCCATATTTCAAATTTCTATTCCTTGCATGCTAATCTCGCCGTTAGCTAATAATCTGTAAAAATGAAAACCAACAATTTAAAACAAATATGTAAAATTAAAATCAACTATATTAAAAAGTTAAAATAATAATTGAATTTAAATTGTCTTAAAAGTTAATAATACAATTATCGATAACTCTAACAGTCGAATACGATCAAAGAAAAACAAAGACTTAAAAGACAATGTAATCTTGTTATAGTAATGTTTAATAAATTAGTAAATAAAAGCGTATTAATTAAAAAGAGCTAGTAATAGTAGCAGGATAGCAATAGAAATATAGCGCAGTTTATAAAATACGCACTTATTGACATACGTGCCAGCGAAATGACTTTTAAGGGTACAATGACACTCCGCGCCACGGCTACCTACACGCGTTCGCTTAGCTTCCAAATTTGCTCGGAAAATTTCGGCTTCCCTTTCCATTCAAATCCGTATGGCGCGAAACAAAATTTCATGCGTCGTAAAGCTTTCCCCGCTCAGCAAACTACAAGACACTACAATCAGAAAGTCATAAGAAATTTTTTTTTAAAACATGTACGTACATATGTATTTTGAAATAGATTAAAGTATTTTCTCCCTTTTAATAGTTGCAGAAACAAGAAATCTGAAATCTAATATCTTATATTTAAATATATATTTCCTATTCACTATTTGATACTCTCAGAAATATGTACTTATAGTTTCACTGCCTTAGATTCGAAAAATCTTTGTAATATTATAATATCATAGTTATTTTGTGCTTAAGTAAATCTCACCGTGTTTAATTACTTTCAGTAGGCAGTTAGAAGTTCAAGCGACTTCAACTAATTACATACGCATAAGTATGCAAATTTTATGTGGGGATGAAACAAAATAAGATCTTTTTGCACGTAACGACGATCCAATTCTAGCAACTTCGATAATTAGACTGATTATAATTCCTAAATCCACCGCTTTAAATCATAGGGGGCATATCAAAACCTCTGATTTTTTATACAATCGGTATTTCATAATATATAACATAGCAACATAGCCCATAAGATGCCAAGTCTCCATACCGCAGCCTTAGTAAATGTCTGTACTCCGTATAGTCCATGTCTGTATCTCGTCTGTACTGTTATAGTTGTTACCAGAGAGGAAATTTCCTCTCTACTGGTACAGCGCAATAATACAGTGCAAAACAGAGAAATCAAAGTAATTAACACTAGGTGGAACCGCATTCGCGCGATATCTAATAAATGATGAAATGATAAACTATTTGGATTCAAGGTGTAGTCTAAGATTACGAAGATTTGAGTAAAAGCTTTTTCTTTTTTTTTATTTTTGTCATATACTCTAACGTCAAATTTCTGCGATATGTTTTGATAAATCGTAAGTACGATCTTACGACAGAGGTAAATGGCGAGTTGTCAAATGCAGCGTAACACAACCATCGCATTTCAAAGGTAAGGTTGTTTATAATGTATCCAACTGGAAAATTGAATTTTTGGTTTTATGTCAATATTTAGCAATATTTATTACAGTTTATAAAGATGGATCAATTTTGTATCGTACAAAATAATAAGTAATATACATTTATTATATCAATATTTTACACTAAATTTATATTTGCTATTGATGCATCTATGATTGAATTAAATTGTTACATTATTTCTTAACTGATACAATTTAGGACATTAAGAAATGTAACTATTAATAATTTCATTGAAATAATTTTAAAAAACCTGACTTATGACTATCTATGTTATGAAAGTGTTTTCAATGTTTGAGACCATAACATTTGATTTCCATTCAATTCCATTCAATTCCAAAGTTGACATTTATTTTGTTTCATAATATTATTATAAATGTTACCTATTTATTTTTCAAATAATCATTTTCATTGAAAAATGCATATATTGATAAAGTAGCTCTTATGTTTTTGTTAAATAAAAAATTATATACAGAGGATAATCTTGATTGTTGACAAACAAATAGGATAGAATTAAATGAGTAAAAAAATTAATAAGGTAAGACTATATAAAGAAAAATTCAACATTACTTATTGGCCATCACAATATTAATATTATATATTTGTATTAATATTATTTGTTCTTAGATGGGCAAATCGCGATTATTGCCATTGAAATTGCCATCAACCACCAATATAGTTAATAATGGAATAGTTAAAGGAAAGATATCATTTGTCCGAAGATTAGCAGTGGGATTTATGATCTTAGCTACACTTGGTTTAATATATGTACCAGCATACCATTCAGCTCAAGGCCCATTTTTAGGCTTAGGTGAGACTCCATCTTCTCCAAGACACATTGGTGTTTCACATTTGGTAGCCTCAGTAGGTATGCATTCACTAACATTGCTAGAGCTTTTGTTGTGTTATAAACTAACAAGACTTAATATGTAAATCTACTTTCACTTTCCTCTTTATAATTATTTGTCAGTTACAAATTTAAATTCTATGGATTATAATAATGTAAGCTTAAAAAATACTGTAAGAATTACATAAATAAGTATAGTTTATATAGAACATATTTACATATTATCTACTATCATATGAAATACCCAATGAGTCAAGGATTCTTTTATAGAAGGGAAGGAATTCTTTTTATAATGATAAGTAGTAGGTAATTTATTCAGTTGTATATTCATGGGAATTCATGTTAGAATTAGCGAAAGGAAAAAATAAATTTGAATAGTAGAAAAAGTATCTGCAGTATACTTCAATCTTCCTTTTTCCATCCACTTAATGTAGAATGCTTGAATGATGCTATAATAAAATAATTATTTAATTTTATTAAGCATGTACATGAAGTCAAAGCTTAAGGAAAAGAATTTCATGAATACAACTTTCCTTATAGAATTAAGATAAAATATTTTTGTAAATATAAATAATTTACAGCACAATTGCCAGGATGGGCATATAATACTTCAAGAGATCTTTGTGTATATATTCATCCAGAAAATACAACTTCAGTTTTAAGTCCTAATGATATATGTTCTTCATCACCATATCTTTTCATAGTTATTTGTTCAGCTGTTACAAATATCCAAGCTCGAACAGCTATAAGAAGCACTTGGGCTAATAAGAATAATTTAGATAATATATATAACTCAACTGTAAAGATAGCATTTCTTTTGGGACAAAGTAATAATGATACACTTAATGTATGTATTTATGTGTAAAATTTCTTAAATGAAAACTGTTACAACAAAATCAATAACAAATTACATTACAGAGTATAATAGCTGAAGAAAGCCATCAATATAATGATATCATACAAGAAAAATTTTATGATACTTATAATAATTTAACATTGAAATCTGTAATGATGTTGAAATGGATAACATCAAATTGTGGCCAAGCAAAATATCTCATGAAAACAGATGATGATATGTTTGTAAATATTCCTAGTTTAATGAAAACTTTACAATCAAAGTCACTAACTGATACATTATTAGGTTCTCTCATCTGTAATGCTAAACCTATTTTAGATCCAAATAATAAATGGTAAGTAACATACATATCATAATATAAATATAAGATAAGAATATATAGAAAGAGAATCCATACAAATGTGTTCAATTAGGTATACACCAAAATATATGTATTCAGGGAAAATATATCCTAATTACTTATCTGGTACGGGGTATGTAATGAGTTTAGATGTGGCATTTAAATTGTATCATGCAGCATTAACAACACCATTACTTCACTTGGAAGATGTTTACATTACTGGTCTCTGTGCAAAACATGCAAAAGTACGACCTGTAAATCATCCTGGATTTAGTTATGTTCCACGTAAACTGGATCCTTGTATATTAAAAAATGCTATTACAACACACAAAGTGAATGTGTCCAGCATGTATGTTATATGGAACAAATTGAATGATACAAGTCTCTCTTGTAGTAATCATTCTCATGTTAATAAGAAATCAGTTACATTAAACAGAAATGGCAGAAACATTGGATATTATACAGTGAAGAGAAGACCTATTAACAAATGTGTTTAAATTAACTAAAATTTTTAAGTATTAAACCTGTTATTTATTATTGATTTAATATTTATTAAAACAAAATAATACTAAGAAATAATTCTCAATAAGTATTATGATAATTATAAAACAGAGTCATACTAAAATTATATTGACGAAGAGAACTTTTTTTAAAGCTACAATAAGAGAGATTTGTAATTGATGTTTGAATAAAAGTTTCACAGACTATTTTTCCATTTGAATAGCAATAGTTTTTAAGAAAAATATTGTCAATTAGACTTGCTCTTATTTGTTAACTTCATTTTTTATGTAAAAAGATAATAATAATTCAGAATTTCCAATGATGATATCTTACTCAATTTAATATAATTTTAACAAAAACTAGAAAAGCAAAACTAGAAAAAAACTATATAAAACATGTTACAAATGTATTAAATTACACTCTTTGTCTAAATTGAAAGAATTTCACTTTGATATATTCTCACAATTCTAAGAGAATTGTTATGAGAACATATGTATATATACATGCGTATATTTTGCTATTTGTACCTATTGTCAGTAAGTCTTAATAGTTATTTCTTTAATAAAAATTTATTTAGTTTAAAATTTGTTCAATATTATAAAACATTGGTATATTTTCTTACACTCAAATATCGTAATTATTTTAGTAATCATTTGCGTAATTTCAAAATTCACCGCTTGTTATTTATTACCTATACATAACACTATATACAACTTAGTAATTTTAGTTGGGACTATTAAAAGTAGGAAATACATCCATCCAATTTTGACTGTATGTATTTTGTGCAAAATACCACTGTTAGTGTCGTCTTATGATATTTACATATCAACGACACATATATTTAGCTAGTATGAATTTGATGTAGCCTATTGTGTGCTGAGGATACATAAAATTTTGTAAAAGTTCGTTATAACGTATTAATTAATACTAGTGATATTCATAATAATAATTACATTTCTTGTACTCCAACTAATAGAAACGATTACCGTTTTATACGATATTTTAATGATTATGGATATAAAAAAGAATTACATTCCTTGCTAATCCTAATGCAAAATGCATTATTAGTACACCAATGTTTAAATCAATTATTAGCTCAAGTAAGTAATATGAATTCTTGTTGAGTGAGATTCGTTCACTAGTGAAAGCAAAACTAAGATTATTAACGACTCTACGGACTATTCTAGTGGCCTTAGAGAAAAAGATCTTGTTTTATTTTATATAAATATATTGCTAGAAAAATTGAACTTTAAAGTTTTTCTAGCATGTTACGAAATTTGGTGCTATATAGCAATTAATTATACGTTCGCCGGATGTACTTTTTTACAGATCATCATTTAATTTTTATGAAAATTAAGTTTTACATGATAGTAAAAATGTATTTTTGAACATAAAATCGATAAAATTTAATAACAAATTTTTATTAAAAATATTACCACGCTTGTTTCTTGGATGGACTGTACACAAGTGCATACGGTATTGATACATACGAAAATTTAACGATGCATTTATCTTTACAAATTTATATATACATATATGTATATATATATGTATGTACAACTGATTTGTTATGCGCGTCTATTAAATTGTCAAAAATTTGTGTCCATTAATAAATTGTATAACAAAAAGAAAAAAATATTCTTTTCCTAGTTTTCCTCCCATAAAAAATGAAGAAAAATCAACAACATTTGTAGCAAATTATTATTCCATAAAATTTTAATAAAAAATACCATACTTAGAAAATATTTAGGAAATTATGTTTAGAAAATAAATACACAGTAGATATCTTATATGTATTACGACATAATTATTGTATGCATAAACATTTATACACAATTATTGCAAATGATTTTATAAGTATATGTGTATTTAGGGACAATATTCTTTTTTAAAATTTGTTAAGAATTTAACTGTCTCTTTTTTCCTCTTCTTCCTCAAGATTGGATCCCTTCCATACTATACAAACCTTACATAATTGCCCTAATCTCCCGTTTAATTTTAATTTGGTATATTTTTTTGGAGCAGATTCTTCGGTATTAAAATGTACAGCCTCTAAACTTTCTGCTAATTTAGCTAATTTAATCTTTTCTTTTTTATGTAACTTTGACAGTTTCTTTTTCTTTATTTTAGTATTTAAATAATCCGCTTTCTTTTTAAAGTATGCATCTGATATATCTGGAAGAGTCTTGGCTGTATCAACTTGCTCTACAGGTAATTCATTACAAGAAAGTTCTGTTTGAAATTTTGTCCCTAATATATCAATATCTTCATCTGCAAACAAAGATATGTCTGAGTCATTTTTGAGTAACCTTTTAAATTTCTTTGCTTGAGAACCATCCAATTCATCTTCCCATGGATCAAGGACATTAATGAAATCGCATTCATCATCTTGATCTTCCTTCTTTTTCAATTTATCCTTCTTCTTTTTACTTTTTTTTGTTGGTGAAGGTGTATCTGTATATTTGTTTTCATTATGATCATTTACTTGATCTTGAATGTTTTTTTTAGCTACAGAATATACTACATAATTTAATGTATTATCTTTTTCTTTCTCAGCACTCTCAATATCACATGGGATTGAACTTCTCCTTTTTTTCTTTCTTTTCTTCTTTTCTTTATTTTCCCGTTTTAATTTTCCTTTTACTGTGGCGTGTATATTTTTTTTATCACTACCATTTATATTACATGAAATATTTAACTGATGACTTAAGTTATTTATAAGTCTTTTATTCTTTCTATTAGTGGTTTTACATCTTTTTGGAATCATTACACTTTCAGTAGAAGCCATTGGTAATACTATGTTTTCATCATTAATCTCTTCATATTCATTATTTTGGGATACGATATTGTTTTCCAATTTTATAGTGTTTAATAAATACTTTTCTTGTTGGGCAATTCTTTTCAATTTTCCATTTAATTGTAATCCATGTCTGGCTCCTTTATGGGCAGTCCTACCACCACATAATTTAAATAACTCTTCGTCTGTTAAAGAAACAGGTTTGATATTTTCTTGTTTTTTATGCATATTAGAATTATTTTCTAGTATTAAGTTTCCATTAAGTAATGTAGTAGTTTTAAGAAAATTTCCATATTTAGATTCATTTTTATTTAACTCTTCTTTAGGAAGATCATTAGTTGTATTTTCTTTTGAAACAGATATCGTAACTTCATCAGCTTGTGATTCAACTTTGATACTACTAGCTGCTTTGTTAAAAGTATGTTCCCACCAATTATTCCAATCTGTATCTTTATATCCCACTCCTGCTGTATCAAATTTTAATTTTTGTTTTAAAGGTTCCGTAATGCCACTTTCATATTTCCCCAAACCTTTACCTATATCAATAAAAAATGAAAAAAACATTTACAAATGTTTATTACAAAATTTACTTAACAAATTTATTTAACAACGAAGTACACAAATAAACATTTAAATACATAATACTCTAAAGGTATTAAATGTAATAATTATAACTATTATTATATCATAACAATGCTTGTAAAATCATACCTTCCGTCCAGCCATATTTCATAAGTTGAGACTTTGCAAAGTCACTCATATTTAAACTTTAATTACTATAATCTTATATTAAAAAATGCAATTTAACAACTACAAATACAGCACAATTTACGAATGATACAGGTTTTCATTAGTAGCAGAGTTTACCTAGTGAATGAAAACTATGCTATTTGCTTGGATATTCTGCATCTTGAAATTTTCATCACATCTGTATTATGGCGCTACTGTACAACTGCGAGCTAATATGCAATTCACAGAAATTTTGTCCAATTTTAATATCTAAGGAATTTTCATAAATATTTTCTTTTTTAATATTTTTATTTTTATTACTTTAACATAAACATTGCATTATTTGGATTTCTTGCTCTTATTTGAATAATATTTTTTGTATAGTATCTTTTATACATATTATTTATATGTACTTTGTTAATAAAAAAATCTTGAAATGAATATTAAACATGAAATGATGTTATCATTATTTTTAGGGATTATATAATACTATTAGATGAACAACTTTTATTTAACTAAAATAAAATATATTAAAAATATATTTTAGTACTGCGTATGTATCATATACCACACAAAGAGGATGCTCAAGTCTTCAGATAGATCTGCAACTTGTCCACGGTTTGACGTTCGTTAGCCAACAAACACGTAAAAAATGGCTTTATAATACTCGTCTTGTCTTAACATTACGTTTGCCATGATAATACACCATTATACAACGAAATTTAGTCGACTTATAGTACCAATATTGTTCCATGGCAAGGAAATGAACAATTTCAAACAGTAAATTTGATGAAACACATTTAATATCTCGTAACAATATCATCGGAATATTTAATTATACATATTAAGAACGAAACGAGGTTTGTGAACTTTATATCTTTACCAATATTTGTGATATTTTACGAAATTTGCATTCATTTCTACTTTTATATAATATCATTGGATTCTAATGTTGTATAAAAAAATTTTACGCAAACATTTTATCTCAACTATACCTTCATTCGATATTTAATATCGAATAAAATAAATGAGATTAATAAGCATCTTACTTTAATTCATTGAATTAATGAGATTAATGTTGTAGAATTATTTTACTATAATATAATGTTTCTAGATATATTTCATGCATTATTACTTTTTATTTTCAAAAATAACACACTTTTTTAATCAGTTTAGGTATATATTGATATTATAAAAAGATGGCATTGCGTGAATTGGTGGAGGGTGACTGCGGTGGACCCAGTTCTTTAATTCATTTAACATCACATTTTGTACGTGATCATGGATTCAAAGAAGAAGGAATACGTCATCCTTTTGATCATGTGGAACCTTTCCAAGCTTCAGATTCAGATCAGTTAGTTAAACAATTTTTAGAAGAAAATCCTTCATGTCCTCAAACATTTAGAATGGATAATTTATTACAAGAAATGCGTGAAATTGATCAAAATATTCATCCACCTATAGCAGCACCAGGAGTTGCTCAAGAATTAACCAGTTTAGATACAGCTTGGGCAAATCAATATCTTGAATCAGGACGTCATTTTAATGTAATTCTCATTTTACCATTGGAATTCATATATTAGCAGCGTTATAGTATAAAACAAATATTTATTACAAATTTGTATTTTCTAATTAATACAGGAACATCATGCTGATGACATTTGGCATCATGAGATAGAGCAGAATTCAAACATTATAACTCATCAAAAACATGAACTTGGATTAGGACCAAAATGGGCAGAAGAATATATAGAACATAGCAAAGATACTATACAGAATAACATAAATATGGAACAGTCAACAGAAGCAATAGAAAACAGTGATAATCCTAATTTTGAATATTCAAAGTTTATGAAATTTATGAAACAGGAAGGAGATGTTCCCATAAAAAGCTATGAAGAATCACTGCCAGATGTTCAAAATACAAGTAAAAACTGGACAGAACAATATGAAAAAGATAATCAAAAGACTGAAGACAAAATTTCTACCAATAATAGTCAAGAAAATGAAGTGACAGCTAAGGTAGAAGAAGTAGCTGCTGCTAGTAATTGGATAGGTGAATTTCAAAAAGAAAATATTTCTTCAGGTTGGTAGACATATTAGTACCAAGTTAGTATCTGTAACTAATTCTCCTTATAGACATATTTATAAAAACAAACTTTTATTCTAGAGACAGACAATTATGAATCTACATTCTTAAAGCTTCAAAATGAATGGGAAAAGATTTCATCATCTGGGGAACTATCTTCCAAGCATCCATGGCTTTCAGAATATGATACTTTTTATGATCCATTTAAAGATTATGAATTTCATGAAGATAATCCTATGAAAAATGTTCCCAATGCATTAGAAGAGGGTAAAAAAAGATTGGAAGCTGGAGATTTACCAAGTGCTATACTTTGCTTTGAAGCAGCAGTACAACAAGATGAAAAAGATTCAGAAGCTTGGTTACTTCTTGGTAAAACTCAAGCTGAAAATGAACAAGATCCATTAGCTATTTCTGCTTTAAAACGTTGTCTAAGTTTGGATCCTATAAATGGTGCTGCTCTTATGGCGCTTGCAGTTTCATATACGAATGAATCTTACCAAAACCAAGCATGTGTAACACTTAAAGAATGGTTACTAAAAAATGAAAAATACAAGCATCTATCGGTACGAAAGGCTAGTAGTCCTGAACAACAATCAAAATCCAATGTGTCAACTATTTTGTTTGAGTAAGTAATAATAAGTTTAACAAAATACACATATATAGAGTAATATCTAATATTCTTCTTACTTTTTCTAGTGACGTACATGAAGAAGTAAAAGATCTTTATATTCAAGCTGCACGAATGAATCCATGGAATGAAATAGATGCCGATGTACAGTGTGGATTAGGAGTCCTTTTTAATTTATCTAATGAATATGATAAAGCTAGCGATTGCTTCCAAGCAGCGCTGCAAGTACGCCCTGATGTATGTATTAAATCAATCTTTTGTAATGTATGTTAGCAATTGTTAATATATTATCGAAAACGTAATATTTTCGGAAGGATTCTAGATTATGGAATAGATTAGGTGCAACTTTAGCTAATGGTCAAAAATCGGAAGAAGCTATAAATGCGTATCATCATGCTTTAAAATTATCACCTGGATTTATTAGAGCTCGTTATAATCTTGGAATTTCTTGCATTAATCTTGCTGCATATAAGTAAGTAAAATTTTTACATTATGTACAGTTTTTTACATGATTAAATTATTTATTTTTCTACAGAGAAGCAGGTGAACATCTTGTAATAGCGTTAAACCAACAAGCTGCTGGTCGTGGAGTTCACGGTGAAAAGTTTTCACCGAAAGCGATGTCGAATACCATTTGGTCAACACTGAGACTTGTCATTTCGCTTATGCACAAATATCACTTAAATGAAGCTATAGAAAACAGGTATGGTTAATAAATACTTTTTAAAAAAAACTATTAAATTTCATTATATAAACAGTGGTACTCTTTATTATTTCAGAGATCTAACAAGGTTGAATAAGGAATTTGAGATTGTATAAAATATTGTTGACTTCACTTGTTAAAAAGTATAAAATCTTTTTAACTTAGTGTATAAGATATCGTAAAATAAAGTAATTAAAAATATTTTTCGTAGTTGAAAAATGTACATAAAAAACAGAACATTAAAAAGATGCTGTCATATAATTTCTTTGTTATAAGAAGGGTTATGTTACATATATTAGATATCAAAAAACTAATTTGTTGAATACATTTGGTAGATACGCAATTTTTTATTGTTTTATCTTATATAAATTAAAAACGATTATACTATAATAAAATTGTTATGCATTTAATAAAAATTAGTTAAAATAATTGAACCCTGAGATAAAATAATTCAATAAAGCAAAATCGGTAATATCATATGTAAAAAAAGAAATAGAACGAGCGATCCTGAAACAATAAAATAATTTCCATCCTTCTTTTCCTTTCTTTCTTTAAATAAATAAATAGCATTATAAAAATATGATTACATAATAAAGAAGCATTCTGATATGAGTTACAGCTATGTATTATTTCTTTATAATTTATAAATATCATAGATCACTTCTAACATAATTATATTACATTTGTAACAAAGAGAAATTAATCCTAAAGGCACATTAAAGTTACATATAATGTAACATTCAGAAAGTGATGAAAATACATTATAGGATCAACAAATATAATAAAAAGTAACTACCTTAGTAATACATGATTTCCTAAACACATGCCACCCCGCCCTTAGCGGTTAAAATATAAACAATTTTTAACAAATTCTTAGAAATATTCAAACAGCAGTCAAAAATACAATGATCATTACTACAAAATTTCTTAGTTCAGTGTACAAAGCAATCTATTACGTTAAACATTATATATAACATTGTAAAATTTTAATATCTATATGCTTGGTTCTCTGTATAAACTTTTCATAATTATGATTCAACTATTTCATTAGCTAAGGGAAAGATAACATACGTCTAGATATAATACAATATATCTATATAGAACATTTCAACAATCAATAATAGGTGAATTAATTTTATCTATAGTATTTGTCTTTAGTTTCTGACAATTTGTTATATATAATACAATTTTTTATCCATAAAAAATCTTGTGCGTGACCAAGATTTTAATCAAGATCGAGTATTTTAAATAATTGCATTAAAATAAATGTATACTTTTGAAAATATTATACAAATGATGAGTATATTCAATAACGATTTGTAAATTTATAGTTATATTCAATAAGAAAAAACACTTATATAAATGAAAAAAGTGTCTGAAATGTGATCACAGAGATAGAAAGTCACTAGTTACGTTAAACGCCAAGTAATTTTAAGCAAAAAGTTATAATTTGTGAAAGTCGTGCCATATGAAAAAGTATCGTTTTCAACAAATTCGATTAAGTACGATTTGTTTCGAATCTATTTTCTCTAGAATGTATAATTTTTGTGCAACACAATTTTTTGTTGCATTTATATCATATGTTTTTTTTTTCCTTATAATTAAAATAAAATTGGACCTATGATCAGTAGAAATTAGAGCTCACAATTTTAAAGTCGATAAAAGTTGTTGTCCAGTTTCTATTATTAAAGATTTAACATGTTCGGCGTGCATAATTTGATTACACATTTCACTGCATTTTTGAAATGTTATTACATCATCTTTTGGAAGAACACGGTGTAAACTTTTTAAGGACAACGTATGTGGTAGATAATTCAAAATTGCTAAAACGATAAAAAGTATATTATAATACAATTTAATATACTTCAGCATAAATATATCGAAAAAATTTACCTTTCATAATTTGCGTGTATAAACACTGCAATTCTTGTCGAGAGTTCGATACAGCAATCTTCTTTTGCGTTAACTCAATTAAATATTTCCATTCAGAATCTTTAGTATACATGTCCTAAATTTGTAACACAATTTTATGAAATTCAATCATAAAAACAAATTAAAAATACCGTAAAAGTAGTGGATTGAAATATATGGTATTTACCTTTGCATATTGCACAACAGCTTGAGGACAATTATCCATTAAAAGTGTTGTTGCTTCTTCAGTATTTTGAATGCACAACGCTTTTAAAGATAAACTGCCATCAATCTCTTGTGTTTCAAGAAATTGCTTAACTTCATATAAGCACTCATTTGGTATAAAATCACAAGATAATACAGACTGTAATTTAAACAATTCCATTGGTATAGTTTTTTCAGAATCAGTCTTATCGATATCAGCTAAATCTTTTAGATCGCTCACATTCAAAACTTTTTGATAATCTTTCGCATACGGTGGCATCCCGTTTAGATAATGAGGTCTAAACTTCACAAATATGAAGTTATCATAACTTTCTTGTACGTTTTCTTTATTTTCTATTTTGTACACTTTTGTTTGTGTTAACTTGCCTAAGTATGATCGTACTAATAGCTTAAAAGCTTCAACCAAAGCGAAATCCGTGCGTATTTGATTTTTATTTATAACAGACGAATCTATAATCAATTTTGTACTAAAGTAGTTGTGAAGATATTTTTCGAGAAATACTTGTAATGTCATTGCTGCATTATGCCCATCTCGTCCTACTCTTGATGGTAAATATTCTAAAAACACCTGTATAATTTGATGAAGAGATAAGATTCCATCCTCTTCGATTAATTGTATTAGAATTTCAGCAAAGGTTGAATTTTTCTGACGCATTAACGTTCCGGCGAAATCTGAAAACGTGGGAATCATTGGACTTCTCTTTTTCATCGCCGTCATATCAAACAGCAGGTCCCAATGTTCTAAAACTATTTTCTTGACACATAATGCTGAGACTGGTTCAAGTACTTTCTCTGCTTGTTCTTGTTTTTCAGCTTGTATGTATAAGAGTGCCAAAGCTAACTTGACTAATTCGTCTGTTTCATATAATAACAAAAGATGTATTAATTTCTCTGTAGTATATTCTCGTAATACGGGACTACTGAAAATCAATTTCAATAAGTCTGGTTTCTTTAATTTACATATTATTTCTACAATATTAAATCCTTGGAACAAGGCATCTGCTTCCGGACCACTTTTCATCGTAAAAAGTATATCAGTTAAAAACGTAACGAGACCCGGTGCATCTTGACTTGATTTCCTAGATAATACTTCTGAAGGTTTTAAACCCGACATTTTATAATAGGGTATACAGAAATCCCAATCTGAGTCATATTCGGAACGAATATAATAGTCTCCAAGCAGCGCGCATGATTGATTATACAAGTTCTTCAATTTCAATCCATTTTTATTTGCGATATCATCAAATTCATTAATATCTGAGCAATTATACACAGCGTCTTTAGCTAAACGTATCAAAGCATGAGCTTCTCCTAACAAATGTCGGTATGTGCTAGGACTAGAAGATTTATGACTCCTCGCTGCGTTTAAAACATCGTAATACAAATTCTCCAATTTAGGTAAAATTAAAGAATATAAAGTCCAAGAGTTTTCTGCTTTGGCTAAGAGGATTAGGTAATTTTTGCTATGTAATAATTTCTGTATCCCCAGAAATGGCCTTAATCCTATCAAACAAACAGGCTCAGAGACACTAGGGCACGTAACTCTTACATTTTCTATATCATTAGACATTCTAGCAACATGATGAGATAAACGTAGCGTGTAAGATTCAAGACCAGCTTCAGTCAATGCATGCAAAGCAGTATGCTCCAAAGCTACATGATTAACAGGTGCAGTAAATGGATAAGTAGTTAAACAAGTTGCATCTGTAGGATTTGAGCTAGTAGCAGAGAAATGATAAAGATATCCTTCTTGCAGTGTGCATAAGAAGCAACTTACGCCCTGCAAATATGTATATTTATCTGATCTGAGGATTGATTTTTTTAAACAAGAAGTATTACACTCCTTCCTCATGTATAATGGCTTCAAT
Source organism: Bombus affinis (assembly GCF_024516045.1). Taxonomy (NCBI): domain Eukaryota; kingdom Metazoa; phylum Arthropoda; class Insecta; order Hymenoptera; family Apidae; genus Bombus; species Bombus affinis. Next base: position 8,767,099 of record NC_066355.1, on the reverse strand, counting down.
AAGGAGCAACTGAACAATTCAGAACTTCCATCAAGTTTATTATTAGCCGCCATTACTTTAAGAGACAATAAATTTTTTATTGTATAATTTTCCGACCATCCTAAATCAGGAGAATTCGTTTTAATTATAATCCTTATTTCTGATGGGTTTAATACGAAAGGACTTAATGTATGTCCAGGCCCTGCTCTTTCCAAACTTATAGATGGTAAATTTATAGTCAAGGGTTGTGAATTTCCATCTACAACTTCTTGATCAATTAATCTTTGTAATTCATCCCTTTCATTATACACTAAATGATCCAAGTTTATAACAGTGTCATTATTATTCGATTTTATTTTTCTGAAATCTCCTGTCTCCAGTTTACTCCATATACTTGTTTTGGAACTTCTATGCCTCCTACCTTTAAATTTTGTACTTGTTCCACTAGAATCATTGTTTTCTGATACAATAAAGTGCAGATCTTGACTAGAACTTTTACATTTTGAATTTATTCCTTGTAATATTGTGTTATCATCTTGATTAGTCATATTATTACTGTTTTCCACAAGGGAGGAATCAGTAGATATAGATGTTTTATCAATAGATGAGGAGTTTGTGGAAGTTAGAGAACTCAATTGATCAATATCTTCATACATTGAATTAGTCAATCGAAAAACACATAAATTTGTTTTATCCATAATTGATATAAAATCTTCAACAATTTCCATGTGTGTAGGAGAAAATGAAAAGCCCAATGACCATGGTCGAGCCTCAAAATCTATAAACTTCATCTTTGATACTTGCTGTGTTTCAATTTTAAATTCATGTAAAATAGCACTATTTCCGGAAGCCACTAGGAGGTTGCCAGTACTTTGGCAGCAAGCAATGAGTGTAGGTTGCACATTTAATGGCAACTCTATCATTTCTAAGCTATTCAATGGTCGATTTAAACTTGGAGTAACACGCCCAGCTATTCTAGCACGCATAGGTTGACTTTGATCTTTCACCATAGCCCAGTTAACATAAATTCTAACAAAATTATTAATTGTTTTCCCTGTATGATTATTAATGCTTGCATCTCTAGATAATTTTGATTCTAACGTTACAACATAATCTTCTTTGGTGCAGTGCACCATTTGATTAATCATATCAACTGTTGGAAAAACAGTATGTAGTTTAATATCAGACATCATCAATTCCCAAACTTCGACGCAATGAGTTGACAATGCTAGGAGTAGCATTTCATGTCCAGATGCATTTGCTATGCAACTTGCAGTTGGCTCCTCAATTTGAGTGATATTTTGCCCCAGAAAATTATGTACTGTGATTACACGCACCATGTTGATTTTTGTGCTAAAAGAGCTCTTTAAACATACCTATCTTACGTATGAAAGAAAATTACTATATCTAATTATAGTAAGTTGATCACCTTTGCAACTAAATTGAATATGAATTCAAGTTAATAATTATGTGTTTAAATTTGATATAAAATTTATACTTTTTTACATTACTACATGATGTGATTTGATGAACAATATTTAAAGATGTAAATTATTATAAAATTCGTTGAAGGTTATTTTACATTTTTAAACTATTAATACACAAGTTACTTGCAAAATGTGTGACAGAATAATAAGTTCGTTGTTTTTTCGGAATCTTTCAATATCAACGAGATATAATATATAGAATTAAGCGTAAGAAGATATCACCGAAATATCGCTTTCTTTCTGCACAGATTAATAGGTATATATCTTAGACTGCCTAAAAATCCGTGTTAACGAACTCAATGACGCATACTTTGACATTTCTAATTCATGTTTTATACATTTAATACCTTCATTATGTGACAAACATTGAATATTGAAAGTGACAAATTACGATAAAGTACGAGAAAACCAACTAACGTCGTATGGAAATGAGCACTACGATATTTTATACATGACTTTGTACAATCTAAAAACACTACGAATATCACAAAGTAGAAGAATGCAAATATAGCTCGTTCGTTTGACAGATCTTTTAGTACGCGCATGTACACTAATGGTTAGAACATAATCGTACTACATACGCGCTCTACTAGTTCTTGCCCGCCAAATGCGATAAATATGCTGTTTCAAAATGTAAGGTAATTATAAAATATAAAATGCAAAAGAACTCTGTCCAGAAATAGTTAAAAAAATATAAAAACGAATAATCTAAATATTAATTTTTGTAACGATTTTTAAAATATATCCTATAATGAATTAGATATGTTCAAGTTACAAATCACAATCCATCTTTTAATTTTTATTATATGAAGAATTATACATATACATGCTTGTTATCATATTGATCTGATTTTAAAATATCAATTTTCTTATTCTATAATCATATGTTATATTGATATGTTATAAAATTATCGTTATCATAAGGTATAAAAAGATTGCAATAAATGCTAATCCAATATATATTAAGTGAACATATAATAACATTTATTTCATTCATTATTTGCAATAAAATTATGACACAATCCAAAAGATACTTTGATCTAAAGTCAATTTCATTGACACACAATGACAATGTGAGAAATGGATCCTATAAAAATCTACCTTATGATTACCTTAACTATTTTGTTGAGATAACTTTCTCAATATGACTTTTTAGAGTTTCTAGCTGTTTCATGGTTTCTGCATCTAATGTAGGAATGTGTGACATACGTAAACCATCATTAGGTAATAAGGACATAACATTGCCATTACGCAAAGGTACATTAATGTTAGCAATGTCTTCTTGAATAACCGCAGAAACCAATAAGGGGCTACCTTGCATGCTAAGAACCATTTCTCCTTGCCTTGGACGTCTTAATACATTTAATGGTGTATTAGGTTTTATTTTTGGAGTTACAAGATCAAATTCGTTGAACCCAGGTTTTGTAGCAGCAGGAGTTCTAAATTTATCCATTTTCATAGATTCCTTGATATGTTCTTTCCTTGTTGTCTTCCTTATAGTTTCTTGGTTTATTTCACTAAGCTTCATTTTACTATTTCTTGAGGTACTACGTGTTCTTCTAGTAGTAGGAGGTGCGACTTTTCTAGCTCTTGATGTACGCGTTGTCGTAACACCTTCAGTAACGTATCCATCGTCCGTCCCGCTAGTAATTCTTTTACCAACTTTCTTTCTTTTCTCCGTTGGAGCCAATTTTAGTGAACGGTCGTCGACGGACGACGAAACTTCATTATAATTTTCTTTCTCTTCGCCAGCCTCATAATTGAGTATCTCGCCAAGAGTCATCTGTCGTATCTCAGTCGGAAGCCGAGATAAGGTAACGTCAATAAAAGTTTCAAGACCTTTTATCGCCATTTTTGATTCTGCCTCCAGCTTAGATATTCGCAAATGTGCCTGTCGTTCAAAATCTTTGATTAATAAGTCACTTTCTTCTGCGGAGTGCCGTTCTTGTTTTGGTTTCCGAACATGTTTTGTGCGCGGCATCTTTAGCAGACAAAAAGTAAGAAATGTAACCAAACTGTTTCTTTGCTTCTTCTATCACGCGTGGTTTATTCAAGCTTAAACTAAATGTGAGCTTACATATAAATAGTATTCACAAATTCCTTGTTCGTCTGACTCACATTAAAATGTTTTCAATCTAGCTTACCGCCGTTAACAGTTTATAATTCGATAGCAATGATTATAGAAAAGTACAGAACGACAAAATGATTATGGAATACGTACAAAGAGCAACCTGTCGCCGTTTACACGTATTACATTTTATGTGTTCAAAAATACATTTCAATCAGTGTACTCAGTTTGATTTAAATTACGCGAAGAAAAAAACCCGCGTCAAATTTCTTAGGTTGCGTATTATTTTATCTCTCACAATTATGAGCTGTTAAAGTAGTTAAATTTATTCATAAAATTATATAAGTAATTAAAATTATTACTTTTTGTTTTAAGTTATATACATAATGGATATATGACAATAATTATTGGATAAGTGACTATCTATGTAAAAAATTATGGAGACAAGAATTTTAGATGAAGGACGAAAGTTTTAGTAATGATATTAAGAATTGGCTAATAATTTCAAGTGAATGTTTTGCATACATTCTTAATATTAATATCGGCATAGTTTCTCCAAAATTTGTCAAAACCTTATCATTCAAACATTAAAATGGACACTACTATGTATCATGAAAAACCATTTTCTGATTATAGACGAAATGAACGGCAAGAGATGTTGATAGCTGCTCCATTAGACTTGTCATTCAAAAAAGCAACCACAATGAATGGTATGTTAGTAATATGATGCACTATTAAAATGATATATTTTCTAAATTCAAAGATAATATTAATAAACATATTTATTTTGTTACAAGAGAATTGGCAAATAAACGTCCACAAGCAGTACGAACGGGTAAAATTCCGTTACGAACAGCTGCAGATCGTTTTGTAACATGTTCCTTGTGGTTAAGCAATAATTCATTGACATCAATGTTCGGATTTGAAAATCTTGCACAAAAACTTCTCGATGATCCATCGCACCTTAGTTGGCTCGATCTTTCTTTCAATGAGATAGAACAAATTGCTGATGACATTACACATTTTCCGAATTTAAAAATTTTTTATTTGCATGGAAACAATATTTCGGATATAAATGATGTTGTAAAATTGAAAAAGTTATCAACTCTTAAATCTTTAACGCTACATGGAAATCCCATTGAAAATCTCCCATATTATAGAGGATACATCGTTCACATTCTTCCGCAATTAACGACACTAGACTTTTCAGCGGTACTATCAACTGAGAGGAAGAAGGCAGCACCGGCTGGATTTTACAAAATAATATATGGTAGTACATGAATATAAAACTTTATTTTCAAATTTTGTATTAAATACACGCCTTCTTAAGTATCATTACTTGTAATATTTTTTTAAAATGTACCGTCTTCCTTGAGGTACATGTGACTTAACGCTCATTCTTAGAAACAATTTATTTAAAACCTACTATTATCATCATTAAATTAACTCAAGATACCATATAGTAGAATCGATTGTTCTATTTAAATTGTATTTTGATCATTTGTATCATGGCCTTACTTAAGAGGACTGGTCCCTATCACCGTGTGCGGTCGGTCGTAGGTGCAGTAAATGACACCCGAATTCTTCGGACATGGAGTTTATACTTATGGAGTTTATACTTTTTACATTCTTTATAAAAGAGGAAAAAAGTAAAATTATTTAGATTAAAATGGAAATAAGAAAGATCAATCGCAGCGCGCGTAATAATCCGCGCTTGGTGATAGAAGACAGACGTCCGATTGCGTAATAATCCGCGCTTGGATGGAAATGGGTTAATCAACAGAGGTAAAAAAAAAAAAACTCCGTATTATATTACAAATTGAATATAACTTATTCACGTAAGTGCAATATTCCTTTTTGTAATATACATGATGATCTTCTCATACATTCAATGTCGTCTGTGTTTACTGCGGTGTTTACTTGATTTTTCTACATCTCTATCTCGAGATCGACTACGCGATCTGTAACGACTACGTGATGATTTATGACTGCCAGATCGTCTTCGTTGGGCCTTTTTCGGTTTTCGAGATCGTCCATGACTATGACTGCGAGATCTGCTTCTACTATGTTTCTTTCTCTTGGAATGCTTTGTTCCTTCACCTCTAGATGGTGAAGTACTAGGTGATTTTGATCGCCTAAAATAAGGTAAACACGATTTTGGACATTAATATATATGGACATTAATTATATTTTATTACTTTATTTTCTCATTCTTTCATGACATCATACCTAGGTGATTTTGTTCTTTCTGGTACAGCATGCGTACCACTGCGGCTAATGAATCCACCCCAGGCATTATGATGTTTAGGCAGTGGTGGGCTAGGTGTGTGGCTATCTACATCCCCACTTCTTGCTTTGGTTCTTGCTTCCTCGTATTGTCGACGAAGTTCTTCTACTCGTTTCTCTAACTGTTCCGGTTTAACACGGGGTCGGAAATAAAGCCGTAATATACGACGGCAAACATCTCTAATAGCAGATTCATTAACTTTAAAAAGAGAAAACCAAGCAGGTGAAGTAGGTAAAGGTAATTGCAGCTGCCTTGCTCCCAAATATACACATGCACAAGCAACAGTTTCTGGTTGATGTCTTAAGAAAACATCAGACCTTAAAGAATCATTCATATAATTCCAACATTGTTGCATTAAAGCCTGATTTTTTTCATGTCCCAGTACTTGTAAATACATAACAATAATTTTGTGAGGGTGTTTTACATGGACGCAGAAACCTAACTCCTTTAAGACTCTCCTTTCAGATTTAATTACTTGATTCTTCAGGGCTACATAATTTTGATCAAGTATTACGGGTTGTATTGGTCTAAAAAAAAAAAAAGAACAAATCTAGTATATTATTGTCATTTATATACATAAAATTTAATAACATTAAAAACAAAGAATCATACTTACTTTTGACTGGAAACTTGTTTTATATGATTAAACACATTGATAACATCCCTGATACGTCTTGGGGCTTCTTCGATTTTACTAGCTAAACAAATACAACCCATTGCAGTTGTTTCCATATTATGTCTAACTAACGATTTACTGTAATAAAATCGTTGAAATATTACTTGTCCTGTAGCCATTGCGACCTATTCAAAAAGACAATAAAAGTAGAGACTGCGTTCCAAGGTTATAGAGGTTATGGCGTTTACAAATATTTTGTTTATTTATGAAAATAATTACACACCTGGGGTAGTTTTAGTAAAATACCAGCAGTCTGTATCAATTCGCATCCTAATATCCTTAGATCGGTTTCAGTTTCTGCATCCAATCCGTCTAAATGCGACGGCGTCGAGTTTAGTTTTTCATCAGGTAAAAGACAATTTTGAAGTGTTAGCACGATTTTTCCATGAGCTTTCGTATTAACAGTTACCGTATTTTTTGCCGGTATCGTAGAATTTTCTTTCGCGTTACTCATTTCAACTTATACTAATTAAACGAAGAAAAAGTATATTTATTCACGCACTTGCGGTGAGAAAGGTTAACCTTACATTTTCTCCAATACCATACCTCCGATATATAAGGTTAAATCTATGTATGTTTATTTCAAGAAGTGTAATTCATATAAAATTCGCTTATTTTGTAGCGCTACTGTCTACTTGTGGTAATCAACCGAAGCTTTATTCGACTTTGTCAAATATTTTTATTAAAAAATACGTTTCGTATCATTCTCGTTATAATAAATTTACAATATATAAAATTCATTGAAATATTTTATTTCTGCGATTCTTGCTTTGGAAAGTTTGAAATATAAAGTTGTAGAATATAATATAAATTATACTGGTGGATAAAATATAATTGAATATAAGACTTGCATATCAAATAGAAGTCAAAATATTGTATTCTTTTCATATTAAATTAGAAGAAAGCTTTTACCGAGGATATGTTTAAATCTTTGGAAATTCATAAGTTACGAAAGTTTATAAAGTTTTTAAATATTATTTGTTTATTTTTCTGTAGCAGGGCAATTACCTCGTCAGTGCTATTATTGTTCTACGAAAGCAATATTCACCGGGAATCGGAGAGTGTCTTTTTATATCTGTACGAATATCGTAAATATTCAATTCGAACAATCATTACGCGACGCCATGTTGTAAAATGCCCGCGCAATATAAAGTATTTGATACGCGTATCACGTTCAGTCTTCGGCGAAGGGTAATAAATAGAACTATAACGATTTTTAGTTTAAGTATATAATGATATATCCTTTTGTTATTACATGTCAGTTTCTTGTCGTTTAAAAATCAACATGCATGCATTGTGTTTTAAAATTTGAACGATGTACATTCACACGAATTTTCGATCGATTAAAATTGAATCTTACAAAGTAATAGGATTTTGCGCATATCTTGTAAAGACGACATATCAGCGCAATAAATATATACATATAAAGAAATAATATATATAATATAATACAGTCGCATAACATAACAATTATTATACAACATATACATAATAATAACTCATAGTAAAACGTAACGCAAAAGTAAATAATGAAATAACAACAGCATAGATATCATTCATACGTTACGCAAATAATTGTATCTAGTTTCTTCGACTTCATTTCTTTCTTAATTTCGGTCCCTGTGTTTCTTATTACGTACACGTTTTATAATTGTTAAACGAATAGGAAAGCAAGTTCGGTATAAGCTATTCGGTTTTTCGTTGTGCTGATTAGCATTGCATTTCACGTAGTCAATCATGGAGTTTGAATAATCAAAAATTAAAATCTTGACAACGAATTTTTACACAATTGCGAGGTACTTCGATGAACGTACTACTTTTGGATAATCATAGTATGGACCGAAGTAGGAACAATTTTCACATTAGAAATAAAATCAATCTACGAATAATACCAATCATATTTGATAAACATATTTTTGTCCATTAATCACTTAAAATGATATTTTTAGTTGAAATCGAGCGACTCGTGGAACATTGTTGTTTCGACAAAGCAACTACACATATCGATGAAATTTCTTGAGGGATGTATGGCCTTAAAAAATTTGAAAAAATAAAATTTCCAGCATCTGTGCTGTATTTTCCCTGTATCGTACGGCATGCGTATGCCGCATTCCCCTAATAAGACCTTAAAGCATTTCAATTATTAGGTATTGGTACTCATATCCACGCTAAGAGTCATTCGATAACATTACATTGGTATCTGGCAGTGATGTAGTTGATGTATTCTTCGTTTAAACAGGAAGTGTTCGATTCATCTTTAAATCAATTTTTGTATTTACGATGATTCGGCAACGTCTGTTCGAGATTTCGATGACACTTCGTTATTTAAACGCGTTGCATCGTTGCACGCGAGTTGGCTCTCGACCTTCTCCGATCCCCTGCTATCCATTTTATTCTCTGATTTGATCGACGCGTTCAAACTTTTCAAGAAATTGCCTAAATGTTCCGCAGCTATCGGGTTATTTGCCCATTCGTTGGAAGGAAACGCAGCCAGCAACCTTTTTTGAAACATCTCCGAAGTCAATTGTTTCGTGGCAGGTTGCTTGGTGGAAGCTTTGTTTTCGTTATCGTTCGTCGAGTCTTCTGTGACGTTATTCTCAACCTTTGTCGAATTCTCCGACGGTTTGACCGTATCTGACGTTTGTGAGGGAGAAGGACATCCTTGCTCTACCGTCGTGCAACTTTTGCTGGAAGGACTTTCGATAGTTACTGAACTAGAGTCTGGACTAGCAGGCGATTTGCTACTCGATACCTCCGCACCTACGTTGTTCTTCTTCGTCGGACTCGGTGCAGGTAGATCATTGTCTATTCCATTGGAAGCGGTGTTCGTATTATCGGTATGACCGCTGGTAGTTTCGTTAATCGTATTCGCGTTAGTATCTCCAGGTGGTGGTGATGGAGAAGCCGTAGATGATACTCTTGGACTGGCTGCTTCGCGATGAAGCGTCTGCCGTGACGAATTGTCCGGTTCCTTTCTCGTATCATTACTAGTTTCCAAATTAGAATCACGAGTCGCTTCAGTAGACGTTTTGCTTTCATTGTTCACGTTACTGTTATTGGTAGCTCGCGGCGAGTATCGATTATTAGCTTCCGCGGCCGACGAGTACTTGGTTTGGACGGACAATTGTTGACCAGACTCCGTGGAGTCGAGAGATTCGTTACCGCGAAACACAGGTGTTTTACTAATCTCATTCGAGGCTGATTTGTTTATACACGTTGATTTATCGTTCGATTGTTGTTGTTGTTGTTGTTTAGTTATCGCAACAGCCAAAGGTGCCACAGACGATCTTACCGGTTTCACTGGCGCGCATTGGGCAGCTAGATGACTTTTCCCGGATACATTAGCGTTCACATTTCGATTATCGTTGTTAGATATGGTGGAATTCGTGTCCGTCCCTCGAGGTAGCCTTAGCCTTGCGTCTGTCTGAAACTGCTGAAGATTCGGTGCTTGGCTCAAGGCATACAGACTTTGCAGACTGGGAAAAACGGATGAAAGATTTGTGTTGTACCTGCTGTTGCTTAAAGGACTGGAGAATCCAGGAGCGTAAACTGGTGTTCTCGAAGGCGTTGGAAGCGGACAATCGTTCACTCTATGCGCTGCTGGAGTCAAAGAACCTGGTGGCGCACGATAGTATCTATGGCCACCAACGAGCGTTACAACTTGTCCCTGATCCGAGATATTTGGCATTTCTCTGATCGTCGATTTTGCTTTAAGTTTCGTCACCGGCTGCGGTATTCTCAACGGATGTATGTCCATCTTCTTCCCTCCGCTGAGATCCAAAATGTCTCTCGATTCCTGGTCCCTTTCCCGTTTAGCGGACGACGCCTGCCGTTGTTGGTTCGCATCGCGTTCCGATTGCTTAGGCTGCCTTGGTTTCGACGGTGCGGGCATTCTAATCTGTCCCGTCTTCAAGGCTTTCAGTACTCGTGGATCGACCGATCTATCGTTAAGAGTTATACTGGGATTTACTTTTCCCAGCGTATTCTTTCGATTATCTTTGGAATCATTTGGTTCGGTAAATCCAACATTGTTCGCGGGTGATTTTGGCGCTGTCAGAGTTATACTGAGACTCGCAGGAATGTTCAATCCGCAACCGTCTAATATATTCCTTGTGTCGTTGGAAAGTACCGGAGTCGGCGAAGGTTTCGAGCTTGGTGTCGTGGGTGCTCGACTAGGACCAGCTTCTCCGACTATGTTCGTGGCTCGTTTCGCCGGAATAACGTGCTCCATTGGAAGTTTTCGAGATGACTTGGCGTTGTTTTGCACGACTGCAGGCGGATGTACTTGAGTTTGCTTCTTCGGCGCTTGGCTCGAAATATGCTGTTGCTTCTTTCTCTTGATATCGAAGATCGGTAGACCTGGCGGACATTTCCTTTTCACAGCTCCCGCGGGAACTACCGGTGGGTCGTTGGAAAACGTATACACATCCATCTTCGCGGGATTGCTATTTACGTTGATGTTCATACCTACGTTCGTATTCTTCGAGTATCCAAATGTGCACATATCTACGTCACCGCACTGTTTATTTGCATTCACTCGCGCGTTGCCAATTCCGGCCATAGTTGCAACCCGTTTACTCGCACTCGCAGCATTACCACTCGCATTTACCCCAATGTTCTCGTTGTTGCTCTTATTCTTTGAGTTCTCATTTACATTATTCAAAGTCTCTGTCGCTATACCGTCCTCCTTCTTCGGCGCGGCGTTGCCCTTGTTTCGCGTCTCATTCGTCTCGTTGTTGGTATTCGCTTCGTTAAACTTAGAGGAAGACTCTAAAGCCATTTCGGTTGCTGACTCCCTGGCTGTTAATTGAAAACCTTGGAGAAACTGTTTCTTCTCCTGCTGTTCCCCTGGTTTCTTCTGTATACTCTTTAACGCGTTACTGGTCACCGTCTTCTCAGGGACAGATCGTTCCACGAAAGTTACCCTCCTCTTCTGTTTCTCCTGCTTTTCTGCCTGACGTTTCTCTTTATCTCTGTGCAGCTGCTGAATCACTAACGAATCAGGGTTATCTTTGTCAACCTGACCGCAATGCAGTAACACGTTGCTGATAACTTTCGGCTTGTTCGGACTCGAATTGTTCGGCGTACATTGCTTCAACGTGATCTTCACTCCGTTCGAATTCTGACCGCTGCCTATACTCACGACACTAAATTCTGGATTCGATGGTTTCGTTTCGATACTCCTGGCATTCTGTTCTTTCGAATTCCAACTACCTGGCGGACTCCTTAAGACTTCGTACCTTCCGTCTGGATTCTTCAATATTTTAATAGGTGTTTTAATTTGTTTAGTTTCGCTATTTGACGTGGACGTGGACGTGGACGTAGACGTGGACGTGGACGTGGACGAGGCAATCGTGTCGGTTGCCGTCGTCGTCGATGTGCTATTTGTCGACGCTACAGAAACCGTCGTCGACGTCGTGCTTGTCGACGTTGTTACTGTACTCGACGGTTGTTCCTCTTTACTAGTCGCTTCCTTGGTTTCATTCGCGGGCGCTTGATCATTCGGACAGCGCGGTTTCTCGTTCGAGACTTTGCTCTGATTGTCCAACGCAGGTTTCTGCTCGGTATTGTTCAAAGGCTCTGCTTCCGGCTTAGATTCGATACCGTTCTCAGGATTCTGCGAATTATCGTCATCCCGTCTTACTGCGTCAACAGGAGGCAAACTAGCACCTAAACCTGGCGTGGATGGCCTGTCGTGAGGAGGTGCCTCTAATCTCTGTTCTTCCAACGCTACTCGGTAAAAAAATCGCATCGGTGCGTTCTAAAAATAAAATTGTCAAACGTTAAGAAAGAATAGTCGAAATATTCGTAATCGAACTATACGAAATATCTTTTGAAACGTTTAACACGTTGCCACGTGACACGCTGGCTTCTCACAATATATCGCGATTTACTCGTTGACAAAATGCTTCTAAGTATTATGGCTATTAGATAACGTAATTGGCGTATCGAGAATGTTTGCGTTTCATCGATATAGAACGATGTTTTAATGCTTTAATTTGGTCGAGGCAACTAAATCGAATTTCGTGTACCATCATTTTGTACCTTGAGCACATTTTTACATCTTGAGAGAAGTGAATTTTGCAGCGTGCCAGCCAACGTGTTAAAATATACGATAATTGAAATTGGCTATAGTTTACCCTTTTCCACGCGTAAATGTAAGCGACGTCCATAAGGGTCCAGTGTTCCGGAAGCGGGGCACGTCGATGGCAAATTTCGATGTTGTATCTCGTCATATCGACGCTGTATTTCAAAGCTAGGAATTTCTTTAAATGCGCGATAGTCACAAGTGCCGGACACTGAAGGTAGCGCCTGTTACTCGTTGTGTTTGCGCTGTGATTGCCGATGCCGTTGTTATTTCCATTATTATTACCGTTGTTACTGCTATTACTTTGATTGTTAGATGCGTTCGAGTTGTTGGTCTCGTCGTTAGTGCTAAGAAGGATGGTCAGAGGATCTGCCCCGGGCGGTAGATATTCTAAGCTTAAGCTAACTGCGTCTTCTGGAGCGAAGATCAACCTTCCGCTCACGTCCTCTCCGCGTTGTTCCGGTGTCGCTAAATCCGCTGTATAAAACATTTACATATTAAGATAATCTCCATGAAATACAGGATGCGTAAATATAAAACGTGAGACGTAACGCGCGTGTATTTCAAAAATCTTGGCGGACTTTGATACGGTTTTGCAACACGGCCACGAATTATTTTAATTCGCGACGCTATTGAGATACACGTGCGACGTAATCGAGCCGCAAGGAATAATAATCTTACCATGTTCAGGATGTTTTTTGTAAAATTCCCTTCTCTTGCGCATCTCTTTGTGATACAGTCCCGGTACCAATTTGTACACGATATCTTGCAACGCCTTGTCCGCTCTGAAAATAAAAATCATTCGGTGAAAAAATAATCCTCGTGGATAGAGAATTTGGAGATCTTTGGAAATCAAAGCGGCGATTTACTTGATGTTCGGCTTGGCTTTGTTGAGAACATGTTTGCACGAAGGACAGTGAGCTTCCCTGTTGAGATGCTTGAGGATACAGCTCCTGCAAACTGAACAGCGAAAAACCAACGTATCATTATCCGCTGCGCAGAATATAATTCCAGTTCGATTAAATTTACTTACACGAATGTAAACACTCGACGACGGTAGTCGCGTCTATAAGATATCCTATGCACAACGGACAAATAAGGTAGGGGTTCACCTCGCGAAGATACGTCCTTTTACCCATTCCCGACATTTTTCTTATTGCGCCACCGAATTGTCGGTGATAGTACCTGCAACGATAAACACAGTTTCACGTAATACCCTCGACATAAGTCGACAACGTGGAAAAATCTTCCATCTTCTTTCTATCCACAAATATTATAATTCGCTAAAATCTTAAAGGAGAATCTTGGTCGTGTAAAAAGCTAGTGTGCGTATAGATCGCCTCGCCGACATTGTTTCCTCGTCATCTCGAGAAATTAGAATACCAAATTCGTTACGTACTCGCCGTGCCCGACCGTTTTTCGAAAAGCCAAAGTATCGCAAAAAAAATGTCGATCTCGATACAGTCGAAAATTTTGGCTCGAAGCGAGAGAAAAAAACGTTGTGTAAAGGGTCGTTGAAACGTACACGTTTGAAAATATTAGCGATGAAAAACTTTCGTAAGACATTTCGATACTTGGTCGCTACTAGAGCGAGACACGGTCTAACGCGATTAACGCGATAACACGACGAACGTTATTATATCGATCGAAAGCGATCTGAAGATGCAAGTATAAAAGTTGCAAGGTGTTTAACGCGATATACATCTTCGGATTTGTTTCAAACTTTGCCAATATAATCGCTATAGTCGGATCTCCTTGTAACGCTGATCGTAAGAAGTTGTGCTACGAGTGTTCGAATACTTTCGTAAGCTATAGCATGTGTAATTTCCTCTCGTCGAAATATATCTCGAGCATTCTTCCTCGTTCCTCGATCAACGAAACGAATGGACTAGAGTCCCGAACGCGTATTTATCGTTACGCGCTAATCTCCCTCGAAAAGTATCGAAAGAAATCCTACACCCGTGATGGTTTTTATTCGGGAAAAAAAAAAAGAACAGGGAATCTTGGTTACGTAGAAAAACTGCGTTAAAAGCATTTATCCTCCATTAAAATGGAACTCACGTGCCTATACTCTAACTCGTACTTCGAACGACGAAACAAATAGATTAGAATTCCAAATGCGATATGTATTTATCGTTATGCGGTGTTTTCTTTCGAAGAGCAGCTGGCTCATCCGTGAACGACGATAACGAAACGCTCACGACGATAATTTGCTAGTTTTGCAGATAAATCGCATGACATAGGAGACGGTTGGGCCGTGTCACAGTGTTTAGCCCACTTTCCCGAAGGTTCCTCAGGTAGGTAGAATCCCGTTGCCTCGTTGTCCCCTCCATTTAGCTTTCAACCACCCGTAGGTCTACGGGTGCGTTTTATCCTTGTGCTTTCTCCCCGTCTAGAAATTCGTCCTTTCGGTTTTTCCACTCGCCGCCTGACGCAGTGAAACCGCCAAACAGCAGCCCCTTTCCACGCGAATGAAACGCGTGTGCACCCTGTGCGTCGAATACCTGCACGTATTGATCGAATATCGTGGTATTTCGCAGAGAGCCAGCGATAAGTCGGTTAGGCGCTATCGTTATCGTTGCCAAGAAATTAGCCTCGCTCGTTTCCAGATCGTTCTGCGAATCCTAAGCGTCTTGGCCGGTCTCCGTGTACGAACGAGATCTCGAGGACGGAACGATATGGCGGAGAATTACGTTCAATTCGTAACGTCGCTCGTCATTGCGTTTGCCACGGCGAATCTACGCGCGTTAACCTGTTAAACGGCGCGTCTCCTAACCGCGAGTCTCTATAATTACTCTGTTAAAAATTAACAGCGAAACGACGAGCCGAATCGAAGAAATCTTCGTAGGTAAAGAGACGGGGCAAATCTAGATAAAAATATTATTCGAACGACGTGTCAATTCGTCTTCCCCGGTCAACAAGTTAACGACGTCGTTTCACGCAGTCGTCACAGAGATAGAAGCTAAAGGGGATCTTTAAATTCTCCGAGTCTGTTTCTCCCGTTTTATCTTGTTCTCTGCCAGTCTCTTACGGATCTCCTAAGTTCTCGTTCGATCGTTCGCCTTCGTTTGCGCTTGGACACTTTGTTGCGACTATTCTCCGAGTGCAGCACGTGTCGCGAATGTAAGGGACGCGCCTAAGTAAAGGCCTGTACACAACGATCGGATCGATCTTCCGAAAGAGATGCTATTAGACTTTTCCCAGCTTCGAACGATCGCGGTGTGTTCGCGAAGGAGAAGGATCGTAAATAGACGAGCATCCAGTCTATTTATCCCCGTGGATATTAATTAAGATTATTTAAATAGCGAATCGGTCCGCCTTGGCTACACGTCACGCGTTCTGCGGTGTCTAGTATATCGGTGTCTATTTATATCGAGCTGCTCGGTAAGAAGAGAAATTCTCAAATGGCGTCGCAAGTGGCGATAGCAAGAGGGATAATATCGCCCCGAATCGAAACTAATATTCGACGATGATCGTGAAACTTTCACACGGCGAAGATAAAATAGACGCGTCGACGATTTTAACGCTGATGTTTGCCATTTCGAGTTTCGAACGTTTTACGAGCTGTATCGGAAAGTTTGTAGTTTCCATTAAAGTTGCGGCATGATTATTTGTCACAATCGTTCGACGGCTGATCAATTTGGATAAATTAGAAATTATAAAACTAATTCCAAGATGTACGAATTTGTTTCGAACATTTGTTACGTGAAGAATCGATGTGTATCGATACAGCATGATGCATTACGACGAATAATTCACCGTTGAGATGCTTTGGTGGATCTGTGCGAACTGTAATAAATATCTCGTGACAATATGATAAACGATAAAGCTCGTGTTCTATATACGTTTACAAATTCGTTTCAAGCTTGTCTGTAGCATTCAAATTTCATTCGAAAATCAAAGGGTTCCGAACAGAAATTAAAAACGTTAGAGTAGGTATTCTTAAAAAGAGACAAACACGGACAAAATTCATTTTTACAACGAGCCCTTCGATCGTCGCGATTTACGATACTACTTCGATACTTTTTCACGCTATGAGATATTTCATACGAAAATAAGAATACTTTGTTCGTCGAAAGACCTTTCAGAACGTTCTTCTTGCCGTGTTAGCTTTTTGATACTCGTTTCGCGACACGTTACACGTTGGTAAGACGTGCTGGAAGAAGTAAAACGAGGAAGCTCGTTAAGAGATCGTTCTTCCAACGGAATGCACACGAGCGTGCCCTCGTTTTGGATCTCTCATTTTCTCTTGCAAAACTTTAGTAGTCTTATCAGGCGTTACGCGCGTTACAGATTAGACCCCCAGCTGCTCTCCGATCCCTCTATCGTCGCTTGTATAGGCTCGTACCCCGAGAAAGGAGAGTAGGGAGACGACGACCCTACTGTGCGGAAGACCGTGATTCGAAGTAACCTAGCGACCGTCTACAGAGATCGCGAAAGAAAGGCATTCGATCGGCCGGCCGGTCGTCCAGCGAAAAAGAATTCTATCCCCTCGAAATATTCGAGGTTCGCGAACGTTCGTCTCCCTTTGTGAAATTCGTCGTGAGACGCGGTGGAATCGAAAACGATCAGGCAATCGCATATTTTCCATCGATTTGTCAGCGTATACGATAGGCGTTGCGTTGGATCACGCGACGGTACGAAGTTTCTAATTGATGAACCGCGAAACGGGAGATTCGAGCAAAAGGTCTTCGAACTTGGTTTCATCCGTCGCTTCGGCAGGAATTTCCCGCCTATTGTTCCCGTTGCTTTGGTATTCCGCGTTTCACGGCGATCTGGTTGTCGAGGCAGCCAGCTGATTAATCAGTAGAGACACGTTTCCTCGTGTATCGTAGACGACGGAGGGGTTCGCGCGATCGCAAATGCGACCGTGCCGCGACGAAAGCGGCAAGACAAGTTTTTTTTTTCTCGGTGAAAAGCTTTACCGTTACCTTCGATTTCGGACAATAGCGTACGGCTAGGGTCTGGTGTCCTAAAAGGCGGGCAGAAAAGTTGGCGAATAGGCGGACGGAACAGGGAGCCGATACTCTTCTCGCGCGCTAGCTAACCGCCTGAGAAACCGGCGATGTTCACCGAGTCGATGTTTATTCCATCGTCGCGCGTATCGCGAACGCATACCGAGCGATTTCGTCGAGGACGAAAGAGGAGGCAGCGCGAATATGAGAAAACGCATAAATACACGAGTTGGCGTACGGGAGCAAGACAGCGCGTGCTAGTCGAAAAAAGACGGAACAGTCGCAAGAGGATAGAAACGAGGAGAGGGGCAAACGAGTAGTAACCGAGAGAAAGGGAGGGGAAGAGCGAGAGCGGGACAGAAAAAGAGGGAAAGGAGGGAGAAAAAGATGGAGGAAACCGCCCTCTCCGTCTCGCTCTCGTATTTTCTTTCTTGTCTCTCCGTCTCACTCGCTCCTTTCCCCTCCCTGTTTCTCCCTGTTGTTTCTCAGCATTCAACCGGCGAGTAGGTCTACATGCACACAAGCGTATTTGGTGGAAAGCGCTATATTGGGTGGTAGAGTGTGCGTGCGTGTACTTACGTGCGAGCATGCGAGCCGTATGTGCGGCAACACGCATACGAGAATCGGAGTAGCTAACGCTATCCTCTATGGTAGTGGAGCATACTGGCCGCGTACGTACACAATGCGATGCCGTATCGTTGGTGGTCGAACGATAGCGTAGAGGAAACACGACGTTGGTACTAGGTTCGGGTGCGAATATCCACTACTTGAGCCGAGATGCGGCTTGTCCAGGCAACAACGGCGATGTCGCGTGCTCGATCTGTACGCGATTTCGCGACGTACGATCAGCTTCCCTGGCATTCGAGTAAGCTCTCGACGGGATTTACTTTCACCTTACCGCCGACCGTACACACCAGCCTCCGAAACTACGACGGCACAGGCCTGATCAAGCTCTCGGGGAGGGGGGAGTAAGGAAGAAAAATAGTCAAACGATACGATATCGAGCAGCACGGTCACAACGGTCACGGTAACGACCACGACCACGACCACGACCACGACCACGACCACGACGAAGACAACGACGATGACGACGACGGTAACGACAACGGCAACGACGAGTACAGTACTAGTCAGAAATACGACGAGTCCGTACAAAGGCGCCGCTGAACACCGTGCGGCGTTTTATGGAACTAAACTGCGGAAATGAACGACATCGAGCGTAAAACGATCGCAGCAACGTGCAAAACACCGAACTGTACGGCGACTCACGCCAAACTAAACTGAAACCCCGAGTAGGATATGCCCTTTCCCCTCTCCTGCCCCTCAATGCCAGTCCCTGCATCCCTTTGCCGCGCTCCCCTTCTGCGCTCCATCTTCACCCCCTCCATACTCTTTCTCTCCTGTCCTCCAGGCTCTACACGCTCCTCGCTACGCCTGCCGTTTCGTTTTACTCGTCTCTTCTCTTCTCTACTCTTCTCTCCCTCTTCTCGTTTCTTCTCCTTGTCTCGCTCCCTTGCTTCGACTCTTTTCTGCCCCTTTGCGAGTACACCGTGTCTCTGCTCGGCTGTTCGCCTCGCTAGCCTCTGCCTAGCCTGCCTGGCCTGTGCCGGCTTGGCTCGCTCGACTCGTCCGCTTTGCCTGCCTGTCTGCCTGCCTGCATGCCTGCCTGCCTGCCTGCCTGCCTGCCTGCCTGCCTGCCTCGTTGCCTGTACGAGTCGTTTTTCTCTTCACTCCTCTATGCGCGCTTCTGGCCACCCCTCCTCTCTCTTACGGAGTGGTACGTACCGACACTAGTGCACTACACCGAGCACACCAACGAGTCGACTACTCCCCCTTCACCCCATCGAGGATCGCGTCGCGTTACCAGCCGGGTTACGAACTCCCCTCTATTCGTACACCGATACCTCACCCTTCTCGTTCGCTACCCCTCTCTTCGTACGTTCTACGCGTTTCCTCCTCTCTTTCTTTCCGCGTATCTCTCTGATCATTCTCTTTCGTTTTACCGCGATCGCAGAAACGACCCCCTGGCTCGCCAGCCCCGATTCTTCGCCTCTCTTCTTCTTTGATCCTTCTCCTCTATCTCCTAACCTCCAATTACAGCGCGCCAGTAACGGAAATCGGTACTCGAGACTTCGGGGCCAGATGGATTTCCGCGTGTGTTTGAATAAATGCGCGATAAACCCGTTCACGTTGGAAAACCAGTGTCGGCTGGCGTGCACTCGCCGCGCTACCGACCAATGGGCCACCAATCCCCCGGGTAAAACCAGATAGATTACGAGGAAACCCATGGACTTTTATTACGAATGTTAGTTTCACGAGCGCCCAGTGTCATGATACGTTGGTCATTTCAGTTTCGAGTACCCGGTATTTATTTCATTTTAAATTTTCCGCGAGATTTTACGACGCAGTGTCCATTTCCGATTTGTAAAAATACCTGTCTGTCTTTTTCCACGAAACCGTTTCTATCGCGAATCTCCGCGTGTACGTCGATCATGAGCGTTTTCGCGTTTGTCACGGTAAAATTTTTCCGCAGATGCGCCAAGCGCGCCGAAATTGTTCGTACCAAGTATCAGTCTTCCATCGGTCAAGGACTTTGAAATTGCACGTCGTTAAAAGAAAATAAAAGGAAAAACGCGTTGCCTGCCATGGGGCAATTTTCTTTTAAAAAGTGGCCAGTGTTGTAAAATGCCTTATTCATCCTGCACTGGCCTCTCGATTAACAACTTCGTCTCCCGACTCCATATAAATGAGAACACAAAATTTAGGAAGAGCTATAAGGTAAAAATTGCGTACTCGACCTGGGAGTTTAAAAGGAACGGGACAGTTTTAAGGGACGATAGTTTCAAGAGTATGCAGAGAAAAATTACAAAAGGAAGACCGGCTTATAGTTCAGCAACAGGCATGGTAATTGACGAGTAAATGTCCCATACCTTTTCGTGCTACCTGGACCGGTAATAAATTTTCTCATCCAGCTTGTCCAGAATTGGCAGTACCATTTACCTTGGTTCATTGTTGTTTACCTCTCTGTCCGTATAAGAAACCCGAGAAATGTTTGTCCCGCTGCGCTGACGGTACTGTGATGTAAACTCCGCCATTTTGGTCCCTTCCGAGAACAAACGCAGGTACGTCAGCATCGTAATCTAATCTAGTTTCTAATCGTAGCCAACATTTAATCACACGTTCGTTCCCTTTCCTATCGTGTCCAAACGTCGCAATCTACTGTTACCTAGTGTTCGTACACTTTCGTGTAACTTTTCCATTTACAGTAAAACTTGGTCCGCATAATTCGTAATTTATATAATCGAAGTTGTCATAACAGGATTCCACCGATTCTATCGACTACTTATGATATTTCGTTCGTGTAATAGGACCACGTTCGAACAAGCGAATATTCGCCAACTTACATAGGCGAGTCCATTTAGTCGGCCATTGATTAAAATTTCATTCGGATAAACGAAGATTATCGACTCTGATTCTTCGGACTTGAGCTGTCGTTACGGTGGATAGAGTCAGAACGATCGAACGTCCGACAGATTGTCGTGCATATAATTTGGATCTGTGGATGTTTCGATCGTCGGAACGACAGTTGGTCCGAACGTTTGTCCTCTGGTAATAATCGTAGCCTTATTCTTCGATCGGATATCATGCGCGAGATCGAACGCATTATCGTAGAAGACGAAAGGCAAAGTTTGGCTCGCAGAGGTCTCGAAGGACCGAAAAGATTCGAAAGCAAGCTCGAGATAACGGTATAGCTCGGTCCGATCGGCTAGTTGTTTGCTTGTTTGGTCTAACAATTTGCGACTTTTCTGCTCTGGAGGGTCAATTTTCTCACGACGAACGAAGGTTCGAACGTCGGCATGGAACAGGAACAGGCGACAGGTCATAAATTATCGCGAACACATGCAAATATATCGGTTCTAGAATTGCTTTGCCATCTGCGTACCTAAGTGTCCGAATGCGAGTCTTCGTGTGCAAGTACAGCGTACAGATCTCCGTGACGTGCACCAGCTCGCTATTTGCACGTACGCCGCGCTTGCGCCGTCGAATAATCTTTCAATCCGCCAACGCTTTCGTCTCACCAGGGACACCGGTAGACGTCACCATCCTCGAGATCATCGTTAAAAATCCGACGACGTTGGCCTTGGAAAAATGTATCGCTCGGCAGCAGCGCGTAACAGTTTCGGCGGATGATCGGCGACGATGTCGATAGCAGGACGATGTGAATTCGCAATATCGTTAGAACGATTGGAGATCCGATGATACAGGCCTTGAAAATAAAATGGACGGGCATCTTGTGAACGATACGCGCGGAAAACGCACGTTACGCAACGTGTTACGAAAGACTGGAGAATTCGGCTGGTTAGATCGATGAGAACCAAAATGGCGGTAATACAGCGGTAGTCGAAGAGCTGGTTTCGTAAGTTGCGAACGGAAGAGCTAATCGTTTCGAAAGTTTAGAACGTAGGTACGCTAGTACGATGTATCAAGACGAAGCCGGCGGCGTCGTCTTTGTCGAGCATTCAATGCACCGTGACAATATGCATAATTAATCTCTATGCGGAACAATGAGTACGTTCGCATTCGTGCACGCTGCATCGATGCGTCGCATCGCCTTTCCAGCGAAAGAAAGATTCCACCAACTGGATGTTACGGTAGGCGAACGTTTTTAAATTCGCGGAGGGTCAAGGTTCGAGAAGTCCGCGAGGCAAGTCGGATTGCAGGGAAGAGATCGCCGGTGAAAAACCGATGACGAATCTCGGATGACGAGGAAATATTAATTACGGGCGTTTTTAATTACACCAGTCAGCTATGAGGCAACTAACAGCATACTCCCACCACGGCAATCGACCTTCCAATCCTGACACTCCCTGGGTGTACTTTAAGAACCGTTCCCCCTTCTACCGCTTCCCAAACAGTCGGAGGATGCCGACAAAAATATTCGCATGGTGCGTGTGCGTTCCCTTCCCCTCGAGCCATCAAGCCCTACAGATCTCCCCTCTGGCATACATGGTTCGAAAACAGCAGCCGTAGGCTTCCTCCCGAAGCTTTCTCTGGAAGGATCCCTTGGAGGGCTATCCCCACCAGGAGTGCTTGGACGGATGGTCGGTCGTTTAGCCGTGGAACGCGGTTGGAATCACGAGCGAATGAGACGCCGCTAGATGGGCTCCGTAGCTGTCTCTTCCTTTGATCCTTTCTCCGCTTCCTCGGCTCGTTCTTTGTCGATCGTTCCGCGAATCGTTCCCTTCTTCGTGCATAGAACCTGTAGGTGATACGTGGGCGGCCCGATCTCAACATTTAGTCGGAGGATATACATTGGTATACGTATACAGGATGCCCAGTGAGCCTGCGCTGCATTATCGGTCGATATACGCTTTTGGGAAATTTTCCACGTGTTTCGTGGAGCCGCGTGACGCCGATTCTCCTTCGTTCGCCTCCTGCTACTCCACCTATTTGCGTGTGCCGATCGAAAACGAGTCATTAAGGTTCTCTGCCACTCCCTCGTGCAACGTTTCGCGAACCAGGGCTGCTCTATCCAACTTGCCTATTTTATCATATTGCCGATTTAGCAAAATTATTCGTATTCCGCGTATCTTTGACTTAATTTTACCTCGCACCAACGATCCTGTTTACAGCCGTAAATCGTCGTAGAAATTTCGATTATCGGTCCTACGAGTAACAACAGTCACCTTGCTGAAAACAGCTTTTCTGAAAATGTTTTTCATTTTCAAGGCCAAGAAAACGATCCATCGATCGATTCGTTAACGCGTTCGAGTCCGCGGTAGGTGCCAGCGCCAGCCTGAACGGCGGCATCCTACGATCGCCTACGTGCAATCCTGTCGCAGACGGCCACGCCGTTTCGATAAACGGCCTACAAAGCCGTCGGAGGGGACGGGCCGATGCTTACATTCCCTGGAGCCCCTCCTGACATCGACTGTACGTGGGTACATTATTCATTCTCTACTACATTCGGCAGCAGGAGGGTGCGGACGAGTGTGTGCGTATCCCTCGTAGTCGATGACACGACATGCACTCGCGTCCCGTTTCTATGTGTGCCGTTCGTACAGATACGCGTGTGCGTTTTCTCTCTTTTCCGACGCATCTGTCTTCCTCTGTCCCACCCTTCCCTTTTTCTCCGTGTTTCTCCTTCTTCGTCTACCCTTCTACCTATACGGCCATCCTTCTTTCTCTTCGTTTACATCCGATTCGTACCGTCTCGCTTGCGCTTTCCCCGCTTTCTTTTTTTACTTTACCTATCCTCCCCTTCTTATCCCTCTGTCTCTTTCCTTCGGCCGTCTCTCTGTTCATCCACCCCTCGTCGGGTATTTCCGTCTCCCTTTTTCGTTTTCTTTCGCCTCTCTCCCTCTCCCCTCACTCTCTCTCTCTCTCTCTCTCTCTTTTGTTCGTGTTCGATGCAAGTTTGTACGCGCAAACAGAAGCCAGTAAAAGGATAGCTCGGTGGGACGGAGGGCGACAAGGGCAGGCCGCGACGGAACGGCAGATTCGGTGGAGGGATCGAAGAGGTGGCGGCATTAGTGCGACCGACCGGGGCCACAGGGTGCGAGAAGAAAAGAGGGAGACCGAAATCGGAAGAGCATCAGAGAGAAAGAAGGAGAAGCGGGTTATTAGAGAGAGAAAGATGCGATTACCTCGATAGGCTGCAGCACACGATGCGCAGGGACAGGGTCGGATAAGCTTGGTGATCGTGCCATTATCCTCAACGGGGACCGACCTTCCGCCTCGTGTACAAACGGCTCGCTCTAGGCACGCTCACCCCTCTTCACTTCCGACGCTCACGACGCACTTCCCTGGGGGAGGCTGTAGCCAATCAGCGGTCGAGTTTCCGTGGCCCCCGGCCGCAGGCTGACTCCACGTCTCCCGTACCTAATGTAGGTTGTCGAAGGTAGGCATCCTCTGTACCCTCCTTGTCCTCTTACCTTCGTTCCCTACCTCCTACCTCCTGGGCCGAAGGTAACGAAAGTCATTCATAGGGCCCTATACAATATTCGCATCCTTCGTCTCTTCTTTCTTGGTTCTTATACCGTTGGTTGCTGTGCCGATCGACAAACCGAAACCTCTTTCCAGGTAGTCGATATAACTTACCAGGGTACTATACCTTTTTCAAATTCCTCATTTTCGCCATTTCACGGGGGTAAACCTATTCGAAATTACTTTCGAGGGTCGTTTATGGAAAGCTTCCTTGGCCTATTCATAAGTAGAAACTTATTTCGTTCTATTGATATTTGCCGATATCCCTCGACAATTTGGTAAGGTTTTGTTAGACCGGTACTCGGTTAATGACTGATTTTCTATTGTATTGGTATTTACGAGCGATTATATCGTTAGACTATCTTTTACGCCTACGATGTTCCACCAGCTGTGTACTTACCTCGCTGAAAGGGCTGCTTGGTTCCATCCGAACGCAAAAATGGCGTGTATGTGGAGGAGACATCGAATCAACACTCGTATCGTGAAGAACTAAATAGTAATTTCTAAATCGCGATAAACGTTGGTACGATCAAATTCGCTGATATTCGAAGTTCGTTTCGATTATTATTTCCTATAATCCACTTACTAGTTGCGCGATGTTCAACGGGGTAACGTTAAAGGAAGAGGACGAGGTAACACGAGGTACGCTTGATTATGATTATACACATCACGATTTATTGACGAGCAATGGATCGTACACTTCATGTAACATGATTCTCGAAAACAATTTTAACAAAACATCAAAGTAAACGCTAGCTAATTAGCGATAACAAACATTGCCGATTACTATTCGTCGGCAAGATGTAAGGCGACGTTTTTAAACGCGCACAACCTCGCGATAATGACATGGATAATTAGATACTCGAACGATCAATGATATTAGATATATAAGTAGGTAGTAAGTAACATACGCGCTTATAGCCTGGGTTATTTTGCTGACTTAATCTACGGTAATTTTCGATTTTCTTCCTGTCGGTTTTGATAAAACATAATACGCACGCCGCATCGTTTACATCTTCCAGTCGCTTAAAGGTTCGATCATAACGCTCGGGTGGCGCGCAATGCTCGAAAGAAAAATCAGCAAGCCTAGGACCGTTTTGTAAGCGACAACGAAAAAGTTTCGTAAAATGTTAAATCAAAGGTAGAAGACGGAGAAGAAAGAAGGTTTGAAATATTTGAACAACTGTATTCTCAGTGATTACTGATGTTCTTTGTTCGATTACAACTCACAGCTTGTTTATTATGGAAATACTGTATTGCGTTATACGTTTAATATTTATGAGAATGACATTGATAATAACTGCGTTGATTACTTGTATACTATTTCTTTGAGTTATCGTGGAAATATTTTCGAAGCACAACCGATTACGTTTATCATTACGAACCCTACAGTTCCCAAACGAAGGTTTCGCGTAATTGCGACGAACGATAGGTTTCGCGATGTTAAAATATAACTTGTTCCGTTTTCTTATTAATTTCAATAACTTGCTTTAAAATCTGAAACATTCGCATATAAGCTTTTTGATCACAAGGACGCGATTCCGTTTCCCTTTTCCCTCTTCTTTTCTCACATCCTATGCTTACGATACGTCATCTGTTTATTTTCTTCCGGGGGAGGGGGGGGGGCACATTAGTCTCAAGAAATGTCCTCAAGATATTCCAAGTTGGAAAGAATTCTTGATCCCTTGTCGTGGCGCAGCTGTCTATTCTTCTGCGCGTTAAAGTCTTTTCGAACTATAACTTTAGATACGATACGTAACGGTTCGTGGTGTTGTTAACAAGTACACGATCGTTGCTCCAAACAATGGGTTAATATTTCAAGTAGAACTCACGTAGGTATAGTCACATGGCAGCTATTCAACTCTTGCAACAAATCAGATATTAAAATCTTCGCAGTCTTCGTGGGCTACGTTAATCGCTTTCGTAAACCATCGGTTCGAACGAACATTGTCCTACTAGTTGTTCAACGTGGGCATTTTATAATTGGCGGATCGATGGATAAAATTACGATCGATCGTGATGGTTGAACGTAACGTGATTCCGTTTTAAAAAGGCCGTAGAAAAATAACATGTAAAAATCTGGGTCCCTTTTACTTCGCCGTAAATCCTAACGAACTGTGACTCTAATGTAATCCTCGTCTTCCTAAACTGGCAGTTCTTTTTTATTTCTTCTTTTTTTTTTTTTTTTTTTTGATTATTAGCTAATTCGTGTGGTTCCCATTTTTCTCAAATGTCGTCGACCACGCGTAACCATGTAACTAATTGATGCAAATTTCCTAACCGATTCGAACGTCCGACTTCGTCGCGAATCGTGGGTATCGATATTCTCCATTGTTTCTGCGCACTCGTTGGCACCGTTCCCCTATTTTCAATATTTATCTCGACTAGACGTTTAAAACTCTTACTTTTACATACCCACCTTGACTCTCATTCGACCATCGACATACATCTTTTTTACGCAACTTGTACGCTCGATCGATGTGCAATACCGGAAACGCTGAATTATTCTGACCGTTCGAGTAGGATTTGGATTCCTAGTAAACGTTTCGTTTAAAATTTCTTTGAAATCATCGTGTTCGTCTTTATTGCTGTCCTTGTACGAACAGGAGCAGTCTGTACAAATTCCGATACAGCATTAAAAATCGCCATATATCACGCGCAACGAGCTCACAACGCACTCGATGTTATTCTTTATCCGGATGTTTTCAAAAACCGCTTGATCCTATCGATCTCGGACGATAATACCTATAATATATTATTCGTAAATCAGTAACAGCGATATGAGTTTATACGTCTTCGTAGAATAAAAACTCCCTTAATATTATAGGATACGACGTACGAGTGGTAGGTACGTATTTTGCGTATTTAAACTTCCAATTCAAAACGATACACCTCGATAAGAAGAATCGAGTGCACAATTACAAAGATTTTACAAAGCTCCTCGAAGCTTCTCACCTAATTTTTTTAAAGGGTTGCCCGTTGTTATATGTATCACTAGCATGTTCCCTTCTTTCTTTGCCTTTTTCTCTTTTTTTTTTCTTCTTCTTCTTTTTTTCTTTTACCACGAAATTATAATCGGCCTTCTACCGCAATAAATCGCTCGTAATATATTATATCATAATAGACGATAATTAAATTGCACTAGTACATTGCACACGTTCTCTGGCGTTCTTTGGCATCTCTATGAAGTACATATTTCTCTAAGGTTCTAAAAAAAGGAACGACAACACGTGGGGACAAGAAAGTTTATCCTTCATCCATCCGCCGTTCCACTCTAACCATTCATCCGCTATCCTTGTCTCTACATCCCTTAACCATACGTTATGCTACGTCTAATATATCTCTGTCAGGCGTTGTGCCATTGCCAATAAAGCGGATCCGCCAAATTGCCGACTCTTTCCGCAAATTAATTTGTCAGCCTGGCCACAAGTAGGTATACTAATTTGCATTTAATGGTTGATCATAGACAGACACACACATACGTACATGCATTACAAACATACCGCCATTGTTTCTCACTTGAGAGGAAAAGACACTGGGTAACACGTGTGTTATTCGTTTCGTCGCTACTTTCTTCTCTTTTAACGTAAAACATTCTGTACCAGACGATCTTCTTTTAGTCTTGTTCGTTTTGAAAAATGTATCTAATAGAATATATTTACTCGCGCTGTATCAAATGTCACAATCATTCTTTCACTTTCACCTCTCAAGCTGGCGCTCTAGTTTATGCTACCGGGTGTACCATGTGTCTTCACACCCACACGAAACTCATCACGCTTTACGAAACATTATAGGAAGCGGGGGGAAAAATATATGGTAACGTACAGCCTTTGGATTGGTCACGTAGGAATCTTATTTCCGTAAGAGCGTCTTCTAAATCTAATAATAGGAAGTGGTAACATCGAGCGATTCGGTCAGCATCTCTGATCTTAAGCAGCTGTTTAAATGAAACGAGATATCACAAAAAATAACGACGCAGGCTGTTGCGAGTACTTTGAATGTTACGCGAGAACTAAACCTAAATCTAGCTTTGATCTCGCGAAAATCCTGCAGAATGTCGTCGTTTTTATCGCCCGATTCGATGACACTAGAGTCAGATCTAAGCCTAAACCTCGAACCATTTTTCCATTAGCGTTTGACGATTCGTTCAACGTGCAAGTAAAGCTAAAGTAAAAGCTCAGAGAGTAAAAACTGTGACCAGACGATGAGGCTGAATGAAAAAATTATAGAAAGATACGTTCACCTCGCGGTCGATTATTCGTATAACTTTGTGGATTCTGAGTCAGATACTCGGACGCAACGTAAGGCCGGTCGACATCGACATTTCGTTGCTTCGCTTTATTGAGATTCGACGAATTTATTCAGTTACTCTTTAAAGCGATCAAGCAGTGAAACGCTGGCTGGCCGCCTCGCGGCGATCGGATTAATATGAACCCAACCTAATCTGAAAATTAAAGCCAGCCGCCGGTTATACGTAAAGAGAGAAATCGTTCAAAACGTCGATCTTTATAACACATTCGAAAATCTTCGGAGACGAACCTTCTCGTCGACAACTTGATCGCTTTAGCTGCGGTGGACGAGTCCATAAAAATAAGAACGACGAAGCGAAATAAAAGATTGTACTGATTTTTAACGAAAAAGATCAGAGACACCGACCAGATTGTTGGCTATTACCATAGGAAGTGGTGAAAAGAATGGAGGATACACAGGAGAATAGCTGGTACTGTTAGCGGAGAAAGAATTACGGTGGCTGTTGCGAGGCAGAATTGAAGTAACTGACTCTTTGATTCCTGTATTGCGACGCGACCACAGCCTGAGGATTAGGAATGTGCCTGATACTCAAGTTTGGTTTGATTTTCATTCCGAAACCGGAGATTCTTTGATGAGGTTGCGGTATTCGCAGAGCGACTTTGTTGGCGAGGTTGGCGGAGCTGAGTACCAAAGGATCGATCGAATTCTCGTCGGTGATGCAGCCGCTTAACAGGGACACAGCCGCGTCGGAAAGTGTCACTAGATTGGAGTCTTGACCTCGTCGTTGCTCCAAGTCTTTCGCTTTTCCTCTCAGTAAGTTTCCTGTCGGGATCGATGGACGCGATGGCCTTGGTTTTAACAAGGACAGGGAACAGGATGACGAGGACGACGACGACGACGACGACGACGACGACAAAGAGGACGAAGGTGAAGAGGACGACGAAGAGGAAGGGGACGAGGAATAATTACCGACCGATAAATTCGCAGACAGATCGAGAACGTTATTGTGAACCGCTCCACCGCTGCTTAGATCCAGCGGGATCTCGTATTTGGAATTGTTCGGTTCTAAAATGGCGCTCGACGTGGCAAAACCGGAAGGCTTGGCGACGCGCAGTGGCGCTAGTGGTGGCGGGCCTTTCTTTTTCGGAGGGGCGCTGACCTGAACGGGTGCAGGATGTTGTTCCTCTTTCGTCTTCGACATTGTTTTCAACGCGTCGCGCATCTGTTTCTCAGCCAACAAGCTTCTCACACGATTCGCTTTACTTTCGCGCAATTGTTTCTCGAGTTTCTCTCTGTTCAAGTTATCGATCTTCTCCCCGTTGTTTTGCACGCGTTGCTTCGCTTTATCCCGGAAATTGTCGCTAGCTTCGTTCACGGCTACCAGACCCAATCTTCGAAGAATCTCCTCGTCCTTCTTCGGGCGTTCCGATTCAACCTGTTCCACTCTTTTCACGATTTCCGGCACAGTTTCTTCCTTTTTCGACGATGGTCTACAACTCTGCGGTATGCTTCTCTGATCCACCTTATCGACCGAGGCGGAAGTATCCTCCGTCGGAGGAGTAGTTATATTTTGTGCGATTCGAACGACCTCGTCGGGTATGCTGTCTATAATTTCTTCGATGGTCTCCTCTGTCTCTCCGAGGTTCTCTTTAGTAACTGCACCTTCCCCTGGAGCCACTAACGCGCCTGTCGATCGTTGCTGACTTATCGTCGTGGCTTTGATCTTTTCTCGTCTAACGGCTCTCATCTGCAGCAATTTCTCTTTTGCCTGGCCGGTCGCGCTGCTCGACGTGATTCTCGGTGGACACGGGGTCAACCGAACCTTCAGTTTCAATAGATCCTCCCGCGGCGTGGTGGTGATCTCAGCGATCACTCGTTTGTTTCGTCGTTTCCTGTGCTTGTGGTGTTCCAGCTTCGTCAAGTCTTTGGTTTTGGAACTCTCCGGTGCGTGATTGTTTTGTATCGGTACGAGATTAGGAGTCCTCATAACCGGAGTCACTTTGCACCTTGGTTTCTTCGCCTTCGGTTCCTTGTCGCGTTCCAAATTGGTCTTCAAGGATCGAGGGGGTACGTTGCTGCTTTCTAAAATCCTATGAGCCTCGACTTCGCACTCCTGCGGTGGCTTGGGGCTCGGCGGTGGTGTCGGCGGCCTCTGAATATTTTCCATGGTCGCGGTATCCTCGGTCGTTTCGCCGTTGAAGGAACTGTCGCTCGATTCAGGAATAATAACCTCCCTGCGCGTAATGCGATAAAACAGCTTCATGGGTGCTTCCTGCAACGTCAAAATTATCGCTTCCCCTATGGTATCTTGCAGCATCGCGAGAGTTCTAAATACGACTGACGCGATAGGAAATGATTATGACTATCGCGAGGTAAACGATCGACCTCTACCGCGCGACCACGAGTTACCGACGAACACCATGCGAAAGGAAAGTAAATTATGGGCTCGCTAAATAACAGGGCAGAAGGGGTAAATGATAGGGGAAGAAACTCACTCTTTTCCAGCCGAATATGCAGGCGAGGTCCAGCAGAGTCCACGATTGGTCCAGTACCATCGTTTTCGTGCTACTGCGCCGGTTCTCGTCGTTCTTCTCGCACAGAATCTCGATTTTGTTGACGATCGCCCCGTAAGAATTCGCTTCCTCCCATCCTCTCTTCAGCATCAACAATCGCACCAGATGACGAACCGTCACTCCTGCCGGACACTTGAGATACCGCGTGCTTCGAACCTTGATCGGCTCCTCGTGTTTCGTTTGATCGGTATTGCTCGCTCGGTGTCGTGACCCGACACGGTTCTCCGGCTCGCGAGCGACCGCCTCCTCTTCCGGTTCGTCGAGCTCGCATAAGCTCAGGCTGACGAAATCGTCCAAGGTTAAGTCTAGAGCACCCAATGGAAGGGCTAAAGGTGGACATTGCGGATTGACCAGCCGGAAATGACGCCTTCGTTCGAGCTCCGACCGGAAGAGGCCGGGTACCACGAGATACACCAGTCGTTGTAGCTTTACGTCCGGCAAGAGCGGCGGAGACGTTGCGACATTGCACACGGGACACGCTCTGGCACCACTGCTCAATCGTCTGACTATGCAACCTCTGCAAACTGAGCATCGTTCGACTCGTATCTATTTTATATTCCACGCGTGTTCTTTCCGATGTTTAATTACGCTCGTTCCATCGCGAACGCCGAATCTTTACGTTCGAAAAATCTGTATTCGTCGGGAGAATATTAGAACGCGCGGAACGAAGAGCGGCAGCGGTTAGTCACCCTTCTCGAATTTAGCCACCCTGCCAGAGGGGCGGACGAAGCGGATGAACTATTTCACGCACGCGAAGTAGATACGGCCGTTGGAGGTACGGCACGGTACACGCGTCGTTATTTCGCATCGTCACCGAACGATATTCATCGACGACTTTGCTACGTTACAGCTTTTTTCTCATGCAAATTAATGTTAACGAGCCGATGAAACGCGAGTCAGATGAGCGAAAATCGTGCGATGACCGGCGACGAGTAACGAGACGGGACGAGCGTTACTACGGAGCACAGAATTGAAAGAAATACTAACAAGAATGTAGACATTCCACGAGAGTCGTTGCGTCTATGAGGTAGCCTCTGCAGAGAGGACACACGATATGTTCGTTCAAGTCTTTAACCAGCGGCTTCTCCCTCTCCTTTGCCTCCATGTCGTTAGTCGATTCTGAAACAGCTGTGCCATTCGGATTGTTAATCCAAGGGACCAAAGAGCAACGATTAGATGCTTTTTTTAAATTAACTGCGCAGCTTGCTGTCGTCGCCGTGCACGTCGCACGGAATCATAATTCACGGCTGCGTAAAAAATTTCCACGCATTGTCGCGATTCGTCGTACGCGACAGCGAGTCGAATCGGTGATCGCCGATCTCCGGCTTATCTAAAATTAAATCGCGTAACGTTACGCGTTAATATACCGACGTGCGCGATATCGATGCGCGTTCTAATAACGGTCGGAGGATTCCGAAATGCAGGTAGCCGCGCGCACTAGCCCGAGGGGGGAAACACACGCACGTAATCGCGTTAAGATACGTTCGAAGCAGCGATTTCCATTTACGCGAGACTCGTGCGTACCGTCGATATATTTAGAATAATGAAATATCTCGTGAAATGCAAGGGGGGAGAAACGAGTTACGCCGGGGCTTTAAGGTCTATCTCTTAAAGGGGATGGTTTCTCTTCCCTTTCTCCCATCCGTGTCTATCTGTGCAACGATATTCGATAATATTTTCGACCAGATGGTTGCCACGTACGGTCTCGTTCACGACGAACATGCGTGAGACGAGATTCAGTCGGTATCGCGCGAACGAATCTGATTTCGCGCGTGCTATGCTCTCGCGAACGGTTGGCGCGCGCGCCAGCGCTACGGCGCTGCTGTAACAGTTTTTCACGAACGGCCGTTAACTAGTGGCTAACGAGCAAGCGGCTTCCTATCGAGTTTCGTAGTCGTACGATGGCGGCAGATTTAGCAAGATTTCGTAGGCAACGAACGGGAAACGCGTTTGCCGAAGTATCGCGCGACGAGCAACGAGATCCTCGCGTGAAAGGTATACTTGACAGTGAAACCAGCTTAGTCACGCGATACGTCGGCTTGGAAAAACTAGGTTTTTAGAGCTCCCGCGTACAGATCTCCCGCGCGACAATAACAGAGGCCAAGTGTCACTGCGCATGGCTAACGAACTCGAAGAAAGGAGGAAAGGCTCGACCACCTGCGTCGACGACATAGTCGACGGCTTCGCGTTCGTGCAATTTCGCTCTGCGAATGATCCGTCAAGGCCGGGAACGCGACAGAAAAGAGGTTGGTTTACGAGGAATGGCAAGAGTAATGAAGAACTTGGAGGAAAGGGGGGAAAAAAGAAAGAGAGAGAAAGAGAGAGAGAGAGAGAGAGAGAGAGAGAGGGAACGTGCAAGCGAGGGGCAAAGAGAGAGAGAAAGAGAGAAAGAGGAAGGACGAGTAGAAGGGCTTCTGCGTTCGAACTTGAGAAAGGTCTGGCGCCAAGAGAGCAGCGAGAGAGAGAGAGAGAGAGAGAGAGAGAGAGAAAGAGAGAGACCACCTAATTCGTTGATCGCCGTCGTTACGGATCGACGCGATTCTCCAGAGAATCGCGATCTTCGTTCTTGGAGTTGGAAACGTCCGCGCGATGCCGATCACGTCTCGCGTGCTCGCGACGAATCGTCACGAGGCCACGGTTGTTACGATCGAAGGAAGAAAGTAAATTGGACGGCGAGACGGTAAAGAGAAAACGGGAGGAGAGAGATATAATAGAAAGAGCGGCGATGGAGAATCGCGAGGGTAAGCCGTCGTCGATAGGAGCGTTGCCACGGTAACATCGGTGGTTCGAGCGTTTTTGCTGGAACGTCGACGTATACCGGTCCGAGAGAGCACGGTAGCTATTCCAGGCAACAGGATCTCGCGGGTAGAGCATCGGCATCGCGGCGAGCAGCGGCGGTGTCCTATCTTCGGCGGAGGATCGCGAGTACCGAGCGTAGTACGGGCTTGTTGGTCGATTCACGCGACTACCATACGTTTCGCAGGGCGGTATACAGAGGCTTACGTGTAGGTGCTTACCAGCGTAGCGAGAGAGATGGTCGCCGTGGCCAGCAGCGAGCTGCCGTCCCGGCTGGCAGCGGAACGTAGCAGCGGACGTGGCAACGACGGTGTTCTTGGTTGCCGTATCGCTTCTCGCGGTGCAGCGGGCGAAGAGAGGTGGCAACGCCGCTCCGTCCGTCGGCGTGCGGCGCCCCGAGGCTCTCTCTCGCGATAGCGCGCTCGTTGTCGTCGCTCACGCCGTCGCACTCCTCACCATGGTCGTCACGAACCCGTGACCGCGAGCAATCCTGATAACTTGCACGCCGCGAGCTACGTACCATCACGTCCCTGCTGCCTGCGAGCACAGCGCCGCGCACATGTCCGACGATTTCGACCCGATTCTCTCTTTTTCCTTCCCCCTTCCTTCCCTGTTTACTTCCTTCCTTCCTTCCTTCCTTCCTTCCTTCCTTCCTTCCTTCCTTCCTTCCTTCCTTCCTTCCTTCCTTCCTTTCTTGCTTCCTTCCTTCCTTCCTTCCTTCTTTCCTCCTTTCCTTCCTTCCTTCCACGCTCTACTTCCCTCTCTTTCGCTCCTCCACTCGCTCTCCTCCGTCTATCTCTCTCCCCTTGCTCCTCCTTTCCTACGTTTTTCTTCTTTCCTCGATCGTTCTTCCTACGTGTTTCCGTCGCCCCTACTCGCCGAACGAGGGAACAGAAAACGAAACTCGATCGCGCCTTTGTTATCCTCGTGCACCGCTTTCTTCCTCGATCCACGTCGTAGCCGTCGTCGTTGCCGCGATTGTCCCGTCGACGACGTGGTTGTCGATCGACCGGTGGGTCGACAGGCGCGCGCGCGCGCTCTTGCCCGTGACGTTCCTTCTTTCTCTCGCTCTCGCTCTCCCCTCTTCGTGGCCTTTTTCTCCGTCTCTGTCGCTCGATCCTCCCCTCCGCGCTGCCCTCCTCCTCCACGAGGACTCACGGGGTCTTGTCTCGCGACTCGACGTAACGTAACCGCTCTCTCTGGCCACGACTCGATTCGGTGCACTCGGCCGACTCTCGAACGAGTGCGACGATGCACGATGATATCGGGGATCCGGTGGCGGCGGTGGCGGCGGAGGCGGCGGTAGAGGCCAACGAGAGAGTGTGTGCAGCGGTGGCGCCGAACTGCGGCGGTAGCCGCTGCCACTTTTCGATACGGTGCGATTAGAACGACGCTGCACGGAAACGACGGGAAGACACGGGCACTGTTCGTATCGACCCCGCCTAAACCCCGCCTCGCTGCGACGGAGCCGCACGAGCGACGCCGAGCGTCGGCGAGCGTCGACGAACCAGCCGGTTTCCTTTTCCGACTTCGTCCTTTTCGGTCGTTCCGACCTTTCCTCTTCTTGTTCAACACCCCTTCTCCTCCTCTTGGTACTCCGCTTACGTTTTCACCTTTCGCATCCCTCGATCGTCGGATTCGTCGATGAATTCATCGATCGATTCGTCGATCGATCGCAGTCCCGGCGAAATCGTTGTATCGTCCAGCGTCCGCCCGTAGCTGCTGAAGAACGAACTGATCGATTCGAAGCTAAATCGACCGTAGATCGTCCCGCTATTGTACACCGACGCGCGAAAGCAACGGTTCGTACCCGACGTATCTTCTTCGCCCCTTGCGTCCGTTGTTCGCGAAAACGACGCTTTCTTCGTCCGCTACGAAGCAGCGATGGATGCTTCAGCGGAGATTAGGACGCTCGAATAAACCGAAACCAGCGCGTTTTCGAATCGGAAAGGAACGCGATCGAAGTACAGGTTACCCGCGTTTAATCGGCGCGAGGAACTCCATGGACCGTACGATGTCCCTTTCCATGTCGCTCTAATTACCAGATGCCTTTAATATGGTACGATCACGGTACATTCGACGTAAAAAGCCGCTTTCCAACAGTTACGGATCGCCATCCGTTTCCTGTGAAACATCGCAGGTATCTACAGCGACGAATCTGCGTACGACAAATACGTACGGACGTGACGGTGGTACTGCGTGCTAATAAATATGGGACACCGGTAACGAAGCTGCTTATTAAACGCGTTCGATCAGCGATTCGTCGAGGCCTCCGGTTTCGTAACTTCGGCCTGTGTGTCAAAGAAACGAGGCAATCGTGATTGGCAAACGAGGCAAACGTGGCTGCGCGATCGTAAAGGCGTTATTCTAGTTACGATAGCTACGCATACAGGCACGCCGTCTGCCGATAACGCGCTACGAAAGTCACCGAACCGTATTCGAGAAATATCTTGCGCACCAACAGCGTGTCGCCCGCCGGCAGATCGCACGCTATTGTAAATTTAAATTGTTGCGCTATTTATAGAACGAATAACCAACGAGATGTCCCTGATTGGCCGCGCCGCGTACTTTTCGCGCGTTTCTCCGATTCTTTTCATTACCGATTCTCCCATCGTCGCGTGTTTTCTCGCGCGATCTTCCTGGACTTTGCCCGCGTCTATCCGACTTGGACGGAACTCGATTTTAATTTCTTCTCAACGAAGCATCGTGAAAGGGCTTCGGTGTCGATTTCGGCGATGCGGACTCGACGTCTCGAAGAGACAATTTAGTCTACGACGCGACGTAATCGTGGAAAATCGTAGCGCCATACGGGACGTGGTTAGACGCTCGAGGTTCGTAGCTCTCGTTTTTCGATAATCGTCGGCGATTTTTATTCGAAAGTACGATTTTAGCGCGAAAGTCGAGCGAAAAGAAGCGCGGTTATGCGTGTACGCCAGCGCGAGTACAGAGCAGAGGGGGAGAAAGAGAGAGAAGTACGAGAAGTCGACTGATCGATCGGCGGCGACGCGGTAGACCGCTTCATAACGACATCGCCTTGAAAAGAGACAGTCGCCGGGCGAACCCGGTTTTGCGTCCATCGAAGCAGCACGACTCTCTGGTCGATCGACGCTGATGGGCGGACGAATGGGCATGGTTATAGTTGGTAAAATGGCGCCAGGCTCCGTCCACTTTGACCACCCATGCGACTGTGCGCAGTTGCGGCTCCGCCTGTAAACTGCGCGCGCTGCCTGCCTCGCACTTGTATCTTCCGTCTCGAATCTCCGACGTACGCTGATCGTTTTAGCTTTTTCGCTAATTTCTTTGGCTTTAGATTTTCTCTTACGAAATTTCGTCGGAACATGGCGATATTTTTGGAGAGGAGAAACGGACGGCTTCGATATTTCACGAGTAAACGATAAGCGCTTAAGAAGCGAGACAGTCTCGTCAACGTATGAAATGGGACGATATATTGCACGCCGGGACTATTTCGTGAAGCTTAAACGGCTAGGCGGTTATGATTACAGCGGATGCGTGTCCTGACTGTAAACGTTCCGATGAACTCGATACGTCCAAGTAATCGATACGTATATACTATATAGATTTCTACGAGTGTATGCATTTCTTCGCATATTTCGTTCGTCGCAACGATCATTCGTTAGGGAACACGTATCCGCTGCGATCGTAACCTAACTTTCGCGATCCGATGGTTGAGTCATTTTCGAAGCAGCAGGCTTAGCGCGATTCAACGTGTAACTTGCAGTTTTAGCTTTTACTTGCTCGGCATTGATAGCGAGACGATTCAACAAATTTAAAAACTTTCTTACATCGAATAGAAGGTGTATGTTGTATTCGTAGCTTTGTCAGTTTGCAAGTTTTACAACAACACTGACTCATTATCAGTCATTATTTTGTTTAGTTATTGTAGTGGCATATCTTACCTACGATCGGTCCTATGATGTTCCAATGACTCACGACGATTTCTTTGTGGCCTGTGTTTCTTTCGAGACAGCGTCTCCTCTAAAATCGACAGTTTTTCACTTACACCGCAATCAATGGCAAGTGACGATATGTGCTTTCCTCTTGTTTGTTTGTGTAACGAAGATACTTGCGAGAGAAAATTGTACAAATTTGAATGTACATACAGAACATGTGGGTTCGAACTGAACCTACCGTTGTACTTTCTTACGTACGTAATTCGCGATTCGCACTTCGAAGGTTAATACGATAATTTTCACTGGCAAATCACTGATCGGAAAGTCGCGTTAATCGCACGTCTAAAGACTAAACTACGTATCAGCTAGCTACACCTATTTATACGATATTTAACCTCCTGCCCTACAATTTAAGTTCTGAATGTGGCCAAGAGAAAAAAGTGTTTGTCGCATGTAGCCCGAAGAACGTACATTTTATGCTCGTGTTGTTTATGTTTGGCCCGAAGGACGTACCACCTTTCTCGCACGTGTTCTTCGTGCTTGGGTCGAAGTCAGTGAGCCACGAGTCTAATTCGACGTTGTAGGTTAAGGGTTTCAAAATTTATGATCTTCGTTTTGCATTTGTTAATTACGATACTCTGTCTATATCTATGAGTAGAATCGAATCGTTTATCAATAGTACATTTGAGCGTTTTAATAGCAGATGGTAAAACGTATCGGATATTCGAAGAATATTCCCAAGATTGGATAAACGAGTTAATCGATTTTACGGCGGATACCCTTTAGAATGATACCTGGATTTTGTTTTAGACGTTAAAAGGAGTCGCAGTTTGATGTTCGGTGGATCTATTTCTGAAGAAAGTAGGTGGACAGTAAAGCTTTGTCCATATGTTGCGATCTACTTTCGAATGCGGCCTCGAATGTGTTCTATATACATATTTTAACAGTATACTCTTATTTATAGCCGTATAGTTAGATCGGACGTTCTTTATTTTATATCGCGGACAGTTCGTACTTCGTAACGGCGTTACGATACAGGAAACGCGTCTAATTTTTCACGACTTTACAGCGATTTAAGAATTTTGAATCGTTTTTTTAAGGAGATTTTATGTTTTTGCCAATAGAGCATTGGGATGTGGAAATGGAATCAGGTGAAAGTGACAAATCGATAGACACGCGGTTTTCGTATAAAATTAATTCTTTAATGATAACTTGTGGTAGTAAAATTATACAGGAAATTGCTCTACGGTTATATTTTATAACGGGTAATTCAATAGAACGTCCTGTCGGGCTAATTCCAGTAACATAGGATCGTCGAAGAATTTGTTGATAGACACGTCTTCCGAAAGTCCCTTTCGCCTCCTTGTCTTCAACATAAACTCTCTAGCTAAGTGCGTAGCTGGCTGTGGCTCCAGTGGTCGAATGGTGATGCTTTTGTCTAATGGATCGCCAGGCACGATCTGCCAATGGTGGAATACGGACAGGCAGAACGCCTGGCCTTGCGTATGGGTTCGCAGGTCAGTTTCGAATCCGAAACTATCGATTGCCGGGATGAATGCTTTGATGGTATACAAGGGACTTCCGGGAACGGGAGCGTCTTGAGTCACGTGGCCCCTTCTTTTAGCCAGCACGGTATAAACTGCTGACACGCAATCCGCAGGCGCTTGAACTTCGACGAACAAGTAGGGTTCCATCAATCTGGGCGTTGCCATAAGGAAGGCAGAATAGGCTACCCTTCTGGCCGTCGGAATTATCTGACCACCTGTAAAACGAAACAAATTAATGTTGTTCGCAATAAGAAAAAGGTGGAAATTATTTTTCGTCGCTTCACGGAGTCAAGCGAAGTCGGAGAAAAATATTATTGG
This sequence comes from Bombus affinis, assembly GCF_024516045.1. Taxonomy (NCBI): domain Eukaryota; kingdom Metazoa; phylum Arthropoda; class Insecta; order Hymenoptera; family Apidae; genus Bombus; species Bombus affinis. The sequence goes on along the minus strand of NC_066355.1, from coordinate 8,727,176 downwards.
CTGATTAATAATAATTAATTAATAATATTAATACGGTATATGCATTCTGAGCGCTTTCGAACTTTGCTTAAAATATTTTAATGTACCTCGAGAAACAAAATATTGAGAAATAAAAAACGAAACTGCAGTACTCCTCTTACTTCGGTGCCGTTTCGAACGCAGTCCCCGAGATAACAAATACACAATACAATACATACCTCCTCGATGAAGAGGTTCTTGAGCAATCACGGCGTCCAGGATTTTGAACTTGACGTTTCGAATCGGTTCTTCGCAGAGAGGACCTTCTCGCGTACCCCACTGGAAACCCTGAATGATGGCGTCACGGGCGCTGTTCAATAACGTCTTATCTACTTCCGATGGCAAAGTATCGTCGACCAGAATATTAGGACCCGTGGCGTCTGGACCAAACGCCCATATGCTTCGCGCCGCCAATAAATCCCAGTCGTACTTCGTCTGGAAAAATTCTCCTAGACGTTTTCTGCAAAGACGAGTACATTTTGTTTTGAGATTTTTGGAACTTTCGTGACTCGATACCGAGCAACCCAGACTTGCGTGTACGAACCGTGTCTTTACTCCCTATCAGGGTCGATCGACCCTCTCTGATGAAGCTATATACCCGTGAAGCCTGCATTAACGTACTAATCTATTTTCTATATCGACAAATAGGCTGCGGATATTTGTACGAATTTATACTATTATAAACACAGCTAAAGAGACAGAACCTAAGCGAAAATTTAATTTCACCCACTAAATACGTTGTAAGGAGTACCGTATTTTGCATATTTTGTACATTTTTGCGCACTAAGCGCATTCCGTGTATTTTTGCATTTTTTAACTTTCTATAAACGCGTAAAAACGATCTACTGGCGAGGTACAGAATTTTTCTACTTACTTGTTCCACGTGATTTTAACGTGTTCCGCCTCGATGTCTTCGGCCAGGCCTCTCTCGAGTGGTTCGGCGATCATCGTCAATTTGTTCCGTTTATTGGGTGTCTCGGCGAAACACTTGAGAGAACTCGTTTCTACTACCGTCTCCGCGAAAGCAACGACCGGGTCTGCTACTTTTATATCGATTTCCGAATACATACGACGCAGGTCGTGCATCGCGCAGTCCAAGTACAATTCACCGGTGCCTAGGACCACGTGTTCGCCGCTCTCCTCGACTCGCGTGCCCAGCAATGGATAACTTTTATTCACTTTCCTCAGGCCGTCTAACATTTTTGGTAACTCTGATGGATTGACAGGTTCGACCGCGATTTTGATCACGCTCTGAGTATTGAACTTCAATGGTCGGAAGATATGTAAGTCGTCTGAATTACTGAGATCGGTAATGGTGCTCGTTTTTACGATCGGCCTGTCTATACCTTCGATAAGTACCCAGTTGCCCGCGGGAACTCTGTTCAGCTCGATCGAGTAGCGTGCCTCGCTAATCCACAATCTTCCCACGGTTAAAACGCGAGAATCTTCTTCGTCGGTACGCGAGTATGCTTCACCTAATACGCGGACACGTTGTCCTGCCTCGAGTGTACCTGACATTACCCTTCCGAGGACCACGAATAGAGTACAGTCCTCGGTAGGATACATTTTTGTGCTGTGAATCATTAGCCTGCCCTGTAAATATCGTTTCCGTGTTAAAATCTATGTGGTAGGACACGAAATACTCGTAGTGTAAATATTTCGCAAGTACTAACGTCAGGATCGCAATTGATCATATCCTGCGCGAGAGACGAATCCATAGAGCCTGTGTACACGTGTTGAACTTTGACCGGTGCGTGTGACTGAGGACTAGGAACGTGGGCCACACACATATCGACTAATCCGCACATGTCTCCCAAGAAACGCGTGCATACCAATCTCAACAGAGGTCTAATATTCATTTTCATTTCTTCTGATGTTAGTCTTATGCCTAATTCGTCCAGTACTGTGGAATTAAGTTGCAATGTTATTTCACGGTGAACGAAATCTACTAAGTTTAATTTAGAAATATTGACTAACCATCGGGTAAAGTTGTGTCAACATCGCCGACAACTTGCGCGAAGATCTTGTACAATGGCTCGAGAATGAATTCAATAAAGCTGCGCTGTGCGGTATTGTGTGGCGGTTTTTTCGTAAATTTCCGCGTTTTCGAGTTAAAGTATATATCTCCCCATAGTCGTTTTGAAAATTCATTGGCGTTAAGCGAGGGATGGATCTTAGCGTAAAGCGCCGCGAAAGATTTCAGGGTGAAACAGACATTGTACTCCGAGCTCGCAAAGCACACGTTTCCGATTGCAGGTGAGACGAAAGATGGATTTTCAGAATCCGAATATAGCGCTATCAGTCCATTAATTTCTTCGATGATATGTCTTAATTTATAGTACGCGTCTAAGGGGGGCAATTTTAGTTCGAGGATCAGTCGGTCTATCTTATTTATACAAACTGTTAACGCAAGTTTTTCCTGAAGCGCGTGTTTTAGTAAACGTTCTGTGTTCAACATGACGCCTTCGGCGGCGTCGACGATCAGCACCGCTCCATCGGATAAACGTATCGCCGCTGTCGCCTCGTCAGAAAAATTTACGTGACCCGGAGTATCGAATATATTCAAAAGGTAGGACTTTGATTTTACGTCTTGCAGTAACAACGTCACGGGTGTTGCTTTCGTCGATACTCCTCGTTGTTGCTCGGTGAATAATGTGTCGGTATACCTAAGAACGTAAATATTATGTATTTTTTTGTTTAACTTTTAACGAGGGTTATTAGGAGTATTTATGAATACCTTAAAGGTTTTTCGTCTGTTACGCTGTGAAGATAGGGGTGGGTCTGTCTCACTAGACAATCGACTAAAGTAGTTTTGCCGTGATGTAGGTGACCAAGTAGAACAACATTACGTATAAGGTGAGGTGCATCCATCATATCTGCTAAAAATTCTATGCTATACGTTGTCTCTGGTAGTTGCTGTTGTTTTATTTGAAACTTTGGTCTTCGTGTTGGTGCTATCAGTGGTTTATCTAATGGCTGTGCATCTTCTTCTTGTACCAATGTCTCTACCTATAACGTATTTTAATCAAGTATATATTAATTATTAATTAATTGTTCAATTTACCTCTGGCCCATAAACTTCTAAAGCACTTGGATAATATCTTTTATCTTCGTGCAATACAACTGCCATGGAATTTCCTTGCTCCGATTGTTCTCTAACTTCATCTCTGTCTTCTTCCATTTCCTCATCGGAGCGTTCTCTGTCTTCTGCATCATCTCCAGCATTTCCATATTCATTTTCATCTTCGCTATCAGAAGCCAAATCAGGACCAATATAATTGCCAAATTCATCGTATAGATCTGCATCCATGGTTATTCTCTTTTTTATTTAAGTGATAACTGCAAATATAAAAATTACACATTTTAAATATTATTGATCATTTTTATATGGCATAAGATTTATTTTTTGTCGTATTTTTCGTTGAAATTACGTTAATCATGATTGTTTACAGGCGGTTATTTCGAACATAACCTTAAAATCAATGACAATAAATGATAGATTGTAATGATGTTAAAAACTATAGTAATCATTAATAAATTTTGTTAAATTTGCCTTAATATTTACAAACGTTAAGTACTAGTACGGTATGCTTACCAAAATTAATATTATTTGACTAGGAACACGGAAATGGCTAACCAACTTTATAACTGATTACACTTGATAAACGTACATCATATAAGTAACGTTATGAAATGAAACACATATGGGTGTTTTAACGATCTTTAATTATTAGATCAACGGTACAAATATAAAAGTTCACTAATTGTTTTGTATAAATTACACGTGTATTATTCGTGCTTTATCGTATATACATATTTCATATAAGTTTGTACGAAGTAGAACGAAGTAGGCTACGAGGGAGTATAAAGTGGCCTGCCAATATAATGAAATGAAACTTTCACTCTTTTTAAAGTGTATATTCAATATTCTGCGACATATTAAATGAATATTCTCAAATCGACTAAGCGAAGTCTTAAGGATTTCATATTTATAAATAAGAGCAGGTTTTAATTGAAAGTTACATTTCCATTTCAGTATTATTTTAGGTCAAAAATTGTTGGCACCACTGTAATAGGTGTGATAATTGCAAAATATGCCGCTAGGGTAGTTATGTTTCCGCGCATGGTCATAAAAGTATACAAGACCTATTGTATACGCTACTACGTTAAAGCTTACACAAACATACTTTCCACATTGAAACGAATGTTGCGCACAGTAACCCAGACTGACAGCTGGGAGAACGTGAAACAGGAGTGGCAGATCATGTAAGGTATGTACTTATTTCATTCAAATATAGACTACATTGCGACAATTCAATTGTCATAGTACAATCTGTAAACTCCTAATCAAACCCTGGGAACTTCTCATCTAATTTTGTCCTATTAAGTATAATTGACACACCCGTTACATCGCGACCTCTCTAGGATAGCTTTCTTAGTTTTCGTGTTCATGTAAACAAAACTATTACAATAGAAGCTGTTGAGTATTAAGAAGCAACACGTTGTGAATTTCGTCGGTTCGATGTAAGTTAACCGTTTCAGGGTACTCTAGTCGGAGAGCGAGACTTGACAATTCACGAGCAGACGCGCTGCTAAGAATATATTAGAAGAGTTGACAGGATAGGCAGAAGAAGGCAGGGCAGCGGGGGAGGGGGCGGGAGAACAAGAGGCGGTATGACACGACCCCCTAATAATGACAACCTTATGACCTTCAAATTGGTCGTGGTTGGTGATGGAGGTGTTGGAAAGAGCGCACTCACCATACAATTCTTTCAAAAATTATTTGTCACTGACTATGATCCTACCATCGAGGATACCTACATTCAACATACAGAGGTAGACAAACAATGGTGCATTCTAGATGGTAAGTCGAATTCAGTTGCTTTGTTGCATTTAATTCTGCTATCTGCTATTTTTGTGTTATGCTTAGTGTATTGCATTAGGCCTTCAATGCATTCTTGTGTGTACAAAAGTTTATTTGTACCTAACAGTGTTAGATACAGCTGGTCAAGAAGAATTCAGTGCCATGCGAGAACAATACATGCGCAAGGGTGATGGGTTTCTATTAGTATACTCTGTGACTGATAAACAATCTTATGAGAATATCATGAATTTTTATACCCAAATACTTAGGGTAAAGGACAGAGACATATACCCTATGCTTCTGGTAGCCAATAAGGTCGATTTGGTACATTTGAGAAAAGTTACAGAGGAACAGGGAAGGGAGTTGGCTCACCGCTTGAATATACCTTATATCGAAACTTCTGCCAAAGACCCACCATTAAATGTAGATGCAGCATTCCATGAGGTAGGGAACCATAAAAATAGATAAAAGAAGGAGCAGGAAGACTATTGTATATATAGTTGCACATGGATGAAAGTAGCTAAGAGATTTGAATAATTTTGTCCTAGGTTGTTCGTATCATCAGAAATCAACCTCCAGCTGAGTTGGAAAAGAATCGGAGGAAACGAAGACGTTCAGGAAAATGTAATCTTTTATAAAGCCCTAAAAATATTGAGTGAGTATTGGGGCTGTATAATGATTACGAATTACCTTCTTAAAAGGTCACTTTTTGCCATAAAAAAGTGAAACGCACCTGCCAAAAAACAAAAAAAAAAAGACGAAAAAATGGGTCTTCTGTCCTCCATCGTATATAGGTACATGTGATTCGTACATTTTTCTTTTTTCGCCGATCCACGTATGAGTTCATAGTATTAATAAGCATCGATCCCACCCTTGTAACATAAGTGTACAAAATAGTAAGGATAAGAGATGCATCGATCGAAAAAGAAAAAAAAAAGCGATACTATATGTCTCGGAGACGCAATTAGATTTTTTAAAAAATCAATTCAGTATCAGTTTAAGACTTAAAAGACCGAAAAAATTTGTCGGAGTTATCGACTGTTCATCATTACGATAATATGAGACCACGTCTCAGTATGCGTGTATACATCAATTTTTTACCATTGACAGAATACTATGGAATTGAGCGTTTTTTATTGCACAATGCATAATTCTATAGAAATCTTTTTACTTCTTCACGTAATAAGATCATGTCATGAAATGACTATAATAGTTTCATATATTGACTCAGCTCCTATTTTAGACAGCGGTAAAAGAAATTATAGCTTCAAGCGTGTTTATTTATTTATTTAGGTTAAATGACCTTTTATCTTTTATTTACGTGACGATATATTTATGATGATGTATGTATTTTTTGACAATTTATTGTTTGCTCGAATCTTTCCTGTTACATTTGTTTCATTCAATTCACGTACAGATTTTTAGTATATTTTCAGTCATTGTCTTTTTGTGGCGATGTAAATAATATTCGGAAAAATGAATTCTTCAACAATAAGTTTCTCTTTCTTCAGTAAATATACCATTAGGTATTTGGAACCTAATGAATATCTAATAAATATTCTGAATCAAGAATGAAATATTCAACGTAAGGCAGTATTGCCTCTGCTATTAGATTATTGGCTTTGATATTTATAGAGGTCTGATATAAAATATTTATCGTGTTTGAGTATTCAAGTAAATATATACAACGCGAAGTATTGTGTTTAGCCAATTGAAGTTGAAAGATATAGTGTATTATTAAAAAGAAAGATATACAATGAGCAATATACATATTGCTTTTGTAATGCAAGCAAAACTCGTCTAATGTCGCGATAATTTCTTTTTTTCTATCGATTAGTTTAGTTTCGAACGTTTGCCACTCTATCAAGTGCAATACGTGAATTTTGACTATGTCAGACCTTCTTACGTATATTTAAGAAAATAATGCCATGGCCTATTTTAGTATTTAAACGTGAAAAAGGAATGCGTACATTTAAGAAGCGCTCCAATTGCGTGTGTAAGTGAAATTTAATGTTACATGCGAATGCAAATACCAAACAGTGAATTATTTTTCGTGCTTATACAGACTCGAACGTTGCAGTCTATATCGTGCATAATATTCGTCTTACATCTTCTACGTACTCGATACGGTACTCGTACGGTATTCGTAAATGAGAAGATTATCAACGAGGACGTTACAACGCGAATGAAACTTTCTCGTTTGATTATCTTCCGTTGGTGTACGATAACAATAAGTATTCATTAGCAATGTTAATTTTTTTTTTTTTTTTTTTTTTTTTTTTTGTTGAAAGGTTCAGTTCACGGCTCGGAAAATAAAATATATTCGTAATGTAGCACAATGAATATTTAATTCTTCGCTATATGTTAAAGATAAGTACGCGTTGTTTGTAGTGTACATGGCGCTGTGGAAACACAAAACGAAAAGGCGGTTTAATTGCTTTAGACGTTCTTTAAGAAACTTTAACGAGGTACTCTGCTTCGATTGTCTTTATGATTGCGACACAATCCTTGAAAATGTAATATTCGTTCTACTTATCGAAATTCGATTCTAGTATTATATTTTGGTGTACGCACAAAGTGCTTCTCCTATACGTAGGAACGGTGTGAAACTGAGCAGTAATATATTATGGTACGTACGCACAAGATGTGCAGAAATATCTTGGCGCCACCGATTAATTCTAACAAAGAAACATATTTGCCTTGAGATAAGAATAATTTGTATTATAAACGATGAAGGTTAACGAAGGAATGTGGGGTAGTTGCCGTAATGTAGAAAATCCACTTCGACATTCTCTAACGATACAAAAGAGATGGTTGTTGTATTTTATGACCAGTCGAACGTCGGATCAGAATAGGTCTGATAGCATTCTTCGTTAAAGAAAATTTTACATAGGCGTCGTTCTTCAAAGTGCAACGAAGTATTAGACAAAATTAAAAAGAACTGAGAAACAACGTACGTATTTTGCTCTATCGATACTTTCGTTTGCCAATAAGAGGTTCGTAAATTAAGAGCCTTATTTTAGCTAATCTATTCTCTTAGATTCGGAGAAAGCTCAATGCGTAGTTAAAAACTGCACTGCACGAGTAAACGATTGTACAAATTTTACCGAAACGTTTATACGACACTCTAAACTTATGATTCCGTTACAGTTTCGGTATGAAATATAATCGCGAATCGTATCGCTCTGCATAAAATTTGCAAATTGTAAGCGATCGTACGTTACTATTATGCATTCACGAAATTCACCGAACGTGTGGGCAACCGAATTGATTTCTTTATCGCGCGGACGTATTGTTCGCGTGATATAATACGGGTTATACATGTGCATTTCTCCCACAAGGTGAAACGAATCACCGCTTCGTTTAAAGCCCGTTCATTTGGTAGTAGATTTAGTAGTTACATCGCGAATAAACGTGGACCATCCATCTCGGTCGATCGATTGGAAATTTCTACGTCACAAAGAAGTCATTACAGAGGAACATCGCGTAGATCCAATTAAAATTAATCGAACGCGATTAATCGATGCCTCACTGGTTTTTAGCAGATATAAAATTCTTATTTCGTTTCGTAAACGCTGTTTCTAACAATGGATTATATTAGATCACGCGAATAAAAATATTTATACGTTAAGAATCGGACTCTAGATCGAAAGATTCAAACAGCGATTGTCGTCGTTATTTCGCAGCTGAAAAAGGAAACAAACGAAACGAAGGAAAAGAGAAACTGTATAAATACGTGCATATTGTGAACATTTTTTAGACTCAGGATTTAGCGTTCCTCGCATGTTGTAATAATCTCAAAAGCGCTACGTTTTTTATCGCCGTCCATGAAAGAGGATCGTGATTGAGCAGATGAAAATAGAAACTCTCCTATTGTTTCGTATGCAGCGTGTACGACAATTAAAAACCAGCACGATGTCGTATATCAAATTGAATTTTAACATGGAGCGAGCATCGTGCAACGTTGAAGAAGGGAAATCTGTAAATGCAAAACTCGTGGCGTTAGCGTGCAAACTTTTAGGTCATTTAAAAAGAGAAGAGTCAAGAGGATTAATTATTAAATAGTCAATACGTTGAATCATTGTGATACTGAGGTGGAGAAATCGCAAGACGTAGCGAATGCTGTGATCGTGCGAGCCATCGAAGTCAGTTGGAACGACGTTTTTCTTTCGTCTGTCAATGGAAAAGACGGGAATTTCGAATTTTCATCGTTGACAAGATTGCCAGATGCATCGAAAAGAGAAACACAGGCGGAATGTTCTTTACAGAGGGAAACGACCAACGAGATCGTTTAATTAAATTACTGTTATACAAACGAACGGAGGAAAATTTGGAAAAGTCCCTGACTTCGTTCTCGTTTCCTCCCAGTGTTTGCTAGTCACTACATTCAAATACAGCACGTCAGCATAGCTACTTATTATTAATTTTTTGAATGGAAAAAAGAAACAAGAAGTACCGTATAATGGCACACAGGAAACAATGAACTACACGTAATAAGAGAGTTATAGGTTTAAGATGAAGTACGATCGTTTCCGCCGTTCTTGTCCTTAGATAGCGACGAAAAAAAGAAAAAAAAATATATATATATTTTGAACAAAAAATAAAGAATGAGTATTCCTCCTTAACGATAGTTATATACGAGTGATGTCGACACAAATACAATTATATATGTAAACTGAAAAATATGTATGTATGCTACATACGCGTACATGTGATATACGTGTATTCTCTGTATGTGTATACGTATACAGAGCATGGACGTATGTGTATTTTCTTTGTTGAACGAACGTATGGATGCGAATGCGTGTGTGTTAATCGTGCGTGTCACTACTTGTGCAGGTCACTGTATGGAGTATACAATTGATAATAAATTATGGACACGCGTTTACAAAAAGAAAAGCAAAAAAAAAAAAAAAGGAAAAATCAATAAAAAGGAATCGTCTGACCTATCAATTTTATGACCTGAAATCAATAGGGATAGACGTTCGTTAAGATCGAACGAATGAAAAAGCAATTTACCTTGGTCGATGAAATGGATTTATCGTCGGAGGAGTGGAGCACCGAAAGGAAGAAGTTTAATTACGCGGACAGACGCGACGATTTTGCTTGAAATTGGCCCTACCTTGGAATTATCCGAAACTCACGCCATTTTCAACGATTTAAGAGGACTTAATGCCTCGGATTGTTGCCGCGTAATACAACGGAAATCTCGAGATTTGCTTTCGAAACGACGCGACGCGATGTCGTCTTGTCCTATTAAGCGCTTTCAAAAACACTCACCGCCGTTGGGTCGCTTTAATTAACGCCGATCACGTCGTTTCAATCCGCGCGTTAACTTTTATGCGTCGATGATAATTTCCCGACTGCGTACAGTTATTTCGTTCACCATGATATTGCGTATATTCGCATCGTGCGACCATGAGTTATCGTACAGAATAATTTACTCTCGAGGATTCCTTTGATATCGCGACTGTATTCATAATTGACGCGTTAGTTTCGTTTACGCGGCCGCCTCGTTTGTTAATTATTTATGCGTTCGCTCGAAGCGTATTTCGTCAAATACGAAAATTTGTAAAATAACATAGTAATCTCGTTAACGTAAATCGGAGCATCCCGAAGTGTGCTAACTGTTCGTGGTTCGTTATACTAGTTTGATACATGTCGCAGTCGATAAGACCATTTATTGGTACATCGATATGTATTGGAACATCTATTCGTGTACTATCGTTTAACTTCGTTTGTTACTTTAAATTATGACGTAGCGGCTTGTCCTGTGATATAGCGCAGTCGTTGGTCTTTATATATTTAGATGAAAATATCGGATAAAAATAAAAAATTATCTATTGACGATCGATCAGAGGTGAATTTTCCTGAACACTTTATAATTCAGTATCCCATCGTATTAAATTTTTCATTCGAATACTTTAAAGCTGCGATAGTAACAACTGCTGTTGCTTTAAATCGAATTCTTAGAAAAACTGCGCTAATTACGAGATGATCCAATATAGACACACGTCGCAATTGAGATAGTAGATTTCTAACGAAATAAGTAGAAAATAACAAGTATAAAATGCATTCAATTTACGCTACGCTTTAGAGATGTTCTAATTGAAACACTATAATATCTGAGAGCGTATCACGAAACGTATCAAATACTTTTTATAAAGCAACGTATTGTACGTTTATCGTTTTACACAAAAGCGCTTGCAATGAAATTTTAGGTGGCAGAGGCAACCAGCTAACCAGGTAATAGGAGAATAGCCGGCATCGTGTTGGAGATCTTCTCGCAGAAACTCGTCCGATTCGTCAAGTACGTGCAACGGGTAATATCGTCGAGTTCGGTGTAATTGGAAGCACAGTGCTAGAGTGCCGTGTCTCGTTTCATTGGCCGTGTACAGCAAATTACATTGTACGTAGATATTGCGTCTCTTCAAATTTGCGAGCTGCTCGTTACAAGACATTCCCCCCAAAACAGATCAAAGGATGCGACTCGAGTGGGCTGCCTCCGTTGGGAGGCAGAAAAAAAGCATTTGACCGTCAAATGCGCAATGCTTTCGACCGGGGGATATACAATTGATTAATAAACGCCTCGGTTAAACAAAAGCACCCCGCTGTGCGGTTCGAGGCTGGTTGTTAGGTTCGGTTCGGTGAGGTCGCGTGCGACTAACTACGACTCGACGCCATTGTCGCGGGGGCAGCAACTCACGGCTCGATAGTTCCACGAAGATAAAATCAAAACCGATTCCCTTTGTGCCCGTTCTTTTGGGTTGGAACACCGTCCTAGAAAATGACCAGGAAGCTTGGTGTCCAGGAGTCGAACATTCCGAGTCGTGTTTTTCCTTTCGCGTGGAACTTTATTCCACGTGGAATAACCCGCTTGATCTCGGTTTGGATGCTTATCCGACCTATAGATCTCTTTCTTAAGTCCGGAAGGCGTCCAGTTGTTCTCGAGATTGAATCGCTGTACGGTAGACAAACCAGTATCGAGTATCGATCGTCGAATAAAACTACCGGCAGACGTTTACAGTTCGTATCACTGGATTTGCCTATGCCAACCGTTCGAGGACCATCGCTTCTAGTATTTTTCGTGTTCTTTCGCGGAAACGAGCGTGTGCTCGCAATCTGAGCCGCTGAGTCGTTGTTCCGTAGAAAACGTGAAAGCGCGCCGTAAAGTACGTACCGAGGGCGTAAGAGACGCGAAACGTAACGACGTTGCGTCGAACGTCTGTCGATTTTACGCTCGTAATTTCGTTTATCTTTCGTCTTAACGTTTAACCGATTCGTCGTCTCCTTTCCTCCGATAGCTTATATTCCAGTCGTACGTTTATTTTTATTACGCGAGTCGCCAGTTTAACGAAATCACTGGCGTAACGCGTTGTTGCGTCAGCACCGACGAATCTTTCTTTTTCTCGTACAAACGATACCGCTTCGTACGATAACGCGTTATCACGGGAATATCGCGGGATCTCTCGTTGCTAGTAAACAGGTTCCGTGCAACCGCTTTGTCTTTGTTTATGCAATCGTCCGTCACGCTGCAACTTGTTCGCCGCGTTACACGTTTCTTATCCGCCTGCGATAAGCGTGCGTATTTTTACATCGATACTTATCGCGTTGAGACGGGAAAACGCTTCCGCGAACGAATATCAGAACTCGTAGCTGCGTTTCGTGAAACGATTGCTCGTCGAAGGGGAACGAACGGTTTTACTGGATTCGTGGCATCGATACGGTTTACGCGACTCGTTAGCTTATCGAGAGAAACGTCTCGCCGTATATACCCGGTGCCGCGAGCCGCGCGTCTCCGATTCGCCGAATGAACAATTTCGGAGTAAGAAGGAGGTTCGTAAACGAGGCGAACGAGCGGCTCTGGTCGTTTGTTTACTCGTGGAACGCGCTGCGTTGTCGAAGAAATACGACAGGTCTCTCGGCGAAGGGTAAAAAGGGGGAAAAAAGACGTCCAAGGCCCATCGAATGGTTGAATTGGCATGGAGCGTAGGTATAGCTGGTTCGACGGAGCCGCGAGCGTACGAGCTAAAGTGCGCGCGCAGCAACAGTAGGATCGGCTGTAGTTGTATGGTAGTCTGTAGAGGGCAGGCGCCCCCTCCGCATCTCTCCGCGTCTGGTCTGGGCCGCAGAGCGGCGCACCGTGTGTCGAGCCGAGCCGAGCCGAGCCGAGTCGGTCAATACTCCGGGCAACGCGGTGGTGAGAGCACACGACGACGGTCGCCCCGTACTCGTGCACGCCGTCACTCGGAAGCGGCGACTCTCGCTACAGATTCGTGTCTTTCGTGTCTCGAACGCGTAATCTCCGCTCGTGCGAGACTCGTGCCGAGCGTCGTCCGGAAGGGACGCCAGCCGGAGCACCGGCCGATCTATTCTCGCCGTGACTGCACGCGAACGGACTACGCGTATGATACGTACACGCACGCACACGAAAGCGTAACACAGGCACGAGAGAGGAGGACACGCGTGCGAAAGCCAAAGGCCTCGCGCATCTCGTCGCATCTCGTCGTATATCATCGTCGTTCTCCTAAAGATACGCGTTGCGAACCGTCTGCCCAGTTGGCAGCTTCCTCGGCTCGAATCAGCCGCGGCTCGCCTCTCTCCTCCTCCGCGAATACGACGCTCGTACGATGCGAGCCTGCTCCGTGGGAGATTCGTAGGAAGTCGAAGGACAGTGCCAGGACACGTTCCGCGCTGGTGAGGCGAAGCGACACGAGACCGCCGCGGGTCTCGGGTGTTTCATCAACTTTTCCCTCCCTTACCCCGCCGCCGGTAGTGTCGAATACGCGGACAGTGGGTGCTATTCCGTGCGACGATTCGACGAATCGACCGTGAATCCAAACCAGAGAAACTACGTACCTGATCAACGACATGCGACTATGAATCCCGGAGCGTGATGGACAAGCTCGCGTACGCAGCCAACAACTTCCAGCTACGCCTCGCCGGCATACTCATGGATATGTGGATATTCTTCCTGTTCGTTGCCATCGCCGGTAAGTCTAACTCTATAGAGTCTCTTCTTCTTTTATTTTCACCTTTTCGTCCTCTTCTTTACCTTCTTTCCTTTTATCGTCGTTGCGCGTTCCATTCGATATCCGATTTTCTGTCGAATTCGAAGAGACGATCGGCCCCCTAACGCGTCCTCGGTGTATCGATTCGACGAGTGGCTCGCAGCGTGACTTGGTCCGCGTGCTGTCACTCGACGTGTCAATACGCATTACGTATGCACAACAGGCACGTGCGGCACGCTGAGTAAGTGCGTGGTATCTGTGCCATGGTTGAGTCTCGATTCATTCAAGAGATCGGGGAGAGGGAGAATCGATGCCACTTTCGTTCTTAACCGGTAAACGTCACGGATATTCCGTTTTTGGAGCGATTCAAGGCTGTGACGCGACCGAGTTGGAGGAATCGAGTCGGACATGTCGTAAGAAAATATCGTTAGAGAAACCGGTATGTCTTGAAACGCGATTCCTCTTTTGTTAGCCCCGTTCTCTTTGCACCGATTACACAGTCAGAAGTTGTTTGTTTTCGCTACTGTCGGAGACCTCGTGGTGTAGGCGCCACCGAGTATTCCAGTCTGAACGACGACGACGACGACGACGTAACATCACCGTAGGGGAACCACGATACAACGCCAGATGGTTGAATTTCTTAACGACGAGAAAGAGGATCGGGAAACTCCTCTCTGTTCTTTCCTTTTTTATCTTCGTCTCCTTGTTTTTCTTTCTTGTTGCCCGCCGTCCCGCTTCCACTCGATCTATCAGTTTCTCTACCTTACGAACTTCTGTGTTTCAACGTATCTTCCGCGTCTTCTTCTTCCACGTCTCCTCGCCTTTCCTCTCTTTCTCTCGCAGCTTGGCCTTCTCGATCGTCGTCAAGTTTCTCGTCTACTTCTTCCTCGCAGCCGGTTTTACTCGTAATTCGCCGCCGTCGTTGTCGTCCCCTTCCCTGCCCTTTCCAATCGTATCTCCGGTCCGTGCAGTCGGAATCACCCTGGCGTATACCCTCTTCCATTTCCTCGGCAGGGTTCGTCGGTGCATTCGTGCGTGAAGATCGACGGAAACGGGGGTAACTATCGGCGACTGTGCTCGTCGAATCTCATTTACGATCGTGACGGTTCCAGGAGAGCATCCCATAAAAGCGCTCCTCACGTACTCGATACCGATTTTACCTTCTAGCGTCGCGTCGCGCCGGCTCGTATAATTGCTCTTCGTGCCGAGCCGGTCCGATGGCAATTCTATCGCGATTTCCAAAACGATCGAATCGTCGTCGTGCAGCTCCGACGCTTTCTCTCCGTGGCTCTCTGTCCGTAAATGGAAGCCGCGTAACGTTCCTTTTCTGTATTTGCGCGAACCAGGCGCCGGTTAAAAGCCCGGCCTTTGATAGCATCGCGTCCAAGTTGGAGAATTTTCGCGAGATAAAAAGAAATAAGAAAAAAAGAAAAGAGCAGCAGTCTGCGGTTTCCGTCGGCCCGGCAACAGCCGCGGCGATAGTCTCTCGTTTAAACGCCGTGGAAATGTTTGGCGGAAGCTGCGGAAAAATGCTGTGTACGATATTTCGGATGCCGTGTTCGCTAGGCGGCTTTTTCAATGGCTGCGAGGAAGAGATGGTTGGCTGCTTTCGCGGTTTGTTCCATCGTTTTACAGGGGCGAAAAGAACGCGCGTCGCAACGGATTCGCGATCGTTGATCGCTTTTCGCGTCGCCCGCTCAATGGAATCCCCTTTTAGAAATCAGGCCGATCGAAGCTCTCGCTATCACGTCCAATGAATACGCATTTTCACCTCTGTGTATGGGACTATGATGTTGAACTCATCGAGCAGAAACGCGTATCGTACTTGAACGCTAAAGTACCGTTCAAGTTCATTTTCGATACTCGAAAGCGAACTGGAAGCGGATAAGCAGTCGGTTGATTTCGTTCGCGCGCTCCACTTCTACTCCCTGCCTACTGTAACTCTGCTACAGGAAATACGTATCGCGATTCTTTTCAATGGTTCTCTCGTTGTATCAGTCGCGCTTCACAGATAAGCTTCTGTTTCCTCTTGTTTTATAGATATTAGTTTTCATTCATGCAACGTTTACGGGCTCGTAACGAATCAATTACCGTTGCAACGAGTTCCAAGTCGTATTTGAGTCTCTGCTGTCTTCTATCGTCTCAAGATTCTACCATGCATTATTCATCGTTCAACGGAACTATTATTTGATGCATTTTATTCACGCTTATTCGCTTTTCTCGTGCCGTTGCACCTCTGTGCGAACGCATTCGGCGTATTTATCTTGATCGTCGTGGTCCGTCTCATCGGTTCGAAAACCAGCAGTTTCCTAATGTAAATTATTTTACTTTGTCTTTGGGAATTGGGCACGTAGGTACATACAAGGACGCGTTTACAGAGCGCTTCAAAAACTTGGGAATAAACTTCGGCAGCGTGTAGTTACCGTTCAACACAAGCAAAACGATCTTAACCCATTAAAGACCGACGTTGCGTAAACGTCACATGTCGTTTGTAGTTTCTTTTCGGTAGATTCGTCCTTTCGTGAAAACTCGAAAGAATTTACTCGATATCCTTTTTCCTTGCCTACGACTACTTGAAGAACTTTCACGAAATTTACGTATTTTGTAATCACTCAGGGCCGATATATTTCCCGTTCTAAATTATAGAACTCGCGAATATGCGTCTGATTTGTAACGAGCTTCTGCGATGTATCTACTATACCCATATTATACTCATCTTTTTGTTTTATCTTGACGATTATTTTTTGAAACAGCATGTAGGGATAGCGTTCTTCGAGTTTCCTGATTTTCTTATCTGTAGCGTCGCATCTGGTCGAGGGAAGTTTCTAAAGTTTCGCGACCTATTTTGTTTCTCTTGAAAACGCTCGTTTCCACGATACCCGGAACGACGATTCTCCGCGTCTATCGTTTCTACGCTTCTTTCTGTTTTATTATCCGTACTAGCGATGCTTCATACTTGACTCGCGGCACGATCTAGGAATTCTCATTACCTTCCCGTGGCACGAGCACATTCATCAGGTGTCAAATAAAATTCGCGCCAGCCCCCTTACTTAAAGTTTAACAAAGATCTACTCCTGGCACAGGTACATAGCGCTGTTATTTCGCTATCGTAGCCGTTGAGATGAATTAAGAACGTCCTACTCGGAGGAGCACGGTAATCTGTTATCTTTGTTGGCCATTCGAACTCGTCCACCTAGCATCGTTCTCTACTTTCACTTCCAAACTGTAGTCTACGATGAAGTATTCATTGTTCTATATAACGTCGATGTCTCGTAATATTCCGCATTAAACTTTCAAGTATCTAAAATAGTTAGGAAATTTGCCATTTTCCAGCCTCGGTTCCATCGATCCGATTTTCTCCCCTATTTCGGTAGTTACAAAATCTTCCACCTATGTTTTATCCTTCCACTCGATTACTTCAAACTTTTCACTCTTCCAAGTGGATTTTAACCGTTTTCGACCTAGAGATAAGGAGAAAAGGAGAGAAAGAGAGAGGAGCCTGATCTCGGGAACATTTATCTCGCCGAATCATTATCTCTGCGAAGACGTCGTCAAGAAGATATCGCTCTTTGACGATTACGTGATTAGATTAGATTTAGATATAATAGATTACGTGATCTGGTGGAGATATAGGCGAGGATGAAATCGGGTGTACGTTGACGTTATTTGTGCCAGGCTGCCAAAGCGTCGTCGTCGAAAAGTTTGATCAAGTTTGTATAGAATGACGTTTTTTAACAGTGTCGTAACTGCAGAGAGATTCGTAAAGCCTGTGAAATATAGCACCATAAATATTATACTATAAATTTTATCATCGCGGAACGCAATTATTGGAATTTGTTTCAGTAAGTATTTTCTGCGTCTGATACTAAAAATATAGAGAACCTTGGAGATCATTATTTTTCGAACCTGCATTTTGAATTATACCAGGTATGTAAATATGAAACCGGAATTTTTGAAAATACATGTTTATTGTATGAAAATGATTATAACTCCGGTATAACTCCACCACAACTTCGGTACAATTCCGGTACAACTCCGGTACAATTCCGGTATAACTCCGGTACAATTCCGGTACAACTCTGGTACAATTCCGGTACAATTCCGGTACAACTCCGGTACAATTCCGGTACAATTCCGGCACAATTCCGGCACAATTCCGGTACAATTCCGGTAAAATTCCGGTACAACTCCGGTACAATTCCGGTACAACTCCGGTACAATTCCGGTACTACTCATTTGATTACGTGATCAAAGGGTTAATAAATCTTTTTTAGCTTTATTCGGCATGTAAAATGTTTCAGTTAAATTAAGCTTTTCGCTACATTACCTTTGCTATATATCCTCAAAGGAATATTTCTAAAAATATTTCAATTAATATTCGATATGAGGCCGTGACGCGTAAAAGAAGACAGTACAGCAAATAATCTCTGTTATTATAGTTACGCGATATTATTTAAAATTCTTTGAAATATCGCTTCTCGAACACAGAGCGAAAAATTTATTTATGTAAACATATTAATGTACCCGAAAGCTTTTGCATACCATTGTATATCATTTCTGTTCCGATCTGCGAAGATGCCCGTGGAAATCGGAAATTGAACTTTAAATATTTTATTCGAGAATTCGCTATTTCCGATCCGCGGCAGGAACCAAAGGATTTTCTGCTTTCTTTGGTCGCGGTTATCAACGTTTTTGAGAATTTTATTTCTTACTCCGATTGCTTTGAACTTCTGATCCGCGAATACCACTACGAAAATCGGTAATTGAACTCTAAATAATTAAAAGAATCAGCTGTCTTCGATTTTCCAAAGTAACGACACAATTATCTGCTTTATTTTCAGAGTCACATCTTGAATTTTTTACTCTTTCGTTCAATTATTCTAAACGTTTCGTCGCCATTCCAGTCTGCAAAAATTCCTACAAAAATCACTCGAGCGAACAGTACACAGAAAGAGAGAGAGAGAGAGAGAGAGAGATAGAGAGTGAGTGAGCGAGTGAGAGGGAAAAAAGGCAGGAAGCGGAAGGGAAGCTCGATCGACCGTCGCGTGGCTATGGTGTATGGTGGTTGGCTCCTCTAAAAATTTCGCGACACATGGTAGGTCGTCTTGGCAACGAAGTCGAATGATTTTACGGGGTCTCTGGTGGCAGCTACATCGACCGTTGTAACGAACTCGAATGAGCAAGGGAAACAGAGAGGGAAGGGGAAAGGTAGGTAGGTAGGTAGATAGGTAGGTAGGTAGATGGGTAGGTAAGGTAAGCCAAGGGTTCTGGCAAACTACGCGGAAACCTTGTTGAGAGACAACCGTATCTCTTTCTCTCATCTGGAACGCGTATCCTTTAGAATGCGAGAAGCAGGTGTTTCGAGCGATACGCGCATTGTCCTCTCGCTTTTTATTCTTTGAATTGCTCCCATCTGTACGCGATATCCACCCGCTACGGTAATCCAGACAGCCGTAGCTTTGTAAGCGGTAAAAGTGAATATTTCCGTGTTTTTTCCGGAGTATGTTGTCAGAATATACGGTCTTCCGTGGGACCAGATTTCCCACTTTTTTATTCATAGGGTTAGCGAGACGCTGCTTTCCTGGCGCTCTTTTCTATCGCAAGATCGCCGAATAAAATCGTTTGGAACACGGTGTCCATCCAGGCTGTGCTCCAACAAACCCTTTGGAATCGATGGTTACGACGGGACTCGGTGAAATCGAGGATACACGTGGCGAACGTGGGAGGAAAGTCGAAAGTTAAATATAATAGCGACTCTCTCTACCTTTTCCGCTTTATTTGAAATCGATCTCGGTTCTCTGGCCACGAGATATCCATATCCGATTCGACGAACGCGACCAGCGGTATCGAATGGCGGAATGCCTTTTTCCTTGCTTGTCGTATAAACGTTTGGTTGCCGTGTCGTGGATTTCGCACGGTCATCGCGAACAAGCGGCTCGCAGAGCTGCCGTTTCGTATGCATTCCCCGAGCTTGTTATCCGGCATCTAAAACACGTTACCATGCCGTATCCCGCGCTTCGTCTAATCGAATTAACTTCTGTATCGCGGCGGGCTCGTGTTTGCTTATCGATTTCCATTTTCTCCTGTCGCGTTCTCGCGTGCGACCTGCAAGGATCGCGCCGGCTTTTTCATTCGTCCGACACGGAGTCCGAACCGCGAGCACGCGATCGCGTCCGTCAACTTTATGGCCGTCGCGCGATAATTAATGCGCTCGAACAGCTTAACGCGCGCCGATTCGGAATTTAAATGGGAAAATTCGACACCGACGAATCCGATGTCACGCGCTGCCGTATTTATCGCTGTCGAGATTGAAAAGCACCGCAAATTGATGAAATTGTTTTCGATGGACTGTTTGATCGCGGTGATCAAAAGAGTCCATCAACGAACGATGAAACGAACGACAGCAAGGAAACCGCTGTTCGATCTCTCGCCGTTTCGCCCCGTGTTCCGGCCAAAAGCGGCCTCGATTCTCGCCGCGAATAGAAACGCGCACAGACGTCGCGGTTCTCTAGAATTTAGGCGGAAGGACGCATTTCCTCGTGTCCGCGATGCGACGGCTGTGAAATTGCACCGGCGTTACTTTTGTCCGCATAGAAGAGCACGTACTTCGCAAAATTTTCGCGCGGTGGTATGGCGCAGTTTCGCTACCCGCAGCCTTCTCCGGCACCCACCAACCTTCCAGAAACTTCTAAGCCGTGCAACCCACTTGCGCCATCCTTCCTTCTTTCTTTCCTCCTATATACACGACACAGCCGAATGGGGTAGTTCTCACGGTAATACAACAAACCGCTCCATTGCCTGGTTCCGCGGAATTGGTTTTCGCCTGATAATCGGCCGAATTTCCACGAAAACTTGCTACGAAACGACTTTTCTTTATCGTAATGTCGTTTCCATAATTAACCGAAGGGGACCGAGTGGCAATCGATTTCTTTTCGTTCGTTGTACACGGCCGATACGTCCGATTTACAGCAAGCGTTACGCTTCGAAAAGGACAGAAATATCTCGGAGATCGAACCGGCGCGCTGTGACGGATTTGAAAATGAATCGATTGGCCGCAAAAGACAGCCGTTGTTATGGTTACCGGCAGTTATACGTATATTCCTGGCGAATATTCGCGCTAGATCGAAAGTACGTTCTTTCACGACGTTCACGGCCTATCGAAATTAAGAGCATCCGCGTTAAAATAGACTCGTTGGACGGGAAGCCTGGCTGGATGCGGTTTTACCGGGCAATTGCTAGGAGACGCGTTACGTTCTATAGGTTGGCTCGCCAACGCGGCGTTGCTTCTTGGCTCGTAAAGAATCGCTGGAAGAATATAGGTCGAGCGCTAGGGGCGTCTTAGGCACATACCGACGATGCTTCGTTCTATCGAGATGCATACACTTTTGCTGGGCGACTTAGGTTAAAGCGTCTTATGCCACTGGAATCGATCGCACTTGACTCCCCGTGTATACGCATCGCTGTATAGAGCTCGAAATGAATCTGGGTCGCCGGGGACAGCCATCGACCGCGGGTTATTATCGAAAAACGAATACGACCGGACATGTAAATTTTTCTCCGCCGAACGACGAATCTTTTCTCCTCTTGTACCTCTGTTCAGAGAGCGATCGAACGAGCGAGAAAGTCGGTCTCAAGTCGGTGCATAGGGTAATCTGATAAATTCGACGATACGAATTCGAGCATAAGCGATAAATTCGAAAGAAACGAATATAGTCGTTGCGCTGGTTTAATATCATCGATATCAGTCTGCGTAATTAACGTTGTTAAAATTGATCGCGTGGACCTGTACGTGTCATCTGAGAACTAAACGTAAAAATAGTTTCAACGCGGACATATCCTGTTTAAAAGTTGTTCCTCTTAAGATGGCAAACGTGATTTACTATGTTTTTATGCGAACTTCGAACGTAGATCACCTACAAGTCGTTTATAATGGAATTTGTATAACGTAGTTCGGCTTGATCAAATAATTCTGTACAATCTTACACAATGGAAATTAATCTTACGATTATTGTGGCGGTCCCTGAGCGACGAGTTTCTCTACGGATTCTAGACGTTGCAATCAGCTTGCGTTTAGCATAGATACGAACGAATTTGCCGGATCGAGGATCGAACGAGGCTGGAAAGTCTCGAGTATTGGCCAACAACGTTAAATCCGGCAATCAGATATACCGTAGTTATCGCGAATGTTATCGAACTAACTAAGTCGAGTTACATGGAATCGCGGAGCTTCGTTCTGAGGCCAAGTTTCCCACTCCGCCGGCTTGTATTGTATCGAACTTTAGAACGCGTGGCAGCGTCGTTCTACCGTGACTGACAAGGAGAGGAGCGGTGGCGTGTTAATCCAGGGATTCTGTTCGTAGATTTTCCCATGGAAATTTTAGATCCGTTCGTTCGTATCGTGGCAGCCACGGAGTAACGCGGTTTCAAACATCAGAACGATATGCATCGCACGATCCTGCTATTCAACGATGCGTGGCGACGAAAATCTGATTTCCAGCTGCGATATCTTTTCGCGGTCGTTAATAGAAACGCCTATCGGTCGACGCGTTTCACCGACCTCGTACACGATTCCGTCCGATTGGATTTCCCGATGTTCCTCTACGGTTTGCTGCGCGTCGCGAGAACTCGAAGCGCGCCAATGTATATAACGCGATATTAAACTGGAGCTGAAGCAGCGTGATTAACCGTTCCAGTTCGCGGCTATAGATCCACTGGCGATATCGGGTGGCGGTGTTTGCGGTAATGTTAGCAGTCAGATCGGCCTTTGATACGTTCCGCTCGGCCTCCGTTCCGTTCCATCTTTTAGTTCTCAAAGTGCGTCCACCGACAGTATCAGTCACGGTGTCGTGATTTTGGTTCACGGCGTTGTTTTACACGCGATAGCGTAGAATTCAACGTTAACGTCGTCACGGCCGATAGTTTCGCGAGCCTGCGCCTGTCTTCGCGTTTCAACGCGCGATAGCCGGTTTCGAAAAATCCTTCGCGTCCAAATACGTATCGGTCGGTGACGTTGATTTACAAGCGAGTTCTCGCGCGCGGCCGTCACATCGCCTCAAAATTCGTACAGCCGACGGTTCGGTCTCGTGCTTCGTGCCGGTGTTAACGACACCGGATCGCAGTTTCGGGCATGGAAAACAGCTCGCGCGCAACGCGTACACCAAGCCTGGTAACCGAGTTACTCGTTGCACTACGCTTGCCGGTGATACGAATTACAGGCTCGCAGTTCCATAGACGTGCACGGCCTGTATATTACCTCGTTAACGTAGCCCCGAACTTCGACGTTAACTCCTACGACCAGACAAATCTGTACGCTCCACTTGTTTCTCGACACTCTATCGGATTTACGCTTATGCATGTACGTAACTATAATTATACTTACGTCGTGCGAAAGAGGAGATTGCCTTTTAACCGAGCGTAATTTCGTCGGATCAATTTTTCCGCCCCTTTATCGTAAATTGGTGCGCGATACGAAAGCGTTACGTCGCTTGCAGGCCGTGGTTCGTACAGGTCGCACGTCCCTGACGCTAGTTCGATCGGTCCCCCATCTTCGTTCCCTTAATTAATCGCTATAATAATTAATAATAACAACGAACACTAGGGTTGTAACTCAATTAGCGACGGTAATACGGAACAGAACGGCGCATCTTGAGTCACGCGAACAGCATGTACATTATCTTGTTACCGTGTCCTCGAAGTTAGCGAGTAACTCGCCAGACACTTATACGAGCAAAGTTACTGGCGGCCTGCGCGACCTCCTATTTCTTAGCCGCTTTCGCGGGCTCGCCAACTTGCCAGTTAAACAATAACGCGATGAATTACCACAGCGTGATTATTGCGTTTCCACGATAACTCGTTGGCCGCCGCCGTGGCCTACTCCCTTGCGAATCTCCTGCAATTTCAATTGCGAAACTTGACGCGAATCACCGGGGAATTCGTTCGTGCATCTTGCGAGTCTGCAGAAGTTGCCGGATCCCGGGCATATACATCGAGAATGATTCTACTCAGAGACGTAAAAAGTCGCACACTTTCGTTCATAAGTGTCAAGTATTTAAAGCTAAACGCGTGTTTGTTCGTTACCTTTAAAACCGTCGAAGTATCGTTCGTTGTAATGTCACCGTTTTTTTATTTTTACGATCATGAGGTATATTTTCTATACATATTTTCAGACCGGTTTCAAATTTGACCGATATAACGAGGCGAGCGACGCATCGTAACACTGTCAATGAAATTTCGATACGTTTCGTTACAACGTGTACAGTACACGCATAGAAATTGCCCGCGACAAGCGTTCGAATCGTTTCACCAACCGTTCTATCTTTACATAAATTTTATGCCAGATAATGATTCTTAAGTATCGTTCTAATTATTCCTAGCGTTAAACTGACTCCCTGTAGACACGATAAAAAAAACTCTGATACTACTTACAAACCGGAGCGTTCGCTGCTCTCGAATAAAAGCTTGTTTCGTGAGTGGCTAAGAGAGCGTAGGCAGTAGCTGCAGCATCCTCGATGATGCGACGGTAATAAGTCAGAAGAAAGAAATACGAGTTGAAGCTAGTTTCTCCCTTTCTTTCGAGCCATTAGTCAAGTCGAAACAGTCACCGGACACGTATTCTTTCTGATGTATATTGTAGCTGCTATGTAGAACATCGATTGCGTACTGTAAGGAGGGAAAAGCGGAAGACATTTCTAGTTAGTATACAGCGTTATTTACATATTACACACGACGCATAAAGTAGCGCGAGACAGGCTGTGCATTTCATTCTCTTGGCTGCTTTACGCGCATCCTTGGCGGACGTTGAACGTGGAGCGCTGATGTGTCTGCTGGCGATGAAACGAATGATCATCTCCCCGTCACTCACGATGAAAATACTGCGTTAACACTGTGGTATACTTCCTATGCGATCGGTGGATGTTGTAACAGCGTATGCACCGCTATTACGCTGTCATTCGGGACGTAAATGGAACATCGAAAATAGAGCTTGCAGCGTTCTATGATTAGCAACCGCTAATGACGCTTCTTGATCGAATTCAGCGATATTCTTGCGAATGGCATCGGCGTGCGATTTTAGATGAAACTTGATATCACGGGGCAAGATGATGGATTTGAAATGTGAGATATTACCACTGGCGATTCGCGCGTTTGAATAATCTACATCGTTCCTGTAACGTCAATTTTATCGTTGGCGTAATGATTTTGACATCCTGTCGAAACAGGGCAAGTATTCGGATATTTGAGATAGCGCGCACACACGTACCAAAAGTCCTAGGAAATTCTTCATCGTTCGTCAGGTTTTGATATTTCATGTAGATTATACGTTTGAAATCGTATACATAGAAATCCTCCATATACTCTACCTTTTCATTGTACAAAGCTTCGAGTTAAGTTAAGTTACAGTGCTTTTTGAAAACACATCTCTATCGCAAAGAATTTTTTCTCTAATTCAGAAGCAAACGTAACGAGTCTCAAGGTTCTCCTTCTATCTTCCTCTCCAAAGCCTAGATTTCTCGTGCTTCGAATCGTCTTTCTCGCGTGATAGCCACAAAAATTTCGTCCGAATCTGCTACCTAGTTACGCGTCTTTCGGAACAATAGTCGAACTCAGTTTGCCAAGCACCTCGTAGCACCACGGAAAGCCTTTTTCCACTTCTCTTTCCATCGTTAGGCGTGTTTCTGAGAACGACGCGGCACTATGGAACGTGGCGCGAACACTCGCCTCGGAGTTATTCTTCTCGCGAGACATTTTATTGGGCGATCGCGCGTCAAAGGAAGTTCCGCCACGCCGTGCCGCATGGGTCGGGTTAAAGCGACGCGGAGGCCAGCACCGGTGATAAGAGAGCGCGAGGGCGAGCCAGGGAACAGCGACAGCTCGTCGTCGTCTGTGTTGCGAGTTCCGTGGGACACTCGAGACGAGATCGCTGGCTAGCAGTCGGTCTCGCGAAAGGGGGTGGAAGCGAGTGCCACTATAGCGTGGCGAGTGCCGACGGCAGTCCACTCAGACCTCTCCTCTCTTCTTCTCTTCTCTTCTCTTCTCTCCTCTTTTCACCCAGCTCTCTCGTCTCCCTTTCTTTCTCGCTCTGCTCTCGGAACCAGGCTCTTTCGCGAGAGATCCTCGACGATCACACGATTATATTGTAAAATGTACGCGACGTCGTTTTGCGAGCGTAGAGCGTGGAAACGCGCGGGCGCGAGAACTTCACGAAAGTCGATCCGGCGAACGTGTCAAGGAGAAAATTAAAATTCCCGAGGGTGCTATTAATTCGAGGCGATATCGCCGTTGTCTTGGCTTCGTCGTCTTGGAACGAAAAGAAGAACGAGGATGTTTGATTTTGTATCTAGTTCGCGCGCCAGATGACTCAATCTCGTAACAGTCCAGCAAATTTGACGAAATTCGCGCAAAAGTATCAACAAATGTTTACTTTTCTTCTTTTTTACATATAAAACGGATTGCCGCGACAAGGTAAAAGTAAACTCGAGTAAATGAACAAAAACCGAACTATGATCGATCAGAGTTAAATCACTTTTCGAACAGTGCTATGAATTCATAGGCAAATAATATTCGCGTGATTTGCAGAAAATTTCGTAGCGTTTGCAGCGAACTTTTCCGCTTTTGATCGTAAAACCTGTGCGTTTATCCTCGCGCGCCGAAACGCGCATTACCGTGACTATCGCCGGCCAGGTTGTTAAAGGCCGGATCAAAAACGGTTTTAACGTGGCAGATTGATTCGGAATCTTGATCTCAGATGGAATTTTTTAATTAAAGAATATATCCAATCGGACGAGATTCCGATCGAGAGGGCTCGTGTCGAATTCCAAGGGAAAAAGTTTTTTAATATGCCAGGAAGGTTCATCGGTAAGCGTATTCGAACGAGAGAATTCCAGTTCGAAAAGTACTTAGGTTAAACTCGATGTATGATAAAACGTTCCACTAACGGCGGTCTCGTTATCATAGTTTCGCGAAAACTCGCAAGCTTGTTCCCTTAATATGTCAGATCGTATTAAAATTTCATGGAGCACGCGTATCGCGGGACACGTTTGCAGAAATGTAACCGGCGGTATTATTTGTTAAAGCGCGCAAAGCCGCATCGTTGCACGTTGAACCGTTTTAAAGTTACGGAATGCATAATGCAGGCCGTCGCAAACTGCTTCGTACTGGGAAAAGTGGGAACATCGAGCTCGGGTAAACGACTGGTTTCCAAAGCGGGCACTGGTCAAAATCTCCCTTTATTCGAGGGGAAAAACGTTACGATGTGCGGTGGTAGATTTGGAATCGTTCTCCCTAGAATTCAGTTGGTCTTCGTCACAGTCTCTGGATTATTGGGTTATTCTGTGTTATTCGACTGGTTTAACTACGCTACGATATTTAACACTGTGAGATCTCGCAAGTTAATGTATTCGGAAGAACGATGTTGGATATTACATTTATAAATAGATGGAGGATTTTTATTGCGTAATACAAGGAAATACGTAAGATGTGTAAATTATAGTTCTTCTTGTAGTATTTGATGGAACAGTTTTCTATCAACATTCCTGTAATTATTTCATTTAAATGATTTAACCATAAAGATACGAATTTGCATAAAAATCTGTCGTGTTCTATTCGTAAATAAAGTAGTGGGGAATCGATATACGAAGACTAAATTGTCATTCCACACCGCGTCGTCGATCTCGTATTAGTTCATAGTTTATCCGTGCGTAACGATGTGCATCCTTCTCCTATATAAATAAGTAAATAAATAAATAAATAAATAAATTTCACTTTATAGAGACAACACGGTCCGACAAAATTGCAATCAAATCCCCTGTACAAATCCTACGAATTTTCGAGTAACGATTTATGGACGGAGTTGAAAAGTCCCAGAGAGCGTTGTACGACGGGGATTCTCTTGCCTCGCAACTTGCAACCCTGAGTCGCGTTAATGACTTCTCCGGCAGAGTTGTGTTTTTGGAAACACGCTTGTTTTCTGTTCAACGATCTGCCGAAAGTTCTGCCGTTAATTCCCCGGCCGGATTGCGCGAGAATAAAGCACAGCTTCGGTACTTTTATTGCGTTTTAACAATCTAACGGGCCGGCCCTTTAAACTATGCAGAAGAAAATCCATAGCGAGGTCGTAGGAGAGCGCCCGCGGAGAACGCTCGTGCATACGAATCGATACTTAATATCCTCCTCATCGAGCAACTTGAGAATTTAGTAATTGGAACGCGTGGTTCTGTGTGCAGAGAGCGCGCGGTTATCAAAAAAGAAAATCACGAGCGAAATAAAAACCGGTTTTTCAATTTCCCTCTCGACCACACTCGATGCTTCTACGGCTTTTTACAATTTTTCCTTTTACATACTTGCCGTGTTATCGCGAGTATCGACCGCAAATATACATATAGCTATGGTGGCGGAGTGCGGTATATAAACACCGGCGGAATCTTGGAAACACGGAAGCCAGGAATCTGGTGCACGATCGCGTACGTACTAAACGTGCGTGCGTGTGCATGTACACGGATATATAGGGTGGTTAGGTGGAAGCGAGGGCGGCGGAACCGAGAAAGAATGACAGAGAACGACGAAGAGAACCGCGCGTTACGTGTATAGGTATGTACGGATTGGCAAAGAAAGAACCACACAGAAATACCGCGGCGGGGATAAAAAGGGACAAAGACGGAAAGAATAAACTCAACGACAACGCGTCTTCCCGGGATTTTACGATGCAGCGGTACGCGAAGCCACTTGCCAGAATCAGCTAGCTTTTCGGTTATACGATAATTGAATGGTACGATGGAAGGGAATCGCGGTGTGGATTCAGAAGTCCCCGCGGGTGCTTTAATTTCTCGGTCTTCAAGCGCAGGGATCGATAACGAATAGAACGGTGAAATCGAGCTGAGCCGAGTCGAGTCGAAATAAGTACGAACCGCAAACTACCTACCTACCTACCTACCTACCGGGCACCGTTACGCGGTGAGATCTTTAGGTCGATCGAATGAGAAACGAGAAACGCAACGTGAATTTCGCCCGCGGATTTAACGGAGAGAGAGTAGTTAAATTAGTTTCATCGAAGTTGCTGTATGCTTTTATGACGCGTTATGACTTTCGATGAATTATCGTACGGTGCTTTTCTTGTTCGGGAACAATCAATTATCGCACGATAGACACGCTCGCCGCGATACTCCGGGGATCGATGGGTTCTTTCTCTGCTCTTTCTCTTCCGCTTTGTTCCGTTCGAACGGCAAAAACCACAAAGGTGGAATGGAACGAATCGCGACACAAGCTTCCTCTGATTCTTCGCGTCGTTCAATGCTTTGATAATTGCTTCTTCCGAGCGCAGTAATTGCGCGCTCCGTCTCCACGGGATTGTACGATGTTGCACGTATTAGTACGTGTCAAGAGTGCACGCTGTTGTTGCGGCTTGTACGGTAGATTACGGGCGTACGCGTTGGTGTGTGCCATCGCTGTTCTTGATTCTCGTTCCAGTTTCTGCTTCACGTTCGTTCGTACATTTGCACATTCCACGCGACATCTGTCCAATATCTGCCCGGCTGTACTCCTGTCCCTTTCCTTTTTTCGATTTCAATTCGGCTATTTTCTCGTTTCCATCCGACTCCGTGATGCAGACGTAGACGATGATTTTCGGATTTAAAGTACGTTTTACAGTGACGATCGATCCGCTCGGATTTCCAACGTACGCGAACGATTCACTTCTCCGAGGTATACGAAAATGTTACGCTCCCTTCGTGCTCCGGTCACCGATACGATATTAATACGTCGTTCCACCCTTCGTCGTTCGGCGAATAAATTTCCCGGTCGTCGACTTTTCGAAAGTTCCACCGGGCTTAATCTAAAGTTGTCGAGCTACGACAGACGTCGGTAAAATTAATCGTGTGCTCGGTGTGTCGAGGAAACGATAGGAGAAGGGCGCCGGGCCTCGGCGTCTTTCAACTCCGTCCAATTAACTTTCTCGCGGAAGAAACGCTTCTCTTTTCCTCGGTATACGTCGCCCCTTTCGTTATGAATACTTCATTCGCCGGAGTGTTCAGCATTCAGGCCGGAAAAACAAATATCCGACTGTAAAGTCTGGTCTCTGGTATTCCGGCAGTGATGCTCCACGAAGAGACTCCATTTCTCGAGATGGATACACAGGAGGACAGTTTCCGTCATTCTGCATTCCATGCATCGGACGGATTAAGTTTGTGCACGAGCGTAGACTGCCGGTTCGTAAATTGCGCTGATCCGGCCTGGGCTGGTCTTTTCTCCTCCGAAGATCATCTACCCTCTTTTGCCATCGCTCTGTGCCTCTTTCCCCGGGGTGTTGCACCCTCTGCCCAACTCTTTACGCTCTGCCGGGGATTCCTGACAACCTTCAACCGTTGACCTCCCGTTAGCTTTTCATCGAATACCGTCGTATCTGGAAAATTAGATCAAGCCGCAAACGAGGCCTCGTTAGGTTTGGTCACTCGCTCGGTTCTGGTCCACTTAGCTTCGCTGTACGCGAAGGTACATGTAAACACGCTTCCGACTTAGCTAGGGCTTTGAATGCAAACAAGAAACACCGGCTAGCACATTCGGACGCGGCTACGATATAACGAGCCTTTACAGAGCCTGGAAAGTATCCTTCAAGTTGGTCGGATGCTAACGAATTTAGATTCGGATGTGACCCGCTTTTGACGTCGATAATTTGTTCTCTTGTCAGCGACCGATACGAACGCGCGGAAATATACATAAACATGTTACGTAGCGGATTAATTGACGTGATAACGAGCAATAATTGAACGAGCCCGATTATAATTAGCCACCCGTTACTAATGTAACGAACAGCTTGATAATTCGCGTGCATTATTTCTGCACGCGATACGATCGACGTTGTAATTATTTATCCATCGATCAGATCGACCGATGTAATCGGTTAAGATGTTGACGCGACATTTCTTCGTATTTGTGTTGCTTTCACGATACGAATGGCCAACGCGCTCGTTGTACTCAGCCGCGGTTCTCTTCAACCACGGAAGCAACATTATCGGTCGAATGGTTCCGTGTCCTGAAAATTAAATCAGACGTCGAGAAGATCTCGTTAAGACTGGCTGCCTGCTTATACTCTCGTCGTATACACGTTCATATTGAAATACATATTACATTAGTCTTTTATACGAGATCGGTGCCACGGGCTGCGAATGCAGAAATACGTCGTTTCTAGAGAGGCAAATGTTTCGAGCGACAAAGCGCCATGAATAAGTTTCGAAGGCGTGCGACTTTTCCGACGTCTTTCATTCGATGACTTCATCGCTGGTATTCCAGGCTGACGCCAGAGCAGCTACGTGCATATACACGAGTTGAATATGAGGTATGGTGTTAACGAACATACTATACCCACACATAATTAAGTCGTACATTCCATGCCAAGGTCTCCGAGTACACGACGACAGAAGTACACGAAGAGAGGATCTTGCAGGGAAATTCAATGGTGTAAAAGACGAAGTTGCGCTTCATCGACTCGTTAACGAGGAGGTCAATTTTGGTGTATCGCGGCGATACGGTGCGAACGTAGTTGAGCCAGTGTTCCGCATTCCTACGTTTCATCAACCGTGCAACGTTACTCGTCGCGTCGTCGTGGCGAATGTTTTCGTTAAGATATGTCGGCTACGCCGTGAAATTGATTAAGATTGCACCGGAACACAAGTTGGTGACGTTAAATTACTTTGGCAAGAATTTCTCGAGTAATGGGACGACGCATAGTCGTTCCAAAAATGCTCTTCGTGCGATATATACCGACGATGCAGGGAAACGCTAATGGCATTCACAGGGACGATAAGACGGGCAACTTTTGTTACGAATGTAGCCATATTTCCTTACATTATCGCTCTGTCATTGCTACACGATTCCATATTATTTTCCCGTGGCGTTCTGTGCCACAATAGCAGGATATTTTATTTCACCGCGATACCTACCGACGTATTTCTCGTCTTGCGAGTCACGTCCGTCACGGCACAGCGGCCCGCCAACCCTCTCTAAGAGTCGTCTAGATATTATCCGGTGATTGCGAGCTTTTCACCGAAAAAGGCTTTCCTAGCGGGAAAATTAAATCAAACCTCAAAGAGGGCTTGTTAGAACGAATCCGACAAGCCAACGTCGAGATACCCGCCTGCTCTCGTCTACTCGTACACCTTGCAGAGGTGATTATACACGCTAGATCTTCCTCGAACAGAGGGAAACCTCTTAAAAGTTTACTCGTTCTATCGCTTTTGGCGATAAACTTGGAAATAGAGGGACAATTTTTTAACGCGTGAAATGTTACCAGACGATACGCGCATCGTCGAGAACGAGATAGAGAAGCGTATTTTTAACGGTAGTTTCGAAACGGGGGCAGGGGGTGAGAGGGAAGTTAAAAAAGTATTCTCAGGAAAGTCTTTCTCTCGCGAATACAGTAAAGCGACTGTAAGTTAGAAGCGGAGGCTTTGCGATTCCCCGCGTTCATGGAACTTGGTCGCAATTCCGAGTTGAATGGAACGCCGACCGAAAGTTGGTTCGGTTGTTTTCGAAACATCGTGTATATTTATATATACGTTTTGTCTGTATACGTATACAGCACGTACGTTGTATCTGCGCGTATATGTGCGCTTCCGTGTCGGACAAAATATTTCCGATAAAACGCTTTACTTCTTCCTCGACCGTTAGCTCGCATCTGTTGCGTTCGTGTTGGAGCGAATAAATTGCGAATCCGGTATTGATTTTGCGCGCGAAGCGCCGGCTGAAAAGAGGAAGGCAAAGAGACGACGAGAATAAAACGACCTCCGCTTCGCCTCTATTAATCGGTTTACTTTTAGAAAAAAAAATAGAAATTTACATCGGACCCTCTCTGCCAGGCTCCTCGGACTCGCGTTGTTTGCGGAGCCGCAGCTCCGCTTCTACCCAGCTCGATGTCGTTGAATTATACAAGCTAAGAACGAGGAGACGCTTCGCGAAGATTTGCATTGCTCGCAGTTCGCGTGCTGGCTCTCGAAATGTGCAGCTTCGACTCGTTCGCTCGGTAATTTCCTCGGAAAAGCGGGCCGCGTCGGTGTCGACCATTAATTCGGAAGAAGAAAGCAACACCGGTTAAAACAATCTCCGCCCGTTGTATCGTGTAACCGCGCCAAGAGACTCGTAGCCGGAACCTGAAACGTCAGCCTAGGATACGTCGAATTGTCTTTCGTGCCGTAGCGATGTCGTAGGCGGGACACGAGACCTCGACACGTGGATACCCACGAACGTGTCGTCGTTCGACGACGCCAGCAAAAAGGTGATAACGGAACGCAACGAATCGTGGAGGATGGTACTCGACCTCGAAAGAGACCGGGGACTCGAGGGAGAGAGGTGACTTACGGTCGGGGAACTCGAGGTCGATCGGAACTCGAAGAAAGGGAGTTGTAACGCGACGTGGAAGCACGATCCGCTGAACCAGCAGAAGGAGATTCTCAGCTACGCGGAGTAAATGACGACGACGCTCTGGTTCCGGCTGTCAGCATCTTCTTCGCTCGTCGCGGTTCTGTGCTCCTCGAACGTTTCCTTTCCCTCGAATGAAACGAACCCCATAGGGCGTTGTTGCAGGGCCACGAAGGACAACGCCGGGCCACCTGCTACTACGCACAGTTTCCTGGTAATGCTGATGAAGCGTCTGCCCGTCAATTAGACGCAATTCCGGCAGCAATTAGTGGAGTTGCCGTCGACCGAATATCTTCCAGCTTTTTGCCGGACCGCTCGCTCGCGCTTCCCGTGGATACCGCATTTTTATTTGCGCTCCGTTCTCTATGGCGCTTCGTTAGATTCATTCTCTTCGTCTCTAATAGTTGGGGATTCTCGTTCATTTTACCAGGCCACTAATTACGGTGAATTGGAAAAAGCGATGTTTACTTGGAATTCCGATACAGATGGTTCGCTGCGCAACTTCCTTTCCGACGGAATAATCCGTTTTAACTGGAATTGGCTGGAATGCCTGTTTGAAGTAAGCAAACAACGAGACTCTGGACGCCACTCTTTTCTTTCTTGATAACTCGACGGAAATCATCGATATAGTGACCCTTATTCCATCAACTCGTATCGGACTGTAGCAGAATAAAATCGTACACGTACGTTTCCACAACTATATTCTTGGTACATAGACGTAGGTCTTTCGTGTTCGACCTAGTTCTAGCGTAACGTCACGTTTCGTGTGTTTCGCTATACGTGATACATTTAAATAAATTATTTCTCTTAATTTAGAGCGTTCGAAGATGTTACGCGAACTTTTTCACGTCTTTCGTCGAATGGTATCATCGACTGAAAAACGTATCAAACGCAAGTGATTCGCGTATAAATTGCCACTTTTAGGGATCTGTTTCTTCCACATAAATTTCGTTATTTTACGGAATCTAAGAAAGTCGAAACGTTTGCAACGTTATGACAAATTATTGTTTGATATTCGATAGTTTAAAAATATACGGCTCAAAATGGGTTTGCTGATACGTATGCGACCACGAAATTCACCGACTAATTCACGGCTATCATTGGCACTTCTACCTAGTTCACCGCTAGGTAGAACGTCCGCGGGTTACGCTATGGCGATTGGTGCGTACATCGCGATGAGTATAAATTGCGTTCAGAGTGCAGTTAACCCGGATAACCGAGGCTGCTGTGTATAGATCGGCTCGTAAAGCCTCTGGTTCGTGTGTCGCGTGAAGCGTGAGCTCGCTGGCGCGAATAAATGCGCTCGCCGTGTAGTGGCACGCAAGCCGCACGCATTCCACGTACGAAGGCGGTTTCGCTGTGGCCTCGTAAAGCGAAATAACGAAAAATTGCAGCAGCTCGCGCTCTCTTTTGTGCAAACTTACGCGTGGCGACTTGGCGAGAATAACTTTTCCATATTTCACGAGTCAACGTGAAGGAGACGTATGCACAGTGCACACCTTACGTGCCACCTATGGCATTCAATTTCACCGTCGTACCAGCATTTCGCTGACGATGCGACGCTATACATTTTCGTTACATGGTTTCGCGATATCGTACACGTCGGATTCATTGCGATCGAATTGGCTGGCTGCGAGACGTGGAAGCGCACGTACGAATAAAGCGGATATTATAGTCGACGCGGTATTCCGTTTAATTGAATATAAATGGGAATTAAATTTTTACGACTGGGAATCGCGACCGCCTGCTCCGTTCTTCCATTGTATAAAACCGGGGCATGCCGTTTTTCGTAATGTCGTAATAGGGCCAGCGAACTGCCAAACGGCCATAAGTCTGTGTCGCTTTAATATCGTTCACCGTGCAACACTCTCGCATCCTACTTACGCGGATATCGTGCGCTAGTAATGAAAATGCCTAGCAGACCGTCGGTGATTAACGTTCGAACGAAAATAAATCGTGCTTCCAGTTTTAGAGTAGCGGAGCACGCGAGACGAGACGACCGCTAATATTTCAGGTATCTTTTTCGTTGGGCGAACAAACGGCGGAGCGTATATCAATCGGCACGGCGAGAGAGAAACGCGGTCTCCGCTGGTCTCTCGCCCTTTTGCAATTCTATTCGCGATTCACCTACCGGAATCCTCTTACCGTTGTCAGCCATTGTCCGACGCGAAACTTGGTTCGATCGGTTCCGACCTCGACTCTCGCAACGCCGGGAATTCCTGCATTGACTTAATAACGTCGCTGCGTCGTGTCGATCTGTATTCAAATTGGCCGAAGGAAATGGGCGGTTCGAGCTGTCAGTGGCCCGAACCGTTCCACCTATCGTTCGAATACCGTTTCTCGATTTCCTCGGGGTGTAACTGCGTTACAAGCCGCCACGCGTCCGTTGCTGCAAGAAAATTGATCGAGCAATTACGCGAACCAGGCTACTCGTGCCCCTGTTTATCCGATTATCGGATAGAACGGACCCGATAGGTCGATACCCTCGACTTATGTATTTCCGTTTTACGACGAAAATAATCGAAACAGAGAGACGAGACCGGCGCGAAATCGCATCGATCCCAGCACGATTGAATAACCTGCATTTGCCAAGCCGATGTGCCAACTTTAGCGTAAAACGACCGTTCGACCGTATAAGCTGGCATTGAAACCACGCTCTTGTTCGCTCCAGTGGAACCGATGATCGATCATAGTTGCCACCATCGCGCCATATTGCTGTCGTTTCTTCTAATAAAACACGGATATACCGCTGGAGAAAGTTCAATCCGCATTCTTCGCGGACCACTCGAGATTAGATATCTCGTGCGATATGACGCTCCTTAATTGCCAGCATACGTGTCGAAAGGAACCGCCGTCTTAGAAAGTAGAATATCCCTTAATTCTCGGGGAAATGCCTCCACCAGATTAATGGCCAATTTCCCCCTCTCCCACCCCATTCCCCATCCCTAAATCTCGACCGTTTTCTTCGAGTAGAATATATGTATCTATCTACTTAGGTTATACCTATATGTATACATATGTATAGCCGGATTTACATACATTCCGATGATGCTCCGCATCGTTTCCCTCGTAGGTATCAAGTGCTGGTTCGAAACGTTGGGTTACATACATGGTAAGAGAGTAATGGAACTCTGGCATGGTTGCAAACTATCCATAAGGGATAATGAAAGCTTGCGAAGCGCCACGCATCGGTCTTGATGAAACGTGCTTTTCTATGCGGATATAGGATATTTAGCTCGTTTATCTAATTCCTCTGTTTCGTACGTGGAACAACGTACCATTAACGACGCGTAAGGGAAAATATACGATACGTAGGTTTTTCTTGAACTTTCGATTTCAATTCATTGTCATCAGTTTGGATAATTTTAATACAAACGAGATTTATACTTTAGGTGCGATACCTATTAGGTTTAAAGATGTAACTGTTAAAAAAAAAAAAAAAAAAAAAAAAAAAAAAAAAAAAAAAAAAATAGGCGGTAACAAATTCACGCAGGTTTAATAAAAGTTGGTAAATGGAAATTTGTCGAACGTGTACGTCCGTGGTGTCAGAGAAAAAGTCCGATCGCCGAGTGTATTTGTGACGTTACGCAAGCGGTTAATTGGATCTGAGAAAGAGAATTTTGAATTATAACGATAGGAGAGCAGCGAAAGTATGGCGCTACTCGGATTAGTACGTGCTAATCTGACGTATTAATGGATCATTTAGCAGTCTCAGGAGATTACTCGTATCGTGTCGCGGTTACCTATATTTACCTTTTCATTTAGAATCTTTTACTATTAAACATCGATATCAACGGCGCGACGTTTTACCCGAGTTCGTATATTAAAGTATGATTCTTTAATAAAAATACGTTGAAAAAGAAACGATATCGTTGGAAATTTTACGAGGAATAAAGCATTCAGTTTATCCATTATTTCCACGCGGTGGAAGCGTCTCTGCCCTTCGACCCGCTTAAACGTTTTAAAGCCTTCTCTATCTTCTCTCTCTCTCTCTCTCTCTCTCTCTCCCTCTCTCTCTCTCTTATTGTTATCGTTCCCGGCTTTATTGGTTCTTGAAATTAAACTTCGAAATTGCGACGGTTCAGCTGCGGCTGAGTTATTATCGCTGGCCTACTGTTCGTCCAACCTTCTCTTTGCTCGTTTATGCATCGTCTATAAGCTTTCGCGCAATGTGTGTAGAATTGATCGATGACGCGTCCTCCAGCATGCTCTTCGTCATTATCCACTATATAACGTACTGTTGTACGCTCAACTTTCCAGGGTTATGAAGTGCGTTTCGTAATCAACCCGTTGGCGTCAAATTATCTCTGTCCACGGCAATTAAATTTTCCTGCAGCTCGGACTGGAAGTTTCGCTGTTGGAAAAAAAGGGTTAAAAATTTGTCGACGCGACAGTCTAAATATCGGAAATTCCTAATCATTTATATAATTTTCAAATACCTATGGCAACGTTATTTCGTATAGAGAAATGGAATTAGTTGGTAAAAATTTTGTGTAAAATTATCCTTACCCTAAAGTGGAAACAGCGTTTCTCTCGCTGTTTCTGAAGTCGTTGTCTTTTCACGAAAGTATTTATCGATACGACAGTGCAAACGACTAAGGATTAAATCCTCGGATGACGATCTGTGCGTCGGCAAAAGTCCCATTCTACGTATCTATTTCGACGTTACCTTCCATAGGAAAACACAGTAGAAAAATAGCGGATTGTACCGACCATCCACGTTCGCTAATCAAAATTTTACCCCTTGGCCTTATCTTCGTCCACGAAAATGATGTTTTTCTGGAAGTCGATCCAGAGGAAGAAGTTTCTCCATCGGAAGAGAATAGAAAAATTGTTATTTTTCTTTCATAAAAATATTTATCAACGTGATAGCCCGAAACGGCAAGATTTCGATTCGCTGAACGTTTAAATCTTGGAAACGAATCTGCGCGTCAGCCAAAGTTCCATTTGATTTTTCGATATCCGACTGTAGCTTGTATGGAAAACACGATAGAACGGGGAACTGTATCGGTCCTTTGGACTTGCTAATCAAAAATTGTCCTCTTCGGCCCGGAACTGATAACGATCGAGGGATTGGTTAGCGGTGGAGAGAATACGATTTATCGCGGAAAAAA
Source organism: Bombus affinis (assembly GCF_024516045.1). Classification (NCBI taxonomy): domain Eukaryota; kingdom Metazoa; phylum Arthropoda; class Insecta; order Hymenoptera; family Apidae; genus Bombus; species Bombus affinis. Next base: position 8,688,768 of record NC_066355.1, on the reverse strand, counting down.
CGCAAAAGAGCGCGGTGGAAACCGGTCACGAGAGCGCGTTCGTTACGGTTTTATTTGTTTCGGCTGGGGCAGAGGCGACGATCGATCCTCGGCGGCGTCGCAGCCGCCGTCGCCGCCGCCACCTTCCATCGCCTCTTTCTCTTGGTATCTCGGTGACTTCGACTCGCTCTACCTACACCAACCTAATCGATACTCGACCCGACTCGTCTCGATTCGACTATGCTCTCTTTCTACGGTAAAGACGATGACGAAGACGGCGACGACATCGTCGACATCACCGCCTCGGCTCGAGTCTTCCACCGAGCTTTTGTGTCTCGCAGGCGCTATCTAATCGCTTGATCGCGCTTCGAAGCACACCAGGATTCCGCTTGACTTCCCCCTGTTGACCTTCTGCTTCATCCCTCCAAGACGTCGCGTAATTATCGAACACAAACTGGATGCGACTGCTAAGGATAACGCCACTGAAATCCCTTCTCTCGTTCCTTTCTTCGTTTTTCCTACTTTTTCACAGGCGACGACGTCGATTCGCTTATCGAGATAGATTTTCCAGCGTGTTTTCCACGATGTTTTTATTCGTCGTGGCATCGCCGACACACCGAATTCCCACGACTTTGCTTTTCCCGGTGGCCAGTTAAAACGGATCCTGTCGCTAAACGAAAAGGTTCCTCGGACACCTGGATAGAAATTTCCTCGAAGAGCTCTCCACCGTTCTTCCGACTGATGCACAATGTGAAACGGTAATCTCGTTTTCCACGTTGGATGCGCGGATGATCAAAGAAAGCGGTAGACTGCTTGGCTGAAAAGAATAACGAAATTGCAATTTGCAATTTCATCGTCGGACAGAGCGTTGCTCCCGATAGAAATATTTAAATTGGAACGAAGCAGTCGTTGGTTATCGACGTTTTAATTCACCGATGGAGCACGTGAACGAGTAATTTTTGACGACTCGTCGCTTCGCTCCTCCCATGGTCGTCCCGGTTTAATTGGACGACATTACGTAAGGGCTAGCTAATGCGAGCATCAAGATCGCCGCCTCTCCAACTCTAATGTGTTATGAATTATGCACTCGAGGGTTAAGTCCCTCTTAGTCCCTCGGCTTACTTTGACGAGCCTCGCCCTCCTCTTGTATCATTATACGTTCAAGTAGAATTACCAGCGTCGTGCCGCCCGCATTTCCTAGCAGCACGGTTATTGCATAATTTCTCTTGCCCTGTCCCTTAAGCCTTTGAAGACAAACTCGGAGCGGTTTACGCGAAACACGCCTAACAGCGTTGTGCGTTGTTCTAACACCCGACGTATGCATCTAAGCCTCGGCTCCCTAAAAAGAACCTTCGCCTTTGGATATCGTAAAATACGTCGTTCAATGGACAGATTACCCCGCATTATGTGTTTTCCCGCATACGCCGTGAAAGATACTAAAGCAGTCGGATTAATTTGATTCGTTTTGTTTGAACGAAGCTTTAATACGTATTTTTCGCGAAACATTTATAAATTACACCAAGACCGGATGGAGACTTAGGATTGTATCAAATCCTGAAAGAGATCTGAGAAGCTACGTGAAAGCTACGATACATTTTTAGTAGAACCATAGATTTTACAGAGATCGTATACGTGAATTACGTTAATATAGAACGGGAGTATCTCTAATTCTTATAGTACGTTCAGGATGTCTATTCACGTCCTATACTAATTCGTATATTTGCGGTAAACATGTCGTTGTACATTTTCGTACCAATCTTAAAGTGGACCAATAAATAAAGATCGCTTCACCACAGTCGTGTCTTCGCACCGTACTAACGACATTCCAAAGTGTTTTATAATAAAAGTTTTGCCTGATAAGGCGATAAGTTACTTTCACGAGCCAGTTGAAATATTCGATGATCGTAACAAGCTTAATCCCTTTTATCATCGTCTCGCGTCTCGTTCTCGAGCAACGAATCCATACTACCGACTGGTCTCGTTCCAGGCTGTTGAACCGGCCACCATCGGGCTGTATCCATCGGTTTTCTTTATTTCCGGCCAAGGAATTACCGTTCCCAAGAAAACGTGCTCGCGAGACTTATCTGGCAGCCGCGTGCACAAGTTAGCGTGACGGAAAATGGGTGGGTGCATCTATTTTCGTTCGCCGGTCACGTAACTACTATGCGGACATACATTATGCGTTGCTACTCGAGGGTATTCATCGAGGTTGCGGCTTACACCTCTCGTGAGCTCTCTCGGTAGCTCGCGTACACATCGATGTGCCTGCGTAACAACGTATTTCGTGGTACGTAGGCGTCGGAAGTGGATGCGTATTACGCGTCAAGAGTTGCGGAGAGTTTCGCCTGTCTCGTACTCTCTATCTGTCGGAAGTAATTACACGCCACGTACTGTCCGATTGCCGGGGAAAAAGTTGTCTCTTTGATTTTTACACTCGACCAACCGTGCTCACGCTACAGCCTGCACAAACGATACATCTTAATGCGTCATTCTTGCCACGGATTATCAATCTTCCCGTGACCGCTACGAACCCTTTGATCGGTGCTTAACTTTTTTATAAATCACCGCATCGATTTCGTTTCGTCGCATCGCGTCTCCGATCGATCAATCACGCGGCTGGGTTTTCATGGATGAAATATCTCTGTATTTTTCTCGTTCCAATGGGTTATAGTGCATTACGAAAGTATTCCAACACTTATCACTGAAACTGTCCATTCGCCGATTCGGTCTCACCGATACGCCGCTTGCTAGAATATGTACTATACGGAATAGATACTTGGATCAAGCGGATTTACTCTTCGATTCCTTGCTACAATGTTGGAAAATCTCATCGAATATGCTTTCTGAGGCCACGTACGTGCTCGTAAATTATATGTTATTTTATTATATGCTGTACGCGTGCGCTCGTTCAAACGCTTGTCCGTATAACGACGCCTGGTATTAGTATGGTTTTATTAACGCGTAAATGAAATAAGATAAAGTTAAATTAAATCAGGACCGTCAGTGTGGTAGAAAATATTTCGAAATTTCATTAGCATTCTAATAAGACAGTCATGAGGGCAATAAGGGAATCAAAGTTGTTGCAGAATTATAAACTTTACCAATACGAGCACGACAGTCGAGACTCGCGACGGTATTAATAAAAATTCAGAATATTCCATATAACGTAATATATTCATAAAACGTATCTGCGAGTATCGAAATACTTTCACGGGCCTGTGTGTGTGTGTGTGTTTGTGCACGAGCTTCTTTCGCGTGTTTCGTGGCGCATTTATGCCGGAACTTTCATATAGAATGACATATTACGCGATAAGAATTTGCCAGCGCCAATTCTTTCTTCCATAGCCAGGTAATTTATGCTATGATAATCGAGGTAATAAACGACAGGCAAATAAAACTCGTGGTTCGAAAAGTTTTCCTAGATTTTGACGATCGCTAACTCTGGCCAGCTAACTCGTTGAAGATCTTCGATTAAAACTTTTTCCACGATCATTTTTTCTTCTTTGAACACTCCATTCGGCGTAAATCTTTGATACCTCGGCCGGTCGTTTTCGATCGTGGGTTACGATAATCTTCGCGCACCGGGCTTTTTGATTATTCCTCGCGACGCTTCGCACGCGTCATTCACCGGAAATGCGTTGGATCGTGCAGAATGTTCGCGGCATTTCCGACGGCGCCAGCTTTCAACGCTTTTCACCTGGCCGGCAAATGCTCGGCATACCTCTGCCCACCTAAAAATCAACACGTGTCCCACAGGCGCACCCCAGAGTTGGCCTGTGCACAAGTTGCCCGTACTTTTATCGCATTGTGAAACGGTCGAGAGCGAGAAATCATGAACAGGAACAAACTCCGCTTTCGGTATCTATATCGTATCGCGCGAAAGTCTATGAAGGAAACAGCACGAGGCTGCGATAAAATTGCCAGCCGTAGAATTTCTTTTTTAACCTTCCGGAGATTGCGTTTGATCTGACAGAAACACCTGCCACTTTTGTCGTAAATATTTTTTGATGGTTACGGCGTACAAATAGTTGACGAAATTTTTATGTCGCTCACCGATTAATAACGCTTTGGGCATCTACCGTGGAAAGCTTTTTTATCATGGTGTCTCAGTGTAACGCGAAATGTAAATACAAACAACCAGATATTTATTATCGCGGTATAGTCGTAACGATAGCAGAGAAGAAAATTATTGCCATTTCTTCCCCCTCCTCCCGGGGAAGAACTAGTGTTCCGATACTTGAGCGATGATATACAGCTATAGGTGGGCCAGTTATACCTATAAATCATTTATATTTCATGAGTACTCTTTTGTATGAAAAATGTCTATATCTGGAAGAAGCGATGAAAGGGAAGAACGAAGAGGTGGAAAGGGTGCAGATACACCGTGACCTACGACGAAACGTTTAGTATTATGACCTCCGCAAGGTTAAGGAAAATCCTCGTTCGTTTTACGCTCAGGATATAGCTGACATTTGCCGAAATATGTTGCACGATCCTTAGGAGAGGAAATGGTCGCGTGCATATTCCGTAGGTTAGATATTATCGCTAGGAACAGGGCAATATTCGGAGTGACAAAGTACGAGGAATTAGGGACAGGAAGGTAAAGCACGGCGGAGTAGCGCTCGATCTTGATAATTTGACGAACAGGCAGCGAGGTCAAAGGACGATATCGATAGGCTTCACGAGGCTGATTATTTTCTCGATTCCGGCGCATTCAGCGCTGCCGCTATTAGTCTCTGGCAGCTGCGATGCCAAGGCCATTCCCAAGGGACATTGGAATTGCTTCCGCTCGTATTTGAACTGGCTTTCGATATTCATGCGGCCGAAATGAAGGAACGGAGCCGTATATATCAGGGCCGTGTACCTTCGCGCCGGTTGGTTCCAATTGTTCGCGTGTAGAGGTGTCCTTTTTCTGTGCTCGACGCCGGCTGAAGAGCCCACTCGTGCCGATCGATCGATTGGAAACTATTCCCGGCCATTACGCCGGAGTAGTCACCAGTGGGAGAAGGACGACTTCACCGGGGGAGGCCTGTTGCCACGACGGAGACAATAAACGAGGAGAAAACGCGCGTGGCAAGGGGCGGCGACCATCCTCTCTCCCTCGTTCCACTGAATACGAGTGATTCATTATGCATCCGACAACTGCAAGATCTGTGCAAGTGCAACAGAGGAAAGTACGTACGCGTAGCAGAGCGACAATCACGGTAACGATGGCCTAATAATGGAAACAAACGGTAGCGAATCAATCGGGGCCATTTTAACGATCGATGTGCCTAGAGGGTTGCCACTGTTTCTTCTTTTTCTACGCGTCGATCGACCCGCTTCTCAACGTCGATTCGCTTTGATTCGCGGATGGCTCGTTCCTCCATAGAGCACGATACGGATCTAACGAGGCATAACGGGTAATCGAGCACGAAGAATGACAAGTGCGTTCTTCTGTTCGTAATTAGCAAGACGCCTGTCGTTTCTATCCGAATCGTGGCAATCGATCGAACGTACGAAGAAAACGAAAATTGGAATCTCGTGAACGATTACACAACGATATGTACGAAGGGAAACGATTCGTTAAAGCTGTTCGAATAAATTAGAACGATATAGTAAAAGTTGATAAATGTGGTCTCGATAAAATATTATATTATAGAAGAGCATCTTATAGGAACAGGTTATATTTTCTGTCTGTATTTTGCTCCGTTTATTTCCATCGAGTGCGGTAAATCGGCGTTTCCTCGTGTAGTTAAATAAATAGACGAATCTTTTTTCGTCGAATAGGAGTTTTCGTTCGAGATTAAAAATTCAACGCATCGCGTACCGGGCGATGTTCGATATAACAGAAGCGTAGGAAATTTAAGTGGATAAAAAGTAAATGTCTATTTTTCATCTGAATCGATTCGCCTCTCGGTATTTGCACTTTCGATGGCTTCCTTTTTATCCCAGATATGTTTCTAGTTGCATAGGTAAATAGTAAATACGTTTCACTTGGCGACTACCTAAATGGAATATTGGAGAAAAAGATTGAAAGAAATAAACGGGCAGACAGTGAAAAAGAAACGCGTTAAATTACCATTTCCATTGCAAACAAAATCTCAAGAATCTAAATACCGAGAAACGGATGGCACGTGCTTAATTTAACATTCCCGGCAAAGTACATTTTTGCATAATTCAAATACGTTTCTGACGCGAATTCGAGAAGCAAAAGTCTCCGTGGAAACGCGTTTCAAAGAGCTGCTGCTGTCTGTCGAGGATTCAATCCGCCATAGAACTATACAAAAAACGGTTCTTTTACAAGGAACATCAAAGCATTTGGGGCGGCCGAGCTTGGCAGGAGTCTCGGTCGAAGTTGAAACTCTCGCCGCCGTCAAAACCAAAAATTCGACGGTAACGATTTTCGAGAGCGTGATATCGAATCAAAGCGCAGACAGTAATCGGTCGCTCGTCAATTTTCTAATCTCATCGAAGATGTCAGATATTTACTGCGCGGAGCAGATCAAGATTCCGCCGGCGTACCCGAACATTATAAAACAGTATGCGAAAGCCGCCATTCGTACACAACCGTACGATCTTTTGCAATGGACTTGCGCTTATTTTCGAGCCCTTGCGAACTGCGATATTCCCCCTGTCAAAGTAAGTGCCTAACCTGTTCCTGATTTTCTTCGGATTTTTTCGTTTTCTCTTCTCGAGAGACGTTAAAGGAGTTGTTCCGGGAGGGTGGGGGTGAAAGGATGACGCAAGAAGAATACAGGGGATGATAGCTAAGATCGAGAAAAATGAAATAGGATAAGGAACTCGTGCAGAAAAATCGTGGTGCGCGTTTAATCTCGCCGGTTTGTCTCGTTCGAAGATAAAGCGAAACGTGTGTCGCTGACGTATCTTTTCTACATCCCTATTATCTTACAAAGGGATGATTAAAGTTTATTCCAACGGACGTTCGTTCCTTTTCGAGTGCTTGTTCGAGTAGCCTCGTTAAACGTAATCTTTTCTATCGCATCCATTGTACGTTATACGTTTAAAACCCCGTCGATCCGTATCGTATAATTAAGCGGATAGATAAGTAAATCAATCCTCCGGCTAAATTTAATTATTCAAGTTCGGTTAATGGCATTTCGTTTGGTTTGCATGGTAGAGTCCGTTTAATCAGTCTCGAAGCAGCGCTAAGAAACGTGTTCCATAGGTTGAATCAGATTTTCGAACACAATTAAGAATTTCGTACCAAGCACGATTAATTCTCGTTGGTTTTCGAGCACGCTAACTTTCGTTATACCTTTCAACGTGTTTCTGCCATCGCGATACAAACCGGCGAAAAAAGGGTGACTCTTTTTATGAAAAATTAAGTGGAAAACGTAGAATAAAGATTTACGTACGAAGCTTCGGCTGGCCGTGATTTATCGCGATTTTTATTGCAACGATCGTACATGTACGAAGATCGTGAATCGAGGCATGTAAATTGAAATATCGATCGACTCAGGCTCCATCGGGGGTCATTAACAGCGTACAACTTTTTTGTTCGATAGGAATTTACCGGGATTCTGTCAATTCGTTCGCCTAGAATCTAAATTTCCCAGATTTAATTGCGATCGGTTCGATTAACCAGCCAGACTGAGGAAAATCGATTAACTCGGTTAATCGAAACGATCGCTGTAAATTAATCCGCTCGGTCGAGACCGCTGGCCGTTTATTGGCCACCTCCAACGCCCACCTTTTCAGGATTTTTCTTTTTTAACGTTGATGCATTATAGACGACGTCCATGACCGGACGCGAATAGAATCCAGTTATGGGATTCCAGCCTTGAACTATCGGATTTCCCTATTTTCCTAGTTTGTTCTCTTAGCATTTTTTGCTCGCTTCCAACGACCAAAGTAATCTCGGTCTGACATAAAGCATCCACGTCCGTGACCCGAAACAATACTCGAAGGATTTCGGTCCGGCCGAGACATTGCTCGTGCTATTTTTACACAGGGTGTATAAATTTCAAGCTTTATCTCGACAAAGACGTTTCCAGTAATGCTTATTTTGTTTCCAGAGAGAAAGACATCTTACGATGTCCGTTGGTTAACACGTTATAGCTTAATAAATTCGTCACGTACCAAATTACAACGCCTACCTAAATGAAAACACGTAGTTACGTTAAAAGAAAATAAAAGCCACCTTGAAATCTAGGCGTTCGCCTAGATAAGATTCCCGAGCTTCGTAAAATAAACTGTCTCCTTCGAAACAAGTTCCACTTGTAACATATTTTCCAACGACCAATAGTTAAAACAAGCTAACCAAATAGCAAACATAAAATAGATTCCGTGCAATCGCCCCTATATCGAGATTCTTGCTTTACTTTCTCTCTGTTGTTTCAAATAAGCGTTAAGCAAACGGTTATTAACCGGCGAGAACGAAACGGCGTTGCAAGGTCGAAAGAAAATTTTCACCTTCGATCGTCGCGTTTATTTCTGAATTACTATCGTGTTTACACGCGATCCTTTAACGGCCTATGAACCCACGCCGTTTCTTCCGCTTGCGTAAAAGCTATCGATCTGTCGACGCCACAGTTGTTACAGTTTACAGTTTACCCTTTACGTTAACTCTGCGTGATCGAGTTACGGACATTGCCTATGACCTATCATCGTTAATAACGTAACGTCCCGAGCAATTGTCCGCTTGGTGATCATAGATCGTTAACCTTGCGGTATATTTTCTTAGGAAAGATTAGAGTACCCTCCCTTCAGCCATCCATCAGGTATCACTCCTGGCTACCTGAAGACCCTCGTGAACGTGTTCGGTCACGTGGAGAACGTTTGCCCGAGAAGGATACTGTCAAGCTGGCAGGGCATCTCTTTACCCGAAACCACCCTTTTCCGAATGTTGCTGGTAGGCAAATTTTTGCCCGAGAAAGAGTGCGACTTTTACAAATTCCTGGCGATCGCTTGCGGATTCTTGGGCAAGGTAAGCCGTCTGGCCTGAAAATAGCACCTCCCTCCCAACATTCTCGTATGAAATACCTAAAATAGAGCCTGCCTATAAGCCCACCTCCTCCTCTAGCGTGTGATCTTTATTGCGTCCTAAGAATAGTATTTTTAGACCAGACTCGTTCATCGATTTAATAATCTCTTGGTATCAACGTACATCTCGTGATTGATGAAGCAGCAGCGGTTTTTATTGCGTGGGTGTATCGGTATAAGCTGGCATAAACACGGGCACTTTTTTAGCCCGGTCGGCAACGAGTCGGCACGATCATAGTTTTTACCGCAAGGTCGTTTATTAGTCTAAAATAATTATACCTCTTGGATCCTCTTTACAAGAAAATTCAGTGGTGGCAAACGCGTAACGGATAAAGATAGTTCGATCTTTTTTTCGGATTATACGAAACGTTATCGGAACGATTTACTAAGAGCTTATGCTCGAAACAAAGCGTTCAACTAGTTAATGAAATTTTTCTCCGCCGTGAAAGAGAACGTTTCTCAACGATCTTTTTGTATCAACGATCTTTCGAAAATACATAAAATTGCTGCGGACGAGGCACGTTCCTCCGCCATGTATTTCATTCACCGGACCTTAATGCGAATCGATGAATCATCGTTACCGGCTGAATTAAATTAATCACTCGCCATTGTTGCCGGCTACCAATTCGCGCCGATTCACCTACATCCTTTGTGACTTACCCCTGCAGAATCTATTCGAAACGATGATATACGTGTGCGAATTGCTGACGGAGGAGCCAGAAGGCGGCTCGGCGATGATACCCGTGCGAACCTTCGTCCGCCTCTACGAGTATCTGGCGATGCTCGATTGCAGCGGCGAATGTCCCTATGTGATAATGGAAGATGACACGAAGGAGATTTCACCTCCCAGTGAACCGTCCACCCTCACCAGCACCTTCGACTCTAAACTGTATCTCGTGCCATCCGCAGTGGAAGAGGTAAAAAGCGAATTTACGATCACGTTTACACCATCGCGGATGATTCATCCACCGTGAAAGAACGGAGAATTTATTCCGGAGATCGTAACGCTTATAACCAGAATTAAACATTTTTATAGCGCAATGATCTTAGATAGTACGTTGATCTAAATTATTTCGATTAGAAACAATCGTCGTAAATAGCCAACGTTCTTTTCGCTTACACGGCGATAATCATCGATGACGGAACTTTCTTTCTTCGGGTTATTAACGAGTTAAAAATTAATTTGTCAATGTAAAATTCGTTCTTCGATCGATTACTCGAAGACTATGGTTGTTTACTCGTTGCTGGACAAATTTGGACGTATCACTGTCGCTTCGTTATGAATCATCATCCGTTTGATTCATCAGAAATGGAGATTTGCCCTACTTTATTCATTGGCCACTTTAGACACTCGCTTTGACTGGAATACAGACGAAAACAATCTCTACTCCTTGCGCTGTTCTTTAATCAGTTACTCGAAAACTAGGTTCGTCAGTAGCAATGGCTGTTTACTCGTTACCGCACGAGATTACACTTATCGCTGTGTCTCACCACTACGTATGAATCATCCATTCACTTCGATATTTTGTACGCTGGTCGCTTTAGACGTTCGCTTTGCGTGAAATACGAGTATGGATGAAGACAATCTCTATGCCTTTCATCGTGGATGAAACATTCGCGCGTCAAACGTTGTAAAGCGTAAGTTCACCTTAATCCCATTTTTCATCGAATCGAAAGTTCGATTCGCTGGTCGATACGCGAGTACATCGTTTAATAGAGAGGAAAAATGTAGCTACGCGTGCGTTCTGTGGCGCGATGTACAATTCGGTCGGAGATTATCTACTGTGGTTCCCGGTAGCTTATTCGGCGAGTGGCGAATGATTTTTCAGAGCATTCGGGATCGGTCGCGATTAATGGAACGGAAAAGGTTGCGAGAGCAAACGGGCGACTCGACGAGCTCGTCGAGTGCTTTCCCGGCAATCACCAAATATAATTTCGTTAATAACGCACCGATGCAAATGGAATCGCCGCGCAATCGAAACAGGGCCAGAGAAATAATTACTCGATGCGTGGAACCGGGTGTTTCAGCGCCCTCGGTAAACGGCGAATCGCGGATGCGTAGCGCAAATTTACAGAACGTACTGATTGTAGCATATTTTAGCGGAAACGCTGCTTTTCCCTGGTGTGACGCGAGTTAATTCAGTGAAAATCGATCGGATCCGAAGGCAGAGGGTACCGATACTCGGCCAATTAATGCTTTTGCCAGTCATTCCTCCCCGTTCTCTCTGTCGTTCTCCGACAAACATGCCACTTTTAATCGAACTGCCGTCAGGAAGAAGAATCCGGCAAGCTGGATGTTTGTCCGTTTACTCCCAGCGAAAGTCGATCTTCCGGGATCTTACAAGTTTTGAAGGATTACAGCGGCGACGCACGACCTTCCGAAGTCGACGAAGCGCAGCAGGAAGTCGTCGTTGAGGCGCTAAAAGACCGGATCGACGTCGGATCGATGGTATCGGAGAAATTATCGGAGAAAGAGGTTCGTAAATAAGCGGAACGTATCGGGTCGTATAAAAAATACGAGCTGTGGATAAAAGCGCTACTTGGTTTAATTATGTCGCGGTAACGAATGTTGAATCGCGTGGATTGGATAGCTGATTTTCTACCTCGGAGGAGCGTTGAAAAACCGTGTCCCTTTAATTTCGCTTCGGCAATGAGTTTACTGTTTGCTCGTCGTTCGTTAAACGTTACGATTTTTCTCTGCCGGCAGACCGAATGGTAATCTTGCCATCGTTTCCCCACCGTTCGGTGTTTGTTTGACGACTGAAAAAAACAATTAATCTTTGATGCGCGGCTGATTTCTCTGCTATTTTTAATACAACGTATCGAACGTTTCGTTTAGCGAGAATCGAAGAACGAGAGTCGCGTTAACGTTGGTCGCGATTCGTCGCAACCTGCCGTTCCTGACATCCATTTCTTCGACACGGACTACAGCGTTTACGACAGAGACTCGTTTCTGTATTACGGAGAAGAGGATAGAGGAGAGACGACGGTGTCGTACGAGGAAATCGATGACTACGAACCCATCGGGCTCGAAAATATCCTTCACGGTATTTGCGAATGTCTGGAGCCTGTTCGTGAGACGGTACGCGCCCCGACGCCTCCGCCACCCGACCCTTTCGAGGGGTTTCTGGAAAGAATGAAACAGGAGGTAGACGAAGGCCGTCTCGAGATGCGTTTTCGAGTGGAGGGAATCGGTCCACCAGTCTCGACAAATCGCATTACAGCCGTGAGTCTGTGGCTGTCAGACTGTGCTCGTCGCCAGGAAGGGCTGGTTGGTCCGCGAAATATCAGACATTTTCTTTGCCCCGATCTTCAGGATTGCCAACACGATAACAACGTGGATTGAATGCGATCGATAGCTTGCACCGTGAGAAATATATCTGTCACACGATATATCCGTAGTTGAGTGGTCGCAATGAGCTATAAAAAGTATGTACATTGATCCGATAACGTTGAAATTCTTGTCTGGGTTCGTGACACATTATAGCGGATCGCGTAAGTAATTTGAACATTCACCAGAGAACAATTTTTTTATGAATACGTTACACGAAACTTTTTGAAATCCCATTCGCAACACGATGAGACAGTAGTATCGTGATTATAATATTTGTAAAATTTACGACCGACACAGAAACGTGTGCAGGTGATGTTCGTTACAAAAATATATTTGGTAAAAAAATTAGCGCCTATATAATAAATTTAATAAAAAGCCAGCATACAGCATAATCTTGGAGATATGTTTAGCGATGGAAATGGCCGTACTAATTATTGTTACTCACTAATGTAGTAATAATTGAACGTTCAAATATTTGGCGAAATCCACTTAAAAGATATCATGTATTATATCTTCTACACATTCGTTAGGAATTTTCAGATTCGTTTCAAATTTGATCAATGTAATCACCATAGTCGTGCTTCGTTACAGCGTTAATGAAATATTTGAAAACATTTTGCGTGACTCGCGTAATATGTTCGCGTTAATTCGATATCGTTGAAATTTTTGTCTGTCAATGTGACACAGAAAGAGACACGTGTTGCTGGGAAGTCTGCGCTCGTCCAGAAGCGCGATACACGTACATGCCCCTGTTCACGTTCGTGGTCCGCGATTCGAACTAACGAATAATTTACGTTGCAGAGATCATTAAAATATATAGACGGACGAATCGTGCGCGGCCACCTATAAAACATCAACGTGTTTCGACCGTTTGCATTTTATTTCGCGCCACGCAGAGATAATAACCGTCACGAAACGCACGCAACACACGCTGTTTGCCTTTTAACTTGGTGCATAAATTACGGCTGGTAACAGTGAAATTTATGCACGTTTCGGGCCATTTCAAATTCCTGTCGTGATTCGAAGTTTCGTCCAAATTCGTCGCATTACACGTTCGCTTCTGTAATTGGTCTTTCGGTGTTTTAAAAATTTTGTTGACCGATTATCGCATGGCCCGAACGTAATTTCTAAGAATGAAAGCAATGAAACTGGGCCATAAATGGGAAACACTTTCTCATATAAGCGTAAGAAACAGCCTACTGTGCAATTGTATTTCGAACACTGTCGGACTTCCGCCGGACAAAATTTGGAGGAAAAGTATCTCAAATACTACTTTAAGAAATTCTAGAAACAGAAGGAACCACTTGTCCTTCTGCTTTTCAATATTTCCCCGAGTTTTTGGGCCTCCATCGTATTCTCCCCCGTTTGTTTTCTGGCTGTTGCTCCACGTGTACCATGCAGGTCCTTGGATTGTCATGCGTTTTCGCACTCTGGCTCGTTTCTCACGTCTCTGTTCACGCATCTCAACCTGTTATGTTCAGAAATTCCGATCCATTTTCTGATACTGAAATTGAGGACGAACTGTCGGAGAGATGGATTCCTTCTTACAATTACACTAGGATATTTCCAGGTAAAAGCAAATGTAGACTTTATATTTTCTATGTGATTCGCTTACAGTAAAAGATCGTTTTCGTCTAATACGAACATCCAAACTGACGAGCGGACAAAATAAAGTCGGTCGCTGCGTACTTTTAATAAATTAAACGAATGTTCGTTAGAATTTTACATTCAATTTTTGAAGATTTTATCAGCAAAAAGTATTAAAAGTTCCTATGCACAGGGCGAGTGGGTAGAAACCACTGGCGAAAATAGTTCGTTATCTAGCGACTTTATCAAGAAATGATCACACTCTTTAACTTCTACCTCAATAAATTTCATCTCGAGCATATTTTGATAAAGTCAATAAACAACGAGTTATTTCTCTTTTTACTGACTCACCCTGTTTAGTCTATTCGTTATGGACGTTCTCCATGTTCTTATATTCCCTTCCCGCAGATACATTATGGTGCGGCATAGGTAATATATCAAGTGGACCGGATCAGTTAGGGCGTTTGAAATCAACAGATGCATGCTGCCGAACTCACGATATGTGTCCCGATGTAATCGACGCTTATCAGAAGAAACACGGATTAACTAATCACGCCTTTTACAGCAGGTTTTTTCTTAACGTTGTTCTTATTCTCCGCGCTTTTGCCGGAATTCTTTCTAGCGCGAAGCCCGCGGCATCGGTGCCGAACCAAAGGGAAGTTTCTTTTCTAGCGCGCTCGTGTTTCGAGGCAGACGTTCGAAATTAATTCTTCTTCCTCGGAGCGACGTTGTTTCTCGTAAGGGGTGCAGGATTTTCCTACAGTGTTGCACAGAGCGAGACTGTAACGTTGGCTTTCAAGCCTGACGCGGACAACATCCAGGCCGTTAAACGTTCTACTTTTATCATAGAACTACGCGAATGTTAACGAGCGCGGTAATGCCAGGTTCGCGTGAACGCCTACGCGGAATTTTCGTCCGGAATCGACCAAATGTCCAGTATCCAGTGAGAAATTGCGCACGATTAGACATAACGCTATGCGCGAATTGTAGGCGTGCCTAGCCGGTTGCTACCTCGTATGAATCATTCGCCGTGCATATCGAACGCTAGTCGAGTCAAGATGAGAAGCCGGAATTTGTATCTCGGTTACTTTTCCTTGCAAGCTGCTCCTTGAAACTCGGAAAATGAAACCCATCATCGAACAGTTGCGATCCGATGTAGAACTTTCATCTTGCCGACGTACTATTCCATTTAAGTAAGTTTTTTACTTTTCTAACCGAACCGTGGGTGCCATAATACGTAGGATCATAAGGTTCCTACTACTATTTATTCGATAGATATGAAAATACATTAAAATTTTTAACGACTTTTAGAAATAGCTTATTCGCTATCAACTAGTTGGAGTTAAATTTCAAATGTTCCTTCGATTGCAAGTGGTCAACTTTAAAAGCTTCAATAAGCAGATTTGGACATTTTTCGAACAGGTTAAGTTGCGACTGCGACGAGAAGTTCCGTCAGTCTTAAAACATCGGAAGACGAAACAAGCGCCAAGATGGTAGGATTCGGTTATTTCACCATATTAAGAACGCAATGCTTCCGAGTGGATTATCCTATCGTGGACTGCATAGAAAGATCCTGGTTGTAAGTGTAATTAACGTTCGATACGGACGGATGATTGTTTTCCTGTGAATTTCAGCGAACAAAGAGCAGAGCATGACAAAATAACTTTTCATTCTCCTGCGCGATAATGTATGAAATAGTATCTCAATGTAATGTCTGTGTCAAATAGTATCTCAATAGTAATCAATGGAACAGAGAGAGAGTTACAATTTATATATTATCGATCTCATGCTGAATTGTGCAATTTCGAATCAAATATAAGGGCGATCGTATAACTTATAGATATCATTTTTAAAACTATTTTATCATCGATCTCGTTACTGTCACACAAGCATTTATTATACATTAATATTAGATACATAGTATTAGTCCAATTGTGCAAGAGACTCTAGTTATGTAACAAATTTAGAACAATATATTGCAACGTATGAATGGTATACTGTCTAGTGTACAGAATAACGTATACAGAAATGTTCAGAAATCGCCGCAAGAATACCCGATCGAGTATATTTCCTCGTACAGTCCAATGGACTGGATTATGAAATATACATGAAACAAAGCACGCTCGTATCACGCAGTCTCGCTGATCTATCGCAAATACAATACATATTCGTCTAGCAAAGAAATAATCGCGCAGAAATACAAACTACGATCATCTCAAAGAGAATCTTCTTACAATTACAGTTTGAGACGTTGTAAGAAGTACAAGTTCGATACGAAAGGTCAGAAAAAGTATCAGTGGTTCGATTTACTTGAATACTAATCTTAAGGGCGATCCACAGACGACATCGAACATCTTCAAAAAAGTCGATATTGTAGAACTCAATTTGCAACAAAGTTTCAAAATAGCAGCGTAAGGATATAAATGTCACAGCCTATCAAAATTACGATATGTCGCAGATATTCACAGGCTAAATAAAACGTCGATAGAACCTTCTAAATTCACAGAATAATTTGTTCCTAATTTCCCGTCAGATCGGGGATTTATTAAGACGATGAGAGAAATGCGCGGATCGCACGAAACTAATTTTGGCTCTCAACACATTCGCGTCCGGTGGCAGCAACGTGTTGTCAGGTGTTAGTGTTTGATGATACCACGTTGGTATCGTACGGAAGTCGACCTTCTGCCTAAACTATACGAACTTGGAATTTTTTACCAGAAAAACACCGGCTACTGATTAAAATTGCTAATAAATTTAGGCGGGCGACGAAGCGTTTATAGTATAAGCGGAAAGTGGGTGCAGAAGTGCTGCGCATGAATTTTCACGAGACTGTTTGGCTACTTTGAATATCCATAAAAGTATTTTTAATGATATTATAAAAGATATCTGTAGATGTTTTATTATCGAGCAATCTATATTCGCGCACGTTAAAGATACAAATGGATAATAAAATATCATGAACACGTTCGTTATTATCATCGATGG
Source organism: Bombus affinis (assembly GCF_024516045.1). Lineage (NCBI taxonomy): Eukaryota > Metazoa > Arthropoda > Insecta > Hymenoptera > Apidae > Bombus > Bombus affinis. The sequence goes on along the minus strand of NC_066355.1, from coordinate 8,671,898 downwards.
AAACAGATCGTATTTTGTTTCTTGCGCTTACGTACGATATATTTAATAATACGATGTACTTTTTAAATCAGAGTACGAGTATTTTGCTTAATACGACGCGAGAAACGGAAGTGCCAAAAAACGAAAAAGCAAAGATAGGAAAAACGAAAGATTAATCCGAAATAATGTACCATATATTCTATGTGTATAACCGAAAGATAATAACCATCACGAACCGCACGTAACACGCGTTGTTTTAACTTGTAGATAAATTTATGCACGTTTCGTGGCGTTCCACATTCCTGTCGTGATTCGATCATTCGTTTCAAATTTGTTCCATCACAGGTCTACTTTTGTACTTATTTCTCGACGTTTACAAATTTTATTGGCAAATTATCGCATCGACCGAACGTAATTTCCACGATCAGTGGCGCTGAAACTGGGTCGTAAATGGGAAATATTTCCTTATATAAGTCTAAGCAATAGCCAAACGTGCACTTATACTCTGTTCATCGTCGGAAGGAACCGCATCTAGCTCTGCTTTTCGGCATTTTCCGAGCCTTTGGACCTTCATCTTCTTTATTTTCGCCTCTTTTTCCGCCTGCCGTGTACCATGCGGATCCTGGAATTGTCGTGCGTTCTCGCTCTCTGGCTCTTCTTCCACTTCTCTCTTCGCACACATCAGCGTGTTATGTTCAGAGATTTGCTGACAATGAAATGATAAAATCATCGGAGAGGATAATATTCCTACGTACAAGCAAATTTGGACTTTACGCTATGGAAGTGCATCGCGGAGTTTTCATCCACCGTGAAAGATCATTTTCGTCCAAGACGGTCAGCCAAACCGACGAACGAACAAAGCAAAGCCACTAAAGTACATTTACATACATTTGATAAATTCAGTGGATCATCCTGACGTATTCGTGTTCGTTAGAACAATATTCAGCGCCGATAGAAGAAGAACAGCGTCACATCGCTACGATAGTTTTCATCATTTCCGACTCTTGAGAATTTCGTGAAGGAAGCTATTCGTTATTCGTGTTCTTATATTTCCTTCCGCCAGGAACATTATATCGCGGACACGGCGATAAATCAACCTGGAAAACGGGGATGTAAGGCAATGAAACAGACACACGCTGCCGAACTCACGATTCGTGTACCGATCTAATCGTGGCATTAAGCACGGATTATATAATTCTATCGATTATACCAGCTTCTTCCCAACTTTGTTCTTCATCTTGCGTGCTTTTCTCAAACTTCTTTTCACCGCGATGCTCGCGGCATCGGTGCTGAATCAGAGAGACGTTTCTTTCCTTGCGCGAACGCATCTTCAGGCAACCGCTTTGAATTAGTTCTTCCTCCTCGGAATAGCGGAGCGACGGTTCTTCTCGCAAGGAATGCACGATTTTCCCAGAGTAGATGACAGACGATGACCGTAACGTCGCTTTGCAAATCATACGCAACCAACGTCCGCGTCGTTCAACGACTCAAATTCTGTCATATAGAAGCAGGCGAATGTTAACGATCGCGGTAATACCGAGTTCGCGTGAACGCCCACACGGAATTTTTATCCGGAATCCACCGAATGTCCAGTATTGAATGAGAAATTAAGCGTTTAGGCGTAACGCTGCGCGCGATTTGTAGGCGTGCCTAGTCGGATGCTACCTCGCGTGAATCATTCGCTGTGAATGTCGTACTCTGGCCAAGTCAGAATCAGAAACTCTTTGTCGCCCGTCGAATTAATACAGCGATCAGTTTCTTGCGAGATTCTTCCGGGAAAATGGGAAATCATTCTCTGTCTCAGGCAACCCTTTGCCATCTCACGTAGAACTGCTATGGACGTCCTATTTCATTTGTTTCCCTCTTTTCAATTTCAACGCACAAAGCGTTTCTTACTTTTCTAGTCAAATCGTAGGAATGTAATACACAGCAGTACGAAGTGTCTATTATTTATGCTGAAAATACAGAGATACATTAGTGTTTTAAACAACGTTTAAAAATGGTTTATTCGACCGTGAACTAGTTGGAATTAAATTTTAAATGTCCCTTCGAATGCAAGTGGTTAATCGCGGACGTTTCAATGGAAACGCGGAACGATGCAGAGTTGATATAGAAAGATAAGTAAATGGAAGATCGGATTGGACATTTGTAGAACGGGTTAAGTTGCGACTGTGACGAAGAGTTTCGCCGTTGTCTTCACAATTCGCGGGAAACAATTAGCGTCAAGCTGGTAGTGGAAACGTATTTCACTTTCGTGTTAACGAAATGCTTCCGACTGGATTATCCTATCGTGCTGTGTAAAACCAGATCCTTGATGTAAGTGTAATTATCGTTCGATGCAGACGAACGATCTTTTCTCGTGTTCTCACAGACAGCACGAAAGGCTAGCGAATAGAGAACAAAACATGAGAAAATAACTGTTTATTCTCTTGTACAATAATTTATCAAACGGTAAAACCAGTGAATTAAAAAGTTACAATTTCTACGTTGCTGATTTATTCTTGGGAATTCTACAATTTCAAATAAAACAACATGGAAATAACTTACGATTTGTGGAGTTAATTTCTAAAATTCCGTTTGCTTTATCGTCAAACTTGACACTCAACTTGTCACAGAAGAATTTATTACGCGTGACGCAGCCTCGCAGATCTGCCGCAAGTATTCGTCCATCAAAGAAATAATCCACCCAAGTAATTTTAACGAAAACCTTCTTGCAATGATCTCTTACAACTTTGAAGAGCGGCTTCTTACAATTACAGTTACCTCGAAAAAGTACCAGTGGTCCGATTTACCCGAATGCTAACGATACTTGGACGAATCATAAGCACGATATCGAGTATCTTTGAAAAGATCAATATTTTAGCTTAAACTTGTAATAAAGGCGCGAAACAGTTGCATAAAAATAAATGTCGCACCCTATCGGACGTACGACATGGCGGAAACGTTGACGAGCGAGATAAACGAGTTTCTTTTGCGCGCGTAGCTCTCGTACGGAGGGGAAGAATGGTAAAAAAAAGAAGGAAATTACATGGAAACGGGAGAAGCACACGGCAACGAGCGAGTAGCGCAAAAGATAAGCGAGCAGAGTTGAATTGGTCTCGGCTTTCCGCGCGTTTTCCTCCATTTTACGCGAGAGGGTGTGCGGGCACCTGGCGCTTAGCGGAGGATTTCCCCGGAAATTTATGTCCGGATCGAGCGCAGCCGCGCCACGCCACGAGCCACGCCACGCCTCGCCCCGCCGATTTACAATTTCTCCCGCTTACCTGTGTGAACTTTCGAACGCGGATAAGTACGCGAACTTTGTTTCAGCGAAGGAAATATTCCCGAACACTACGCTTTATCGAGACTGTCCCGTGTCTCTCGACCAGTCTGGCGAAACGAATTTTTCGATTTATGAAAGAAACGGAGTGCTGCCTCGAGCGGCCCGATACTATAATGCCATACTGGCTATGCTATATTAGGCAAATGACGTGGTATCCGGGAAATCGTTGATATTTCTACACGACTTTCCACTCGAACTTTTATCTGGCAAATCTTTATCGGAACATCTCGGCTCGGAACGACAGATTCCCTGGTGTAATAAGCTGGACAGCGTCGGTGCTTCCGAGACCGAATCGAACGATGTTTCGAGTTGCTGGATTCGCGGGCTCAAAGTGCTTCACCGTGTTCGTTTCTATGTTAATTTAACGCAGCCTATAAATTCGCAGAATTTCTTGCTTTTAATATAAACATGCTATATCGAGGATTTATTAGGGCGCGAAGGAAAATACGCGGATTTTGTGAAACTAATTTAGCCTCTTAATATAAGCTGAACGTGTATGCAGAAGTGTTGCACACGGATTTTGACGAGACTGTTTGGCTACCTGGGTGTACACGGCCGAATATCCGTTCGAAGTACGTTGAAATATTTGGAGCTCGGAGGAAAAAACACGATAAATGTACGTTTGAAGATCACATTCGGGGAATGTACGAAATTAATTTTCATTCGTTACAGGATAAACGTGTATGAAGAAAATGTTGCACACGAAGTTTGATCGAACGTTTTATCTGGATTGCATAATAAAGTATATCTATTTGATGTAACCGATGAAGATCATGCTAAATCTATATTCGAAGACCATGTATGATAAATACGTACAGTTGACTTTCTATCTACTATGTCGTTTGGTGGCTAAAGAGAAGTATTTTAATACGAAATGATCGAAGAAGAGAATAATCTGGTAGATTCGACGATACAAGACTTTTGAAAATTGGCGATAAATAAATGACGCTTTGCGAGAAACGTGTAATATTAATTTACTCGTTCGACTTGATTAATATTCGACTGTATAATTAATCGTATTAATGTTTTTTAAATGCTCAAGAAAATGATCGATACACGTATTCTATCACAAAATAAACTTGCCGCGTGCAAACGTGTATTATGTTATAAAGTTTTCCAGAAAAACCACGATAAGATAAAGTATTTTGAATAATATAATAAAAAATATCTATAGTTATTTTATTGACGAGTAACATACGTTCGTGTACTTTAAAGACACAAATCGATAATAAAAAGTTAACATCGCATAAAATTATGAACACGTTCGCCGCTATAACGGATGCGAATAAATCGTATTCTCTTCTTTATACTTGTGTACGATATATTAAATAATGCAATATACTTTTCAGATTAGATTGCGAATATTCAGCAGCGAATGTGTTAAAAGATTAAAAAGTTGGAAAAGCGTAGTTTAGACACGAGTTTTAATCGAAAATAACGACCTATATATTCTATATGTATAACGGAAAGATAATGACTATCACGAAACGCACGCAACATATGCTGTTTACCTTTTAACTTCGTGCATAAATTACGTCTGGTAGCAATTAAATTTATGCACGTTTCGGACCATTTCAAATTCCTGTCGTGATTCCAGCATTTGTCCAAATTCGATGCGTTACACGTTCGCTTCCGTACTCGCTTTCCGGCATTTTAAAATTTTGTTGGTCGATTATCGCGTCGCCCAAACATAATTTCCACGATTAGAAGCAATGGAACTAGGTCGTAAATAGAGGGTGCGTTCTCATATAAATCTAAGGAACGGCCAAGCGTGCGCTTGTACCCTGAGCACCATCGGAAGAAATCGCTCTTCGTCGAGCGTTCGATCGTCGCCCGAGCCGATTTAGACCTGCACCTTCTCGATCTTTTCGATTCTTTTTTGCTCCTGCTGTTCCACGTGTACCATGCGGACTCTGGAGTTGTGCGTTTTCACTTTCTGGCTTTGCCTGCACGTCTCTGTCCACGCATTTCAGCATATTCCGTACAGAGACGCCTATCCATTTGCCGACAGTGATATGGTAGAAGTATCGGACAGGATAATATTCCCAGGTAAAGGCAAATTTGGACTTTACGCTTTGAACATGCATTTTTCCTCTACGTTCATCACATTCGTCATTCAGCATTTCAGCCACGGTGAGACATCATTTTCGTGCAAGACCGAAACCGACGAACGAACAGAGTAAAGCCAGCGGCTACATACTTTTAATGAATCGAATCGTCTGACGTATCATGTGACGGATCATTCTGACGTGCTCGTGTTCGTTAGCAGAAAATCCCGTCAGTACACGCATTCGTTGTAACCATGTCCTGATAGATGAACGGCGTCACATCGCCAATGTAGTTTTCCTCATTTTCAATTCTCCGGAATTTCGCGAAGAAAAATGTCTTACATATAAGCTTATATTTCCTTCCACCAGGAACATTATGGTGCGGAAACGGTAACATAGCAAATGGAACGAACCAATTAGGGTCATGGAAGGAAACGGACGCATGTTGCCGAACTCACGATATGTGTCCCGACCTAATCGAGGCTCACGGCTCTAAACACGGACTAACTAATTCCGCTGATTATACGAGGTTTTTTTCCAACTTTCTTCTTATTCTTTACTCTTTTCCCGCAGTTCTTTTTACCGCGACGCCCACGGCATCGGTGCTGAACCAGAGAGATGTTTCTTTTCTGGCGAGGTCGTGTCTTGAGGCGGCCGTTTTTAAATTAGCTCTTCCTCGAAGCGATGCCCTTTCTACGTGCACATTTTCCCCGGCCGTAGATAAAGTCTCGAATATCAGTTTTCAAACTGGAAGGCAACCAACGTTCGGGTCGATTCAACCTTTATCATAAAACCAGCCGAGAGTGTTAACGAGCGCGGTAATATCGGATTCGAGTGAACGCCCACTCGGTATTTTTGTCCGGAATCGACCAAATGTCCAGCGTTCGATGAGAAATTGCGCGCGATTAGGCGTAACGTTGCGCGCGACTTGTAGGCGTGCCGAGTTAGATTCTACATCGCGTGAATCATTCGCTGTGAATATCGAACTCTAGTGGAGTCAGTAGCAGAAGCTGTTGCCCGTCGAATTCCTACAACGAACAATTGCTCGTGAGATACTGCTGGGAAAATGGGAAATTACACTCGTTCGCTCTTTTGTCATCTTACGTAGAGCTGCTATCGACGTTCAATTTTATTCGATTTTTTTCAGCTTTAATATACAGGGTGTTTCTTACTTTTCTAGTCAAACCGTAGGAGCATAATACACAGGAGTATAAATTATTGGCTATTATTTATTCTAAAACTAGAAAAATACGCTTAAACTTTAAACAACTCGTGAAGATAATTTGTGGTGTATGAACATGTTGGAATTAAATTTCAAATGTTGCTTCCACTACAAACGATTGATCGTGAACAAAGCGAAACGTTGATACGTTGAAACGATGAGAAAATGGAAGATCGGATGTGAAATTTCTTCAACAGGTTAAGCTGCGAGTGTGACGAAGAGTTCCGCCATTGTCTTCACAATTCGGGGGACACCGTTAGTGCCGGGCTTGTAGGAAGAACTTATTTCACCATGTTAAGAACGCAATGCTTCCGATTGGATTATCCTATCGTGAAATGCAAAGTCAAATCCACCATGTAAGTGTAATTACTGGTCGAATCAGCGAACGAATCATTTTTTCTCGTGAATTGTCGCAAAGAGCGGTGAAAGTTAGCGAACAGAGAGCAGAGCATGGAAAAATAACTTTTTATTCTCGTGCGTAATAATTCATCAAATGATGGATGAAAAAAGGATGCGAATGAAAAAGTTACGATTTCCACGTTACCGATTTGCTTTTTGAAATTTTACAACTTCAAATCAAATAGGGTAATGAAGCAACTTATGATTTGTAGAATTAATTTCTAAAATTTCATTTGCTTCATCGTGAAACTTGATAATCAACTTGTCACAGAAGAATTTATTACGCGTGACGCAGCCTCGCAGATCTGTCGCAAGTATTCGTCTATCGAAGAAATAATCGCGCAGAAATTTCGAGCCAAGTAATTTTAACGAAAACTTTCTTGCAATGATCCGTTCCAATTTTAAACAGGATCTTCTTACAATTACAGCTTAAGACGTTGCAAGGAGTACGAGTTCGATACAACTGCCCCGAAGAAGTACCAGTGGTTCGACGTACTTCAGTACTAAGGAAAATGCAACAGACCTAAAATATTATATTGTAACGATATTTTACCTAAACTTGTAATAAAGTTGCAGATTGGCCGCATAAAAATAAATATCCCACCCTATCAAACTTACGACATGGTGAAAAAGTTGAATTCCTTTTACGCGCGTAGCTCTCGTACGGAGGAAAAGGGTTGTAAAGAAAGAATGAAAATTACATCGAAACAGGGGAAGAACGAGGAAGCGAGATGCGATATATTTAATAATAATGCGCTATATTTTCAAAGTTAAACCATGAATATTTCAAATCTGCGTATATGATCCAGGCAGCGAACCTATGAAAAAACGTAACGATAAAAAGCAGAAGAACATAGTTTAGACACGAGTTTAATTAGAAATAGTGACCTGTACGTAGCCATAGATAACTTGAACCTTCCATACACCAAGTGCTTGGCAAAGTTTGCAAGTGCTCGTTCGAGTGGTTGTCTTTCGATCTCTGAAGCAATGTAGCTCTTCTCGCAGCATATTTTCTCTCTGCCAAACATTTATCCGCGGTCGTGTTAACCGCAAACCTGTCTCCATTCCTAACTCTTATCCATTCGTCGTTACCAATTTAAATTATTATTTGGTTTCAGACGTGGCTGCCTCGGTGGAGGTTCACTTCGAGAACAAGGATGGGGGATTTTTCTTGAAGCACATACCGAGGCAATACTATCCTGTTCGAGGGGATTCTATCTCGTCGATATCTCCATCGACGGGCACATTATCTAACGGGGTTCTGTCTCCACCGCCAGGCTCCGTACTCTCGAGAGACAAATTCACGGTGTTTCAGACGAGCGAGCCGGTGTCCGTTCGGGCGACCTATGGGCCATTTAGCACGAAACAGACCGTACCGGCTCGCTACATAGTTCCAGATCCGTTGGACGCGTTACCAGGCCCGGAAACGAGGCGAAACCTAACAGCGGCGACGATTCTGGACGCGCAGGAGTTAGGTGCGCGTCATTTGGACATGTCCGCTCATCTGGTTGGAAACAGCGTGCCTCGTGACTCGCCCGTGCTAAGAGTGCTCTTTCACGCCGGAAGCGAGACAGGCGGAAGGCGTCAGTTGCTTCTCGCTCGACATCAAAGAGTCTGTGTGGTCCTGCACGCGAGCTTGGCCGCTCCATCGAGGAGCACTGCCAACAGGAACAACAATGGTAGACCTTATTCCTCTTCCTCGTCTACTTCTTCTTCCTCTTCATCTTCCTCCTCCTCTTCCTCCTCTTCTTCCTCTTCCTCTAGTTCTTCGTCCGCTTCCGCGCTAACGGCAGCGTGCAGCCCCGATGGAGAGAACGGAGTCTGTTTGGCACAGATCACCATACCAGCCGATTGGTGGGCACCGTTACCTCCTCCGGACGCTTCTGGCCGGGTCAAGGTCGCCAAGAGCCTGCCCAGGCTCGTGCAGGTAGCTTACTCCGTGCTCGAGCCACGAGCAGAGGAGGCTGGCTCGCCTGACAACGGGGCTGGCTTCTGCAGACCCAGAGTTCAGATTCAGCCCGTCACGCCACTGGGTCAGGTACCTCTGGCTCCGAACCGGGCCGATTATAAGGAGCTCAAGGCCGACGATTCGCTGACACTCCTGGTGCCCCACGGGCCCCTTTATCCGAGGTCTCGGTTACACGTTCCAGCGTTCCTGCATCCGTCCAAGGTTACCGATCCGAGACAGGAAAGGCCATCGATCGTGATCGCTGTGTATCTCAGGTGAGAGATCGTTTCTTTGCTAGTCCTTGACACGAAGAAAGAAATTGCGCTTTTAACGCGGGAAACGATTTTTCGATCGTTTGAGCAGTGTATTAGGTTGTCCAAAAAGTGCCTTTCTCTTACAGACGTATCTTTATACAAACATGAAGCCTAATCTGTAGAACGTTGTGATCTTTATCTTGATAGAACAAAATGGATCATACGTAATTCGATAAAATAATATAAAACGGAAAATGTTGTGCACCCATTATTTCCTTATAAAACGAAAGAAACTTTTCGGACGACCTGATGTTAGATCGGACAAAGGGCGAACTGTTTTTAGTTGTGCAAATTATTAGCGTTAATTACGCAGACGATGGAAGAACGTGGTATACGTAGCAACGATTTGCCTACATTGTTTCCAGGAATATCCATCGAAATATTCTCAAACAATTTACCCGATTTGAGCGTCGTCGAAAATGTCTGGCGAGTGCATATTTCTGGCTCACCACTGCATTAACCGATTTGAAGATAAAAATTCTGAATATTTAGCCAAACAACGAGAACGCAAAGTTTCTGATAACTGAGCTGCGAATTGCTATTTATACGTGTAACAGCTTAGCTTAGTCAATGAATTTTATTATTACAACGTGATCGCGTCTCCAAAATTTACTGAAAAAATGAAACGTGTTGAAGCGGTTCTAATCGAGTAGCGGGGGGTTGTACACGATGGGGAAGGTGGTGGTGTTTCATTCATTAACTCAGCTAAAATTGGTGATAAAAGTGGGCTGGCAAAATCTAAATTTCAAAAAAGCGACTTACGTTATAAATGGAACTTGATAGAAGGAAATAAAACACGTATAAAATAATGTGTAAAAAATATACATTTAACGCTTCAGAAAATTAGGAAAAATTTAACGAACAATACGACCGTGGAATACGGAACGCAGAACTGTATTATTCTGTGCCGCGGGAGTTTCCTCTATATCAGCTGGATTACTGCGAATCGCGATGAAACTGCATTACATCGTAAAGCGGTTAAAAATATTTTAAACGTTGAATCTCGCGGCGAGAGACGCGGTTACCCGTTCCATCGGGAAGTTAGTTACATAATAGCGAATTAGCGATAACGGTGGTGCTGTTCGAATTCGTTGCGTTTCTTTTCTACGTAATTACGAGCCGTTGGAAAAGTAATTACGAAAAAGACGAAGCACGTTTTCGCAACAGAGAAACTTGCCAGACGAAACGAGCAGCTCGAGATCGCGCGTAGAGTCGAGCGTTCGCAGGGCTTCTTCGTTTCGTGCTCGTTTCAAGTTCAAGATAATCGTTGTTCCAACATACTTGCCAACTTCCATTCGATTTTTCGTTTTCCTGACCGCAGCGTCGCTCGGAAAATACACCGACGAGATACGGCAAAGATTCTGCGAGCTCCTGAAATTTATTTTGCTCGCTCGTTCGTCCGTTTTTCGTCCACGCGAGCGAAACTGTCTTAATGCACCCCTCGGGAGAGTAACGGGAGTGGCATGGAAAAAAGATCTGGAACAGAGAGGAGGAACAGGAATTTTCTAATTGGATGAATTGTCAAGCACCTCGCGTAAAGTTACAACTTTTCCATTGTTAGTAAACTCTCCAACAGTTTCCTGCTCCTTGTCACCGACGTTTCGTTCGTGCTCGCATAAGCGATTCGCGGGCTGCACCACGGCAATCAGGCTCTTTCAACAATTCTATCGTGACCCCTTTTCTAACTCGACATCGTTGCTTGATAATTGCTATCGAAGCTGACTCGTTGAAAAAGTCTGGTTAGATTCATGGACCAGCCAGTCCATGGACCCGATTCTATGAATACAAGAAACAGTCGCGCCTTCTGTTAAAGTAGATGGAAAAGGTGTTTCGTATTGTACACGCGAAACGATGCTTCTTAAGCCGGATTCGCGTGCATGTATGTTCAGGAAAGTCTAGATTTTCAAGAGCTGTGCTTTCGTGGAAATCCATCGCTTAGATCGAATCAATTTCCCGCGGGCAATTTTTTCGTTTTCAATCTCTCTCTCTCTCTCTCTCTCTCTCTCTCTCTCTCTCTCTCTCTCTCTCTCTCTCTCTCTCTCTCTCTCTCTCTCTCTCTCTCTCTAAAAGGTTTCTAAAAGAAAACCCCGGACGCATTAAAATGAAACGCGTTTCGATCGATATGCGAGAATAGAAATTAGATCGTATGGAGGAATAGTCTGGTGCGAAATTAGTTTCAGCAAGACGATTCGCGCTCTGATTGGGATTAAGCCTATCCCTTTAACGAGAAATCAAGAGCGCTATCTTCGCTCGCTTAGAAATTCGATTACGGAAGGAGTTTGCACACGCGTCCTTATCGCGCGTGATAAAAGAATTTGTGCTCGTGTGCTCGAGTCTTATCTGAAAAACGTCGATTTATTTTATGTACCGTGGCCTCGACACTTTCTCGAGGAATCCTGCTTTTATTTTCACGATATCGGCTTCCAACGTCAGCCAGGAATTTTATATAATCGGCGCCCGCTTGCGGCTACACGTTTACAGCTGTTGCGACCGCGATATTGGCCAAATCCCGTGGTTCTCTCGAAAATATCGTGTACGTGCAACGAAACCGTATCCAACCGGCCGTCTCTCGGTTTCGATCATAATTATCGGCCGAATTATCGGTGACACGTTGATGCTTAATCGAGCGAACGTTCCTCGCGATGTACCGGTTGCGCAATCGGCCGGGATGTAGCGTCGTTTCGTTACGGGATCGATCGCCAGCCGTACCAGTCATTGAATAAATTGTGGCCGTTGCCCGACACCGGTCGTTCGTCAACGCGATCCGGCAAGCTTCCCTCGCCTGTCGAGATCGTCCCGATACCAGCCGTTTTGCACGTCGCCGATTTGTATGTAAATGCCAGTCGATGGCCCCGCGGAAATAACTTGATTCGGACTTGTAATTGCATGGACGAAACGCTTGCTGTCATTCCGCGTGCCGAACAGGGGGTTGGTTTCGCGTCGAGGGCAAACTAAGCTCACCACTGTTCCCTTTTTGCGTGGACGTTCCTTTTCAAAAGCCGGCCAATTCTCGTTCTCTCCCTACCGGGGACTAGCGCGTTCACCCTTCCCTCGTCAGGGACGACTAGCCTTTTTCTCTGGCGCGTGAATATCGCGACTAACCTGCCGCAACCTTTCGTAACCCTAATTTCCAGCCGACACGAGGTTAACTTAATTAACTCGGAGGGTTCGTTTGCTTCGAATAATCGACCTCGACCAGGTGTAATTCGATTTGAAAAAAGACGAGCTGCTGTTCTCGTTCCCCTTGGCCAAGCTGAAAACTCTCTATCGATCTCCGCAGCGTTGATGTACGCTAGTAGGAGAACGAGGCCGAAGCGGAAGACTTATCTACTCGGTCGGCAGGCACACAAATCGAATCTACCGCTTGTTTTGCATCGTCTATCGAATTAACGAGCGCTTTGTCCCTTGACCGGAATCGTAGCGCCGCTAGATTCTATTTTGTATCGGAGAGACGGTCTCTCGATAATTCACGCTCGCGATTGTCCACGTCGTGCACACCGGTCGCACGTATCGATTTCGCTGCGCCTCGGACGCTGCAAACGGTTGCGTTTTCCGCCGCGTATATCGAAACTATAAAGGTAACGTGGGAACATTAGAGCACCGTAGGAAAAATGATTCGTTCCAATTACAGTTCTGCTCGCGTGCTACAAAAAAAAAAAAAAAAAAGGATAGAAGGATATTACCTGACCCCAAAACGGAGAACAACGACGTAGAACAAACGTTGAAAATGTAGCTGCGCATTTTCACCCGTCGGAGAAATAGCAAAACGAGAAACACGCGACCACGTAAAATTCCCTTCGTTGCGTTTCGTCGAACCCGCAAAAATTCCCTATCTCTCGCGTCCCCGTTTCCACAGGGATAATGTTTTTGAATTTCTTTTTCTGCCTATGGAATACCTCGAGGGTGAGGATTTCAACAGAAAAACATACGTATCTACGCAAGATGTTGCGCATAAGTTACAACGTTACCGATGTTGCGGCGATGCTACGTACGAAAACAAGTCGAAGGTATTCGATGAAATTTTGTCGTATCGCCCCTGAACATGGAACGTAGCAGCTGATAAAAACAACATTCCTTTGGAAAATAAGAATATCTATCGATATTTCTGACAGTCACTGTAACCGCGAGGACGTGCGATCTGCTGATATCTTCCTATCTTCTATCTAATCAAAATCACCTAGAATATATACGTTTAGGCGCAAAGTCAAATAAAAGCAGAGTTTTAGTTTCAAATTGTTAAACTGGCTCGTAAGAATCGAACAATGCGACTTATCAGATTTTCCCGCTGTAGCCTTCGGGCTAAGAAAAACTCACGGCGCCAATCGAGTTCTCGTTTCTCGCGCGGCGAACGAAGCCTCCGCAAACGAACCGCGAACAACGCGCGAAGGCGAATCGGTTGGGAAGAGAGCAGTGCATTGATATTTATCCGACGTGGCGTCGGATAGACGGCAGCTATCCTCGCGCATCGTAACTTCCCCGTAACACCGACCTCGTGACCCGGTCACGTAACTGGAGCGTGAATTCTCGGAAGCGAAGACTCGGCTAGAACGTAGCCAAGCCGGCGTCGCGACGCCAGGCAAATGTCCTTTCGAGTAGCCGCGAACGACGAGCTTTTTTCCGTTTCGTGACGGAGCTACCGATCGAGACTTCTCGACATTTGCCACCTTCGATGTTGCTCTCCTGCCTTACATTCCTCTTATTTCTTCCTAACTTCGTTTACGGCTATTCGCCTGTAAATGTTTAAACGCGTCGTTCCGTCGCCACACGAACTGCAAATTAACTTACTTATTCATTTACGAGTTGTAATCCTTTTAGGTAGATGTACGTACGGATGTAGGTATGCGAATAGCGTAAAAAGATACGATATACGGTATATTCGAATCCTCGTAACTCTAAACGCTGTGGTGTATAAGTCGCTTTACGAGTCGAAATATTAAGACGCTTTGTGTCAAATTATTTGTCATGAATTTGGATGCGTTATTCTACCAGCGGAACTCGAGTTCGCAAGAAGTTCCAGCTCTGTAAGTGTATCGTCTGCAACTTCGAGGTAATATGCAACTCGAGATATACGCATATCTATACAATGAAATCGTTACAATGAAATATCGTATCAGAAATAGCAACCGTCATGCTCCTGATACGCTCGAAGACCTATTAATGAATCTTGAAGAGCCGCTTATACCGATAATGCGATTCATAAGAGAGGTTTGATAAAAAAAGAAACAATTGGCTCTAGATCGCGAGTATCTTCTGCGAACGATAACACAAAGCGTACGAGATTATTGTTATAAGATATTGTACAATTTTTTGTTCCTCGGCTCATTATATTACGTATGTCATATCACTGTACTCGATTAAAAAACACGCCAGTCGCGACAAAGATTCTCGTCTCGATCCTTGTACTTGGACGAGAGAGTACGCTTTCCTTTGATGACCGTGGTCGCGTTTAATTACGACTCGGATTAATTATTTTTTACGGAGAGGATTAGGTGGAGGGGCAGGAGATTCGCGTGTAACACGCCGCTCTTCTAATTAAAACGCATTAGTGGGCCGGCTCGCTGCCACTGCTATTAATCCGCACAAACCATTTTCGGGACGTTTTAATTACGCCCGCTGTCGACGCAGTGCGTAGATTTCTCATTATCAACGTCTCGATATTGCGTCTCGTAACGCGTAAGCCAGTCTCCTCGGAGCCGATCGTTTAAAATTGCAATCTTGGCCAGCAAACTGCGACGCGACGATCGCCGCGCCGGATGAACGATCTGTACATTTCTGCGGCTCGGCTGAACACGAGGGTCTTTCACGAGGCGCGTTATTGCCAACAATCGTGAAACGTTACGCTATATCGCTTTCGAAAAGCACGCGAGAGAAATGTGGTATTGCTCTCTTTCGCAACGCGAATTCCTTTGATTAATTTTTATCGAATCCTCTCATCCATCCGGATATCTCTGTATTATTGATATTCGCTAGCGTCACGTTCCATATATCTTTGTTATCGCGTCGTGCCTCGCGCTTTCGCACAGGATGACCCTCGACCCGTAATCGAATCGGACAGAGCGAAAAATATTTTTCAAATATACAAACAGCAACAGCCGGTCAGAGGTTTTTGCAGCGGAGGTGTTACCGTGAACCACTCGCGTTCGAGAGGCACGTCGAGTGGATGATCGACGTCGCGCGCGATCGCTCCCGGGGAGTAAAACGCGATATATAATAGGTCCCCGTTCCGAGGCAAACGATTTGTCTAAACGGAACCCGTACCCGTGAATAGCCACCTTCGCCGACCATATTTCATCGTGCCCGAGAAAATTCAATTTCCAATCTGGTACTTTGTAATCGCTTGGGATAAGCGACGCCGCGGAAACGAACGAGGAGGATTTCGCCCGTCTTTCCATTTACCTGCCGTACTAGATAAATTTTTTTTGTCGCGAAATATCACTATGGGAATAACGGCTGACACGAGAAAGAGACACGAAACCTTGCACGAGATTGATTCGTACGAGAAACTCTGGTCGATGAACGATGTATGCGAGACGGTCGATAATATATGGAACAGAGAGATTCGATGACTCTGTGATGGAACAAGATTGAAAGTTTGTCAAGTATAAGCGAATTTACTTATTAATTTTCGATTAGACAGGTGTACCGCGGCGAAATTTCGCTGTTCTTTTGCTTTTATTTTTAGACATAGAATCTTTGTATTGGCATCCGGTCGAAGGTACAGACATCGATTATGTATTTTTAGACTATAATATATTACGTCGATGCGACGCGCATTCACAGAGAGTTTCGCGGTTCATTGAACGCTGCACCGAGTTCAATTCAGATTTGACCCTAAGGATTCTAGTAATGACATATATATGTGGTCGTATAACGAGTATCAGGTTGTCCCAGAAGTTTCCTTCGTTTTATAAAGAAACCATAGATCGTTTGATATTGTTCCATTGAATTATGTATGATCCATTTTGTATTCCAATGGAACAAATTATATCGTTTCCTTGTAAAACGAAAGAAACTTTTGGGACAACCTAATATACATCGTTGTCTGAATATCCTATAAACCAGATAATAACGATCTTGAACGTTTCTTCGAACAAACACAAAAGGACTTATTACATAAGCCGATATATAAATGAAGTTTTCTAGGAAGAGAGTGATCTTGATATCTAGTGACTAATTGTTCGGAGATAGAAATTCGTAAAGATCGGTGGAGTGCTGACTAAGGTGTTTTAAACCGTGCAAATGGACCAGGTTCGTCGTTAAATTAGCTTGTAACGGTGATTAGTTATCTAACATCTTGCTTGTAGAGATTACGCTCGTATAATTTACCGGAAGAGTAGAAGTCACTCTATATGGACGAAAACTTTGATCGTTTGGCAAACATAGAGAGTCAGAGCTGCGACAGGTTTTGCGTTATTCCATGGTAAACGGGGACGTTGTTGAAACGACGGCCAAACTCAGGGTTGGAAGTGTGCCGTGTGTTCAGGCCAGCAGTTGGACGCGATCGAACGGAAATCCGATACGTACGCACCAAGGAGGTGACGCTTCGTTTGCAGTCACCTAGGATAATTGAAAGGACCGAAGGGCTGGAAAAGTTGACGATGTGTGCCCGGTCGGTCGCATTATTCCAAGGAGTTGAGCCGATAATTGCCGGGCTGTGCATCGATCGCGAGCGCAGCGTGCCTATGGTTATTGGAAAAAGTAGCGCCACGAGAATTATTTCACCCTTGAACTCGTCCGAAGTACCGTATTTTCCGCGTTCCGACGTTTCCTTTTTCCTTCGCCTTCCGTCGTCTATTTTTCCTTCTCTCCTGCCTCCCTACAGCCTCGATGCTGATTTTTTAATTGCCTCTTCTCTCTTTTTTCCCCGCGGTTTCGGTAGAACGACCGGGAAACGCGCTCGTTTACTCTGTCGTTTTTCCGTTTACATGGCATTTTCAACCGATTGTTTGGCCGCGTCACGAATTTCGATGGAATTTCGCTGCGACCAATCGGATTTCTCCCGGCTTTCTGAATAATGTATTCTCTTTGATTCTCGAACAGACGACGCAAAATAAACGAAATTATTCGACGTTTAATATCGTTTAATATCGCGGTTGATAAATATTTTGACGAATGTTACAGGGCCAGGGTGAAATCCGGCGTGAAAATCTTGGACGCCTCGTCCAGTAATCCCGACTGGATCGTCGACAGCAAGATCAACGCGAAGAACACGATCGCTACGTTCACTGCCAGGCGAAAGGAGAATGCTTCGCGACTACCAAGCGCGTAAGTACGTCGCTATTTTTGCGCCAGTGCTTTTCGTTATCTTCATTCGCTGTATTCTATCGCGAAGATGGGACGAGCGATTTACGATGACTGGGGAAGGTATATTCGAACGTAAAAGTTTTCAACAGGAAGCGATCGAATACCTTCGTAAACCGCTGTAAGGACTAGGTGAGAAATGAAAATTAATCGAGAGACACGTTCATTTTATTACGGAAATATTCCAAGAAGAGAAACACCGTAGAAATGTACAAGCCGTATCGATGTACGGATCAAAATGACGCGCACATTAATAAAACATTTACGAACGATATTAAGAACGATAATACGACGAACTTTATCTACACACGCCTATCTAAACAATCGTTAGGTCGTGAAATCTGCTGAACAATATGCAATAAACGGAATATCGCGATCTACGACATTCCTTTTCCTCGTAAACGTAATGACATTCGCCGTCTACGTGTCTCTTCTCTGATTCTTCTCTCTCCTTTTCTCCGTGTCTCCAAAGATGTGCGAAAATCGGCTTCTACGTTGAAGGAACCTCTACATGGATTCTTAGAGAGGTTCAGCATGTTGTAAAGACTACGGCTTGTTCTTCTCCTCGGAAGAGGATTTGCTCACCGTATCATTGTCCTGTCCATCAACTTCCCTCTTGTACTTCCTCCTGGTGCACCCGCTATCGTCACCGTCGTTGTCGTCGTTATCGTCGCTGTCGTCGTCCTTCTTCTTCGATTTCTTGTTCCTCTTGCAATCATTGTCGTCACTATCGTCGCTGTCGTCGCTGTCGTCACTGTCGTCGTCCTTCTTCTTCGACTTCTTGTTCCTCCTGCAATCATCGTCGTCACTATCGTCGCTGTCGTCACCGTTGTCGCAGTTCTTCCTCCTCAATTTTTTCTTCTTCTTGCAATCATCGTCGTCACTATCGTCGCTATCGTCACTGTCGTCGCAGTTCTTCCTCCTCGATTTTTTCTTCTTCTTGCAATCATCGTCGTCACTATCGTCGCTGTCGTCGCAGCCGTGTTTCTTTTTCGACTTCTTCTTATCGTCTTCGCTGTCGCTGGAAGAGCTGCTGCTGCTGCTGCTGCTGCTACTGCTACTGCTACTATCGTCGTCGTCGTCGTTTTTCTTCTTGGTCGATCGTTCCAGCCTTACAGAAACTCCTTTTTCTTCCTCGATCAACATCTCAGCCACGTCGATCGCTTCTCTCTTGGCCTTTCCGTTCACGTTCCTGGTTTTCTCCTCGTCGCTGCTGCTGTCGCTGGATTCTTGGCTGGACGAGTCCGTAGATGGCTTCACGGTGGCTGTATTTCCCTCTGGCCCAAGCGGCCCCTGTTCGGCCAGTGGATACGCTTCGATGTAGATCATCGAGGCCACCACAACGGACAGAGCGACGATTATTAATGCACTGGAACGCATGTCGTACTCGCGAAGATAATTCACCGGCTGAATCCGTGATATCGAACTTGGCGGCTCGTCTGCTCGCGGTCTTATATAGCGGCACTAACGGACGCCTGATAAGCTCGAGATAGAAAGAAGAAGCGACGTATCGGAAGAGCAGTGGTACTCATGGGAAGCTGATAGATCACCGGACCAGCCGAGATTAATCCGTTATTGGATTATTTCAGTATCGCGATACAGCTGCGACCCAATATTTCTCGCAAACGTAATTCCAAGTCGTAGTAAATTTGATCGCTTCTCCGGACAGTCGTTCGCCTTTGTTTTTCTCATTTCTGCGCGTACACACGTTCGCGTTATTTCGAGTAACAGGCTTCTTGAAAATTTACGCAACGTATTTTTCTATACGCCTCGATATTTTTATACGTGTTGCGTTAACCTCTTGTACATGGAACTTTATTCCGTGTACGAATTAAACAAATATGAACTATAAAAAACTCACGTATCGACATCGGGCGGAAGTTATCTTTGCTCCCGTATCGTCGAACAAACGTATAGCGACGCGTCCAACGTCTTCGCATTCCGAACGAAAAATTATTCGCACGCGCAAGACTAAAAATATAGCAGCTGTTCAAGGAGATAATTTTTTCTACCAAATATGTAAAATCAAACGTATCGATGTGGCAGCGTAGACGCGTTTGCTGTCGTATCCGAACACTTTCTCCAACGCGCGAAATTACAGCGATACCTGTTGGAAACTGTTGAAAAAGCTAACGCATCGATACGTATCCATGGAAGAGTCATCTTTGCTCCTCGCGTTTCAAACTATTTCCCCATAGCGCGAAACGAATCTACCAGGATCTGCTGGAGGAGGTTAATCTCGAAAGGTAAGAGGGTTTGGAAATATGCAAATGACACCATAAAGGAACGGTGGAAAGGCAAGAGAACGAGGTGAGACCGTGTTTGGCGAGAGTCGGAGCAAGATTCTATCGCAGTGGAGAATCGAGGCGCGAAGCGTTCGTTTCAGCATAGTTTAGGCAAAAAGTAAAAGTAGTGAGTATCACTGTATATTAGATGATGTTATCGCATCTAACCCTGCGATGCTCCGATTTAATTTCCTTCCCCTTTCCCCCTGTAGTGCTTCTACGTATTCGCGGCTTCATTGGAATCAACAGTTTAGTACTATGGTATTGGATCATCGGTCGTGAAAACGCTAAACACGCAACACCGAGACCTATGCTCTCGATAAAACGTATATAGAAACCTTGCTATCGTTACCAGGAATCAAACTCCATCTCGATTCCTCTTTCGCGCGTCAGCTTTTCTGCTAATTTTCTTCCATTGCATTTTATTTTCAAATCCAATCGTTTTCGCGTTGTTCTCGCCTTCCACCGTTCTAAATCCCATTCTTCCTTCTACGAGACACCGATAAATCTCACAACCTTTTGCTCCGTTTGTTTTTGCCTTTCTCTATCGCGCCATGCTATCCAGAATTGCTCTCGAATGGAAAGAAAACGAAGAAGCGGAAGATGGCAAGATTTTTCTCGTAAACGCGAAACCGAATGGAAAGTATCAGGAACTATACTATTCGTTAGAGCAATAATTGAAACAGATAGGTGAATAACGTAGAAAAGGTGGAACGATACAGCGGAATTTATTATTTATCATTAGCTAACATTAGCCACATGGGTAAAGTTTGAAAATATTTACATTTAGCGCGAATATATATTTCACAGAGATTACGAAAATATTCAAACATTAAATTATCCACTATATTAATAATATTATCAGTGACATTATATTTAACATTTGTTATACGTTTAAAAGTACGGTATACTAATTTCTCGACGAATATATGTTTATAATAAATATCTTGCAATTTCCATATACATTTTCAGATTCGTTCCATATTTTACCAACATAATCGTGACGGCCGTATCTCGTTGCAGCGCTAATGAAATTTCAAAATGTTTCGCATAACGCGTACAATATGGACATAAACGTTCTCTATGGTTTTTCAAATATGTTCGTGAGCCGGCGAAGCTTGCATCGAGCGTAGAATATTATTTTGCTCGTATTGCGCTCTCGAGTATCGGAATTCTCATCAAGACAGATCTCTTCGTGATTTCGTAGCCCGTAAACTTCGAGGGATCTCGAGATAGACGGTTCTTCTCTTCAATTTGTGAAAACTGATGGCAAGCACGCTTGTCCCGAGTCGTAAATCCTTCGGTAATAACCGTCTGTTCCATGGTGATCCTTGTTCACGGTCAAACGCAGACGGATGGGTCGTTAACGCGTGTTCGACGGAATCGTGAAACGCCGCCGACTTTGTAATACAACCGTGTTGCGCCTCGCGTTACGTAACACCAACGACTTGTAACTAGAAATACCCTCGACGCGAGTTACTCGTCTCGCTGATTGTTCGGCGAAATCCTCGTTAGTTCCACCGAGCTTGAGAAATACCGGCTACGAGGACGCTTTAACGTAACAACTTACCCACGTCCGTTTCTCTAGTCAGGACTGTTTCACTGGATGAACTTCCACGTTTTACGCTTGGTTCTTCTTCTGTCTAGTTTTGGCAAGTCTTATTCGTTAGTTACCTCACGGGTGTTTGAGTTTGCCGCTACGTTGAGTCTATCGCACACCCCGCCGGCCATAAGTATCAGGACAACTAACTGGAAAATTTATCTATCGAGAATTCTAACAAATTTTACTCGGTCGTTGCGATTCTAACAAATTTTAGTTTATTTATTTTTTACTTGTCTTTTATATTTATTATCGCAGATTAAATTATCATTATATTATACGGCGAGGCACGTGAAAAAAATGACAGATTTATATTAAAGGATCTAGAAGATGGATAACAGCAGTGGAAAATATCAATTTATATAAAATATCATCGTGTTTGATGGTTCTCTAAACCTTTGCGCTCCAATATGCCTTCCGAGGGGACATCGTAAATCTAGCAAACAACTCGGATTTCTCGTCTAAGGGAACACGACGAGATTACTGACGATTATGTAGCAGGAAATTACACGAGCCGAACGTTTTTATGAAATATACCTTTCCTCCGAAGTTTCGTTTCACGTTGCACGAAAAAAACAAATACAGAAATGAAATGTATACTCGGATATACGTAAGAGAATATTAGCTGGCAGTACGAAAGTCTTCGCAGCGATGTCGGTGCTGTGACACAGCGATGATAAAAGAGCCGTTTCTCTTTCCAGAAATTTTTTCTGTTTCGTGATGTAACGTAACTTCTATGATGTAACGGTACTTCGCTATCGCGGAAACATACACGAGCTGATTATTGTAACATTATATGAAAAATATTTGCGAAGCTGAGGGCAGACCATATCGAACGATCGAACCACACGTATCGGATGCAATTTTTCTCATTCGTTTATTTAGTTTGTAAAACAGTGGGAAAATGAAAACAAGTGAGAGTTACGATATAAACAGCGATGAGTTAGATTTAAACGTTTATGCGGATGTTGCAAAAATTATGTTACGAGAAAGCAAGTAATCGATGCGGAGAAGAACGGTACAGTAGCGATAATGACAATGTTCCATTCAATGAAGAAAGCGAGTGAATATAATTTTGGTTTTCGTCGTTTTGTAAGAAGCGTGTGTAGACGGTCAGCTGGAAGTTTCCGAACGCAAAGGGGTAGATTAGTGAGCGACATTAAAAAAAAAAAAAAGACACCATCGTGTAATATCCCAGATGCGATAGACAAGTCTAAAAATAGAAATCTAGAATATCAAGGGAATCGCCAAGGTGACTAAACAAAATCATTGACCGACAGACGAACTTCAAAGGGAAGTAGATCGGTATCCCGCCTCGCGGCACTTCATGAAAAACTCTATCTACCATGGCTGCGTCAAAGAAATCGGTTCTGTAAATAGTTCACCCCTTCTCCAAATACGCTCGACACTCCGTGGACGTTCGCGTTACGCGAGGAATTGGGGCGTTTCGGATATAAACGGCTGGCGATGAATCTGACTGGCATCGAGCAGCTAGAATTACTGTCGGGAAACAATCGGGATCCTGTCACTGGGAACGCATCTTTGTCATTTCCAGATCGGCAGAGGAAATCCTGACGATGCTTCTGGAGGCGAGCGAGGAGGGGGTGGAAGGGAATTGGGATGGTGGTCGAATCGTGTGGAGCGTACGTTACGCTTTCGACAACGGCTCTCAGCTAAATGGAATGGATCAACAGCGACTACAGCAGAGACAGATGCAACACCATCATCATCATCACGCGGAGAGGCGAAAGCTACAGGTTCGCCTCGAAATACAGAAAGACGACATTCAGGCCGTGCTGCCTATATCCAAGGTGAGCTCCCTCACGTGCGCAAAGTTTGCCTTTCTAGCGTTTTCTTTTCGATAACGTCGAGATAATGAAGATTACTCGACTTTGACCGAGATATCTTTCTACGTATTCTCTGTTCTATGCTAGGTGGGAACGATACAACGTCGTTCTAAATTAAAGATCTAAGAAGACATTTCCATTAACCGTACTCGTACTTGGAATCGTAAGTTTCTTTACGAAGATGCAATAGCTACAGAATGTATGTACACGTACTTTTACTTTTCAATCAGGTGCCATTTTGCCAAGCTCTACGTTTCATTTTCTTTTTTTCTTTTTTTAATTAAACGAATACGAATTTTAATACGCTTGGACCTAGTTAATCGACGAATCGTTATCGCGTCGGATCACCTAATGAAATTTCAAGATGTTTCTACAGATTTTTACGCTTGTGTTCGAATACTTTCCCAGGCCACTGTATTCTTTTGAAAAGTAATGCAAAGACAGTTTCAACTCGGCACGACAGTCTCGAGAGGTACTCAGTCACTATGGCTGTCTAATAATCTCTCAAATAACACGTTTCGCCACTCGAAAGTATAAATTTTAATTTTCCGCTGATTTTACGGCCACTCTATATCGTTTCCATCCACGGTAACCTTATATTAGCTGCTTAAGCTCGTCGAGATAAAAACCTTGTCTTCCTCGAGGGGGATGAGACTGTAAGCCGAGGAATCCTGAATCACCGCAATGGTGCGTTCATATCCCTGAAGCCTGGTTAGCTACGCCACGAAGATTATTCAGTGTCGCGTGTATTCTCTAACAAAATCTCGACGACGAACCTCGTTGCCGCTCTGTTGTTCGTAAAATTCGATTGGTCGCAAGAACGTTGGATGTTTGCGTTTGCGATCCGATACGCGCGGTCAGAGGTTGGAGAAACGGTGGCGATAAAGAGAGCTTCCTGGTGCAATTCCTGTCGGGGGACACCATCGAATACGTGCCCGACGATTTTCATTCCCGCCAACTGTGCCTGGAACGTGCACCCAGAATTCCACAGCGGAAACTACGATGGAATTCCACGAATTCACGCCGGTTAAGAAATAAAAGAATCAACCGGATGGAGAGAGAAAAAAGAGGGAGGAGAAAGGACGAGTACTGGTCTCCTACGCGAACCAATATCGGTACTCGTCGAACCGGCACGATTTTTAGACCAGCCAACCCTCGTTTTCTGTCCTTCGACGTATCCGCCGCCATTCTCGAGATCTCTTGAAAAAGAATCCGCTAAGTTGGCCGATAACCGCCGGCAAAAGTGCCGATCGATACGTGGACCTGTACGTGGCATATGTCCTCGTGAACCGTTCTTTTCTTTTTCTTTTTTTTTTTTTTTCTTGTAAAAACGGAAGGCGTTAGAGGGTTGAAAATGCGACTTCGGCTACGGAACTTTACAAGAAATAATAACGTACTTTACTTATGTAGCGTAATCTCCTAGCAATTATGGTACGATCAAGAAGGGAGCGATCTGTCGTGAAAAACTAAATCAGAAATCTGGAATAACGTAATATGCGAGAAAATGTAACTTGATAATTTATCAAGCAATGTTAATCAAACGTGTTCAAACTCTGTTCCGTTGAAAATGAAAAACGTTATTCTATATTTCTACCTTTCTTTCTCATGTACCCATTCGTCATTTTTTTTATTCGTTTCGGCGCAGAATTTTGGAGCACAACGATGTTTAACACGTGGTTGTTCCATTTTCTGTACCTAACGCACGCGTTTACACAAATCATCGTAAAAGCATACGTGCTGTAGCTACGGAATTGTAGCTGATATAAAAGCAACGGTATAAATGCGCGACTCCGCTGGCGAAGTAAGGTTTCGATGCCGTTGCGAACAATAAGTCGCAAGAAATGACATCAGTCTCGTTACCTTTCTAACACAGCACGTATTTCGCCGGGTGACAAAGAGAACGAAACGACAGTCGCGAAATTTAGTTTCTTGCGCCGAGAGAACGTCTCGAAGTTAGTATCTGGCTATGGTCGTGATATAGTCTGAGACTATGTCGTTGATAAACTAATAATGGGACGCGGGTAGATTTCCTCTTGGCAAAAAGGCACCGCCATTAACTCGCAGCTTTCCGGCCAAAAGGTTTAGCCCTGTAGTTTTTCCTCGAGATAAAACAGGGCACGTCCGTGTCCCCGACTGGTTTTTATCATCGGCCTCCTGCTGATACGTCATTCGGGGAAATTTATTCGATTTATTCTCGGTTCTTTGACCGAGATTTTGGAAGCTTAGCGTACCGAGGTTAATTGATTTCGGTGTTAGTTCCTTTAACTTGGGAGCGTTTCGGCATCGATCCGCAACTCGCGAATTAAACGACGTGAAATCGGTCAGTTTCGGAAAGCGGGTAGAAGGCGGAGGGCGGGAGCGCGCTGTGTACACGACAATCAGCAGGAGATTCGTGCACGAGCTGCCTAATTGATTAATTAGTTCGTTAATTCGCTTACATATTCCTTTGAAAGGCTGGCAGAAGGGGCAAGTTGTCGGAAGCTTCTTGATTATCCGTACTCTAATTGCTCGTTGCCTCCGCCAGGCGGAAGGAGGGGAAGTTTTTAATTAAAAGAGACACCCTCGTCGTCTGTTCGCACTCGGCAAAGCTCTCCCGGTCCGGCTTAACTCTATGCAGCATCTATGCCGCGGCTGCTTTTCGCGTAGCTGGCCAAACGCGAATCCCCACGCTCGTTTAATCAACGAAAAGAAAATATTTTGGCGGAAGGCTGACGACGGCAGCCGGGCCTGGCGTATAAATATTTAGGCCACGAGGATAAGAAATGCAGCCTGGTTATCCAGGAATAGTAGCTCGCTTCGGACGACTCGTGCCCTTTGACGCGGTGCGGTACCTTGATAATGCGTAACTAAATCTTGTACACGGCCGAACAGCAGAACGGAGCTAAGTAGATCAGAGATTCCTGATAAAGTTGGGTAGTTCGAAGCCGACCAACTACTCGACTTGGTAGAGAAGAGGTTACGCAGAGTTGGCGGAGTTCCTTGGAACTTTGGCTCTCCGTGACCGGATAGCTGCGTTGCGCTCGATGTTTGTTTTAAACGCAGTTCCTGCTTCCACGTGCAGTCACGGATTTCTAAAAGCAGCTTTCCTAACGACGGTTCGATGAGATTTTGGCTGAAACAAAAGGGACGGCTCTGCCGGAATTCGATCGCCCAAATGCTTTTGTTATCGAGACGATCGCTAAAATACCGTAACTGGCACTCTCGCCCTATCTCGAACGACCGTAGCAAACTCGCCGATGCGAAGGACGAAAATAAATCCCGTGGGAGTTATCCGGACGAATTTCCCAGCGAGAAAATTCTCCTAGGTTAAATGGAGGATTCGTGCAAGCAGGAAAAGCGCCCATACGCTTCCAAGTCTCGATTCGAAGTCGCGTGAATCGAAAGAATATCGATGACCGGAGGGAACACTTTAGAAGAGAAAGTCCGATGAGCCTGTGCTATTCGGAATGCACTCAATGGCAGGTTTTTTGCGCTCGCCTAAGATCGAGCTTATCGATGCCAACCAGGGGCGCGGGTTCAAAGATATATATACATATATATATATACATATATATATATATGTAGGTGGCATGAGCGCACACGTAGAACCGGAGACAAGCGGGTGTAGGTGGACGGATAGAGAGCCGCTCGGGGTCAGAGATTTAAATTCCCTGGCTGCAATATCCGAGTCGTTTGATGTTCCTTCCAAAGGGCAGACTGTACGGAAGCCAACTTGGAAATGGCTTCTCGTGCACCAGGCTGCTCTCGTCTCTCGTCCTGCCGCCCCTTTCCCACTGAATGGCCGTTCTAAAGTACACACACCGGCAAGGAATATGATGTACAGCCAACACGTAGAATAACTTCCATAACGATACGACTACACCTCTGTGTACGTATGCGCGTGTGCGTGTATACCTGTGATACAGGCGCGTGTATACATATGAAATGGTCGAGCGACGCTGATGGACTCGTCTAGGCCATCGAGGAGACCCTTTAAAAGCTTTTCCCTCGACTGCAGACCGCGACCATCCGCGAAACTTTTCTGACAGCCCCGCTTGGGAGCAAACAAAAGCTTCCAACGAACAAGGGACGATCGCCGTTCGCTAATACGACCGAGCGACTTTCCTAAATGGAGTTGGAGAACGCTTTAACAAGATCCCCGAGGAGTCATAGAGGCAAAGGCGATGCTTTAATCGAGTTCATTTTCGTCGTAGAACTGGGAGGTGATGAACACCGCGGTGTTGACGGGTCGCCAAGTGTCCCAGGGGATGAAAGTGTTCATCGTAAGCCAGGCCGGAACCGTTGCCGACGTTACGCTGCAATCCTCCTGTCACTCGGAAGACGAGAGTGTGCTTAAGGTACGCGGCTTTCCTTTTTCCAGCTTTACGAGAAGAATCGTTTCTGACAAGATGTTACGTGTTGTGTTACAGGTATCATCTTCTTGTAGCAGCGTGTACGTGGACGGCACGGAGATACGTGGCTCCAGCAACGCGTCAGTTCTCGTTAAGTACGGTACTTACACGGGGCTGGCTAAATTCACAGTTTGGATGCCGGAATTCCCTTTGGAGATGACCGTGGCGGACACCAGATTAAGTCAGATTAAAGGCTGGAAAGTTCCCGAAGAACACGCTGTAGGGGCGAAAAGCAAGCGTAGTCTGAACTCCACCAATTCACGTTCCAACGAATCCAGCTCGAAAACCAAAAAGAGGAGCGCCGCGGAGTTGGAGGACACTTCGATGGATATCGAAGACGCGGATGTGATTTTGGAAGAAGACGAGCAGGAAGAAAGATTTCGAGGAAGCGATAACGGATGGGATACGATCAATTCTATAGATAGAGGACCTTCCACCAATTGCAGACTCCGATTCCAGCAGAGTCCTATCGAAGTACACGCGAGATTCCTGGCTACCGATCACGATTCAGGAAGAGTCTCTTACTTTGTGAATCGCCGTACCTGGCTACGAGTGACAGATCTGGTGAATGGGATGCTTCGAGTTTCCGATCCCAGAATCGCTGACCTGTTACAAGGGAGAATCGTTCAAGGTCGTGGAGTAGGTAGAACGGAGGTGCAGGTTCTTTCGCCGATTACGAGCAAAGTAATCGGCGCGAAGGAAGTGCGAGTGGTTAACGACCGTGTGGCGGTCACCAGGTTGTCAGTTAGAGTGGTGTCTGGGTTACAACTCACTATTAGTCCGGACACTGCTATAGAAAATGGATATGTCGCGGAGACGTCGGTGACGAGGAAGCTGACTGCTCAGTATCAGGTGAGGTACATGTTTCTCTTGTTAGCGTAAAATATCTATCGAGTAAGAGATCTAGCTGCGAGGAAGAAACGATCGAATTTCAATAAGGAAATTTATTATTTTCGGAGATCTATTTCGTTCGCTAAATATTAAAACTAACATTTATGGTTTGAATATTTTTTGCATTTATTTGAAAACAAACTTTGCTTCGGATATTTTTACGCTGCAATCGGATTATAATCTTTCGCATGTCTGCATCGAACATAGGAGGGACTGCTGGATATAGACGTGGAATTTTCTGACGGCACGAGAACACCGTTGAGAGAAATCGCTGTGAACGACTACCACTTGTTAGTGGAGAGTCTAGACCCGGAAGTGGTGGCATTCGCTCCGATGGTCGCTTCTCATCATCCTCGAGTGATTGCGGTCGGCGAAGGGAGAGGCGATTTGTTACGAGTCAGTCTTCAATTGGCCGACGCCTGTCGTCTAACCGGCAGGAGGTCTGGAAAAGGATCTCAAAGAGCGACCGCGGCAGCCCTTGCCAGCGCTTCCGCCAACGTTGAGGTGGACTTTGCCTCGAGCGATCTTCCCAATCGACCCGAGTTCGTACAGAATGACGGAGGTGGAACGGTTGGTTCTCATCATCACAGAGAAAGGAAGACCAGCAGGGGAGAGATGGCTCCTGATTTGCACGACATTCTCATCGGTAAATAGATCCAGTTCTCCTTCGTCGCATACTCTCGCACTCTTTTTCTTTTCGATGAATGCCGCTGTATATTTTGGTAGCGCTTTGCGTCCTCTTGCTTCCATCGATTTCCATCTCAGTCAATCTCGAAGCTTGGCATAAATCGTGTCATTTGTTTTATTATTGACCGTCCAATAAGTCCGTGTCGCGTTGTTAAAACAACCGAAACGACGAATCTTATGAAATTTAGATCAGAGCTAGTACCTGAGAGGAGAAGATCAGCGAATAATAAGTAGTTTGATTTGTAGATAAACGATCACGGATAACTATTGTAACGACCAAATAACCAAGAAGAATAAACTGTTCGGACTTATCGGACGAATTGCGTAACAGCTTCTTTCGCTTTGCATCACCTTCCGTTTCTTCGTTTGAATCTCCGTTGCTCGTCACTTCGCCATCGCTTCGAATCCTCTCCACCGCTTGATGCTCTATCGCTTAGCGAACTGACGGGTCCAGTGAGCGGGCGTACGAGTAACATGCGAGAATTCTTCGACCTGTCAGCTTCGACACGCTCTCTCTCTCTCTCTCTCTCTCTCTCTCTCTCTTTCCATGCATGACGCGAAGCGTCGATGTCGCTTTTCTGCAGGCAGCTGGTTGCGCGGGAGGATACGCAGCTAGCCGGGAGCTGCCTCGTTCTCTACTTCCAGTACTCGTTTCTCACTCTTCTCCTCTCTCTTCCTGTCTCTTTGTTTTTTGTGCAAAGGGCTACCGCTGAAAGACGAGAACGGGCACGAGCACAAGCACGAGCACGAACCTTTGGTGCAGGCACGGCAGCACCGCACGGCTATAGCTAATGGCATGTCTTCAGGAGGAATGGGCGGTGTTGGGATACGGCATCACGGAGTAAATCGTGTGAGCCCACTCGAGATCGGGATGTACGTCCTTCTGGCAGCCTTCTGTTTCGCCATCGTCGTCTTCCTCGTCTCCTGCGTGGTCTACGCGAACAAGTTCAAACTACAGCCGCCGGATTCTCCGCTACCCGGGTCGGCGCTTCCGGTACTGTCGGGAGCAGCCAGGGCCAGAGCAGCCGCCAACCAGCTGGCATCGGGAAGAAGACCTCCCAGAGAGTCTACCACGAACGCACACGATTGGGTCTGGCTGGGCAGAGCCACTCTCGAGAGAGCCGCTTGCGGACCGCAACAGGTATCGATGCTACGTTTTCACGAGTCTGAAAGTCGTCCACTATGCGATAGCATAACGCGCGAACGACGTCGAATCAACTTGTACGTATTCGCAACTATCGCTTATTCGATAGCATAGCATCGATGCAACGACAATCTTAAATTATTTACGCGTCGATACTATTTGCCAGCTAAAGCTTTTCGAGTTTAAAGGCTGAATTTCATACGTTACACAGGCATTTAATTAAAGGAAATATTTGGATTAAATAAACAAATATTTAATTCCAATTTTTTCAGTAGATTTAATTGATATCTATGTGAAATGAAAAATGTTGTACATGGAAAGTTGAAGCTCACAACGTTTTTCCAATAATCGGACGAGTGTAATGATTATAAGTAATTTTACAGGCAGTCAGTGAAAATAATATCGTAATATGACAGGCACTATGAAATAAATAAGCATGGTTTTGATGATTTACAAGAAGAACCAAACTTCCTGGAAAGGATCCTCATTACCTGTAGGGTCGGCAGTAAAGAGACAGAATAGAACGTCTACTCGTGAACCATTTGTAACACATTCGCTGCCACTAACAGCAAGATAACGATGTTATCGTTCGTGCGCTGTGCTGTTATTTGGGCCACGATCTTTAAGCCCCTAATTTTTTCAGCTTCATAAGCGAATCGAACTAAATCGACAATTTATGTTTCAGGTAAGAGTGACTAGCAACCCCCTAGCTGGTGAGAACGAGGGAGAAGCGGGTGAATTGGCAACTTGTTTCGACAATCCAAACCACATCGAGCTACCTTCGGCGGGACAGCGTAGCAATGGATCAGGGCCGATAGATACCACGACTTATTGCAAGAGGGACAAAGTCCCACGAAACAGTTTCGCGACGAAGCCTGTAACGAAACCACTTACGGTGGTATCAGGAACTACAATCACTACTCCAGCATCTATGGCTACGTCCACCGTGACTTCTGCGCGAAACGAGTAATTGTTTTACTTTATTTTATAGGAGAACGGAAGGATTAAAATCTAAATGCTTTCCGTCGCTCTAAATATAAAGTAACTCGTTTATCTTAACGTAGCAACGATGACGTCCCACCACCCTTACCACCGCACGGAATCCCCGTAACCTCGGCGATGGCTTCAACGACTACAGCTGTTCCTGTCGGCGCAACGACCAACAACAACGGCAACGAGGACTACAAACCTCCCGTACCACCACACAGAAACACAGGAGTGATCGTACGACTACCGGAAACACCTAGGAAACATCGTCACAGAGCTTCGAGTAGCAGCGCGGGCGCTCATCATGGGAACAATCAGCGGCACAGCAAGCAGATTCACCATATCAAGCCACACGGTAAAGCTAGAGTAGGTAGTCCGAAAGAGAACGACGCGGAGGAAGAGGAGTTTGTGGAGCTAGTGACTCACGATGACAACAGGCATTCGAAGGACGCGAGAGCCAGAGAAGTGAAGAGGGCGACGATCGTCGGTAATCCAATGTTCTCGTCGTTCTCGACGAACGCGATCGCCTCGTCCATGAACGTGTCCAGCCCGACCGTGACCTCATCGTCCTCGTCACCGCCTAACTCGTCGCCGTCCTCTACCGCTTCCTCTTCCTCGTCCTCTTCTTCGTCGTCCGCGTCTTCGTCCCACGAGCAAGAGGAATCGGTGGCGCTGGACGACCTGAACCTGGGCATGGACTACAACCAGATCATGCAGTACTTCGACAACTTAAAAGAGTCGAACGCCTAGGTGATGGCGTTCGGCCTTGAAGAAGGCCGAGTAGTCAAGGTCGATACGAAACCCCGGAACCCTCGTTGAGACTAAACGGCATAGCCGGATAACGAGCTCGGCCACGTTCTCCGCTTCCTCTCTCGCCGCGTAGCACGTTCGCAATGGAGAACCAAAAGGGCCGGGCTCGCGCCGTTCGAACGACGCTCCGGACGTTTCGTATTCTAGGCTATAATCTAGTCAGCTTCCTAGCAGCACATCAAGAGTATCGCGCAAACGCATGGACACGAGACACGTTATACAGACATACATACACAGATACATATAGGCAAAGAGAGAAAAAGATAGACGCGAGAGAAACAGGTGTAAGCTGTAAGAGGCGCGCGTATTTCCAACGCGAATTATCGCGAATCGTACGATGCGCGCGACTCCTCGTTGTAATACAGTGTACGCGAGGAATGATACACGCGCGAAGGTACACGAACATTCATATATATATATACACACACACACACACATATACACACACGCAGAGGCTTTAAAGATGTGATCGCCGGTGGCCGGGGTGGAGTAGGTAGATCGCGCGCTCGATTCGACCAGCTTTTCCTTCTCTTTCCTCGACGATCGATCGACCGCCGATCCTCGCTTCCGCCTCCGTGCGCTATCGATCTCTCGCTCAAGCCTTTCCCTCACGCCAATCGAACAAACCTCTTTCCCTCGTTCCTGCCACGCGACAGGGCATTCACCAAAAAGTGGCCGGACAAAAACCGACTCTTTTGTCTCGAAATCGATCCTCGGCTTCGATAGCGACGTTCAAACCGCACGAATGCCTCGTCTTTTTTAGTCGTCTTTCCATACCTTTTGTGTTCATCCGTGCTCTATCCATCGTCGGTTCCTAACGATAAAGATAAAGCTCCTCCTGATGTTTTTCCCTCAAGGTTTTTCTGCTATTTTACCCGTTTTATTTCCAAGTATTCGCTAGCGCTCGAGTCTTCCCGACCGTAGATTCCAGTCGTGGGCCGAGATCGATATCGGAATGAACGATCGTCGGGCACAGGGCCATTTACTCTTTTTCCAATCTACACCGGGGGAAACGTAATATTTATTCGATCGTCCGTACGTCATAATGTTTGTAAATTTTGCTTTGTAAGACTGTGTACATATATATATTATATATATATATATATATATATCGCGACCTAGCGCATGTTAATTACGAACTGTAACAGATTACGAAGTTACATTTGTATGGCAAACTCCATAGAGCAAACTAACTCGCATATCTAATCGCTCGACGGAACCGAGCGAAAACGCGAGCACGGGCCGCGTGCACCTTTCTACCTATCGGCGTTTCCCGTCTATTCTAATCCTCCTCGTTTTGTACGGACCTTACCGAATCGCTCTTCACGCGAATCACCTATTTGCCATTCGTACTTTAACCTGTAATTTTCCACGCATACACACGCACACATACACATACACATATCCGCACGCATATATAGACTTATCTCGTAAAACTATGGAAAAAGCAGAGTTTCGTCCAACGATGAAACAACGTATTCTGAAATCTCCTTAACTCGTTAACTCGTAGAGGCCGAGTAGACTCAATTTTCTGGAATGTAACGATCGTCTGATTTATAAATATTCTATCTTTTAACGCGTCCTATCGTTTCTGCTAAAAATAAGTTACGTCACATTTATATTCGAAGATTACATGGGAAAAACACGATGAGTCCATTCTTGCCGATAAGTTCTATTTCTTTTTTTTTTTTCGATTGCTAAACAGAAATACTTTAATCAACGCGATACAATTGGAAGGAGGAGTCGGCGCAATTAATTAATTACGACCGTCAATGGTTATCGGTGTTTCAGTTTCACTCGTTGAAACTTTTCTGAAAATATTGCGAATCTTTACGCGTTGTCGAAGCAAGAACGAGATCGCTATATATAAATGCAAACGCGCGTGACACGGTTAAACGGAATTAATTTCCACGAAATGAGCTGGTTAACAAGTTAAGGAAGGCAGAGCCGTGTAGATTATTAGAAGATTTTCGAGCTGCGAAGTGGGAAACGCTAATCTCCTAGACGAGCTCGCACCGGCCCGAGACGCTGCTCCGGTATCGCTTTTAATTACCATTCAACCCATCGATTGGATTCCGCAATTGTCCTCGTACGTGCCACCGATCGCGAGTGCTCGTTTTAAACGCGTCGCGAGTCGAGGCACGTGCTTCCCCGCGTGAATGCGAGCGTAATCGCATCTGTGCCATCGTTAGTTACATCGTAGAGACGCGTCCTCGTCCATGTTCGTCTATACATATACAATTACACGTTTACACCCAGAGAGAAAGAGAGACTGGAATGGAATGAATCTGTATGAGAGAATATGAATGAATGGATTAGAGAGATATGCAAATGCAAAATACACGCACACCTTATAGCCTTCGTTCTTCCGCACCGATTTGATTTCCACTTGCGAATCCAATCGCACGCCTCCTTCTTCCCTGCGATCGTCAAAGATCATCTAACAGGCAAACCCATGTTCGAGACTAATCATTTTTTACTCTTATCAAGGTTAATAGGAATGAATACTTAAGAAAGGAAGAATTTTCGCGAAATGATTTTCCCTTTAAAAATACGATACGATTCATCCGCTATTCGTTCTTACATAAAGAATAAACTAACTTAGTTGATACGTAACTGAGCTAACTCTTGTTATACGAATGTGCAATTATTTGCTTGTATGACGACTAAATTCTATATGAAGACTACCGAGTCTTTTATAGGAGAACACTGTCAAAGTTCGATAGATTGATAACAATGTAGGAAACAATTTTCCTTAACGTGGGTTGCCTGTACGCAAAAGATCATCGAGTTAAACGAAACGATTAAATCTTAAGGCGAACAGCCAAGGCGCGCAGGAATCGCAGCAATCCGATCTATAAACCAACGGATCCCTGAAGGGTCGCTCTATCTTATATAGGCATTTAAGGACTACGTGTCTAAGTATGTATGTATCTGTAAGTTGTGTGTTAGCATGTCAAGCGTGGGATATAGTGATGTAATGCCGATGAACACAATGAAAAAAAGAGAAAAGACGCTCGAGTCGGCGTTCAAAAGCGTGGAGGCGCGTCGACGTGGGCCACGCACGTTAACCCTTTGCGATCTTACGTCGACTAAATAAGAGAATTATTTTATTAATCGTATTCTCATTAAGGCCTCTATATTTCCTAATCGATTGTGAATAACGTTTATTTAATTAACTTTCGATTTCTACTAACATTCCTTCGCCTTCTTTTTTTTTTTTTTTTTTTTTTTTTATTTCGTACATCGTGTCGTGAACGAATGTCCTTACCTTTAACGATAACTGCAAAGGGTTAAAAGGTGCTGCAGACAACGTAAGATACCCCGCCGAGAATCTAGTCTTATAGCGTAACTAATGCATTAATTAATAAATACTAATGAACGCGAAGCGCGATCTACGTTGCCTTTCGCCTGACTTAAACGTATCCTCGAATCGTCTGGCGGGTTGAAGTGGCGTCGTTATCGCAGCTCTGCCCGCGGCCATCCTTTCCTTTTCCTTCGAGGAGCATCGAGAGACGACTCTTCGTTTCCGAGATAGCGAGTCGTTAAAACGAATCAATCATATCGAGTACCGTGAGTGAGAGACGCGCTAATTACACTTACTTAAACGTATGCCAGGGAATCTCGTCCTCCGGACGAGACGAGAAAGGAAAAATGGACGAAAAGATGCCCGTAGGACGAGGAATCCCGCGCAGAGCCGGAAAAAAATAGTATTTACGATAGAAAATAGTGGAGAGCTTGCGAAGCTGTTTCACGTGAAACGAACGCTGTTGAATGTTTCGCTTGTCGCGATGTTACAGAGAAAAAAGAAAAAAGAAAAAGAAAAAAAGGAAGAAGCGAAACCGCCCCCGATTCGCCGTTAAACACTATCAACGTACAAACGATCTTACAGTTACTATTTTTTACTTAGAATACTATTTCCTCCAGCTCTGGCCACGGCCAAAACATTGTATATATATATACGCATTTCCTTGTTTTCTCGTTCAAAAGTCAGAAAAATGTAAACTCGCGTAAGAGAAACTGTGTGACGTTCCTCGGCTCGCTTTTCGTAACTTTATCCGTTCGTTCGATCATTTTCGAACGTCTTTCGCGATCGTTTTGCGATTATAGAATGGTGAAAGTGAAGCTTAAAGCACGATGCAACTCATAACGCCGAATTTTATAATATACGATACTATCTCCAGGAGCTTTGTTTGGCGCAAACGAAATCTGCACGTCCTAGAGGCGGAAGCATTCTCACACAGGGGGCACCCTGTTTAAGTCGAAACTGCCGGTCTCTCTTTTCTCCTTTTTTTTATTTTTGATAAGTTCCCACCGATCAGGGAGGATTATATTATAAATATATAAATATATATATATACATATATTGTAATAGAATATCGTCGCAATGCTGATTCTGCATTCACACACATTCCTCAGACACGATGTCGCTGTATCTACGTTAAGTGTGATAAATGCGGATAAAATAGATAAACGATTGACGAGGCGTCGACGGCAATGACGGCGACGGCGACGGCGACAAAATACGACGAGGACGGCGATGACGACCGCGTCCACGACGACGATGGCAATAATCGACGATGCTCTCGCGAATCACTGTCCTCTCGCTATACACATATCTATTTATCGTTCTTCTAGCTGGCACGGATTTATCGTAAAATCCGTTACCAAGATCATTCACTTTGTACTTATCGATTAGTATGTATATTTATTGTATTATGAAAATGATTATCTTTAATCTATCACGATCATAATCATCGTTGCTGTTATTGTTATTGTTATTGAGATTGTTGTTGTTGCTGCTGCTATTGTTATCGCTGTTTTCGCCGCGTTTCGCCCTGTCGTTTGGGGTTGCCGTCGTGGTGGACGTCGCCATCGCCATCGGCATCGGCGTAACCGATACGCTAATTAAACAATAAGATACGACTATCGCCTACTCAATGTACAATATGTAGTATTTACCTGTTGTTACCACCAAACCGTCATCAAAGATATATAAAATATTGTAATTGTAACAAATCGGTATTGCTCGAATTCTACTTCAATCCTGTCCATCGTTAACGAATGCACATACTAATTCTAGTTACACAAGGTAAGTAATAGCACGTTACACGTCGAAAATGGTTTCTTACAATT
Organism: Bombus affinis; assembly: GCF_024516045.1. Classification (NCBI taxonomy): domain Eukaryota; kingdom Metazoa; phylum Arthropoda; class Insecta; order Hymenoptera; family Apidae; genus Bombus; species Bombus affinis. The sequence goes on along the minus strand of NC_066355.1, from coordinate 8,634,587 downwards.
AGATGAAAAAGAAAGAAACGAAAACGATAATTCGTATACCACGATTTTTATTTGTTCCTCATTTATAGATATATACTTGATTGATATATAACTCGTCCTATTCTCTAATAATGATTGGCTATAACATAATGATTAGAAAAAAAAATAAACAAACACGAGAAGTTACAAAAATTAAAGAGACATTTGAGTGTTTTAAACACTGTATATTTACAGCTATATACATCTTAAATTAAACATACTCGTTGAACCATCGCCTGTCATATTTTGAGATCCATTTATGGCAACCAAGCATATTATTCTGAATGATATATTTCCAATTCCATGGGTTTTGATTTTCTCTTTCCATTTTTTCCTTGTTCTCTGCCATTTTATCCATAATTTCTTGACTAACTGCCATAGCAGTACATGGCAACCTTTTCGCAATATTTTTTAAAACGCGTTTAACCTAAAAAGGTTATTTGTAATATCGCGTGCTATGTCAAAATGTTAACGATCGATAACAAGTCGAAAGATTACAATAAAATTTTGTCAATACCTCGAAATATTCAATCTCTCCTCCAACTTCTATAATAACTTGTCCTGCTTTTATTGGAGTAGCATAATGATCTATACTTCCTTTACCACAACCCATCCGTACTCCATGGCCCTATATTGTGTATAAGTTAAAATTAGCATCTTCAAATATTATTTCATATTCATTACCTTCTTAGTAATAGGTTGCCAAGGAGTAGGTACTCTCCAAATTGCAAATACTTTACTGTAATCTACATTTCTCAAAATTGTCATACGGATCATTTCAAAATTGTTGTATTTCAGTCTGCCACCACCTGTTGCCTGAAAAAATTCACATCTTTATGTTTAATTAAACACATATACAGTTTTTCAATTTTACTGTTTATTCCTTTACTATTATGCCATATTGTCTGTGTAGAAGGGTATTATGATATTCTTCTGGACCTCGCATTAGTCTCAATCTTTTTTGTGTTTTAAAAGGGCGTATATGAGGTGGGTAGTTAGGTGCTCTCGATATAACTTTGAGCTTCATACGATCAGGAAATTCAACATCTATGAAAAATAGTTATTTATTAATAATACATATACACCTATTTTTGTTCTATTTTGTAACAAATTAATAATTTCAAATACCACTAAAGTCAGGCGGTAATGAATAAGATTTTACTCCGGCTGCTGGTACCGACTTAAACACACAATGTGCTATAAAATAATGCAAATTAGTAAAAACGAAATATTTTAGGAAGGAAATAATTGCAGTAAAACTTACGTGACAACAATAATGTTGAGATTCTCCTACACACTTGCATCTTCACAACGGTTATATAGACCTTACTCCGTTAAAAAATATTTGACTGTATTTGCTTTAAAAAATGTTACGTTCTAAATTTTTTAACCTCAAACTTCTTTCTGATTTTAAATATTGCCTCAGTATTTAAAAAATAGCACCTCTGTTCAAAATTCTAATATATTTGGTATCTTAATATTTTCAGTTTGTTCGACACGTTTCTTTTACATTGTATTTTCCATTTATAATATTGTTAAATGCAAATACATAACCACAACATAGCATGGTAGGTAACTAAAAAAGATCACCAACCTATGCACCACAAAAAACACTAGACTCACTTTGGAACCACAAACAAATTAAACGTGATTTAAAAGTAATCATAGAGATATAAAGGTCATAGCAAAGATAAAGTACGCAAGTCATATGTTATCGTGTAAGTGGATGCGATATAGAAATGGATAGAGAACACTGCCCGTCTGTTCTTGTTTAATCAAGCAGGCAGACTAGCATCAGACTCTAGCGGTCAACTATACACATATTTCTTTTCCGGTGCTCTTGATGGGAAAATGTCTATATGCCAGCTTCCGACCCTTCTCACACAACACCACCCAATTACGAGCGTTTTCACGCGTCTCTATCAGTTCGGGGACGTTCCTAAACCTCTTTCTCGTCCACGCGTGTTTTCACTATCTCCTTCTCGTTCTATTGTCATTCGTATCGCTTATTCCTTTACATACTATTCCTTTCTCTTTCTATAGCCGTCCATACAGTCTACGCTACTCGTAAACAATAGAAAATAGGCAATAGAAAAAGAGAGAGACAGTGTACAACAGCGACAGTCGATACGAACAGCAATGGAAAGAGAGGACGACAATGTACGAATAATATGGACTGGATGAACGACAATAGAACGAAAGAGGAATAATATGCGATAAGAACGGATGACACGAACAGCAATAGAAATAAAAAGGAATAATGTGCGGCAAGGACAGACAGTACGAACGGTGATGGAAAAAGAGAACAACAATGTTTGAGGATGGTGGATGCTGCAAGGATTTTCAACAATTAAACGCTTTGTTCATTTGCAAAATGAGATTGATTTATTGACTGCAATTTGCAAATTTACGATAATCGTACAATTTTACAATAAGTTCATGATTCTCTGTATAGTAATTTACGTAATTGCGTAATTTTATCAAAATTTGATTCCGTTGCTTGATGGAGCGATCAAGCGACTGGCGATCAAAATGTCATTCGTTTTCAAATTGTCATTAAGCGTCTACTTTCCGTAGACCCGGTACGCATATCTATTTCGACCATTCATGTGTATTCGCATGTTACTCCCACTAAAATCATCGGAGAAAAAAATGTGGGTATAGTTTGATCGAAAACCACCGTTTAATGCAAGAGACGGTAATACGTGGAGAGTACTTTTAGTTGAATTTCTCTCATGCCATTAGCAACCTTCCTACTCATCTCTGCAAGCAAGTAGTAAAATGTCCCTAGATACAAATTATGCAACCTACCATCTGCCGCTCTATCTTTTTACAATGAAAGACTGTTCATCTAACGTTGAAACAGCTGATATGAGTCGTTGTGTCAAAACATTTTTGGGAACTGTGTGTATTGTTCTTTCCCACGTATTTGCTTCTGAATGACTTGAAAAGTATAAAAGAACCAACACTAAGCAAAAATATGTATGATTTATATAAAAGTATCCAAAAGAATGGTGCCTTCTGGCGAATCGTGCTGTGCCACAACCTTCTAGGCTTCGTTTTTCTGTTGTATCGTACCACCTGTGAACCGTTGTCATAAAATAGTGATTAATAATGGCACACAATGAGAAAATTTTTGCTTGCTCCTCATCCGGTTGCAATATGGTAATAAAAATATCTATATATTTATGTTAGAAGTAGTAAGCATTTTGTCGTCTTGATATATTTCATTGTAAATTATAATTCTTCCTTGTATTGAAAGAAGAACAAGAATTTCTGATTGTTTGAATATATCATTTAATCATATTTCACTTATTCTACAGAGTTTTGCAAATGAGGATCAGTTATCAGTTCATAAGAAGAAACATGATATGATGTTAAATCTTGGAAATAGTTCCAAGAATGGCAGTTTTGTTGGTAGGTTGTAATTGAAATAAGTTTAATCATTGAATTATATTTCAAACATAGGGACAAGTAAATAAGAGATGTCTATACATTTTGCAGCAGATCAAACACCAACGCCAACACGTTTCATTCGAAACTGTGAGGAAGTTGGCCTATTCCAAGATTTACAGAATGTAAATCCTTTCGAAGAAACTTTTAGGAGGGCAGTGGAGTCTGGGAACACTGGCACATTGGCGGTACCAGAGGTAAATCATGAAATTAAAATAAATTTCAATATCTCATATTACAAATATGTCTCTAGGCTGGAATTACGGATGATACTTTACATACACCGCACATATTTCCTCACATAGCCGATGTGCTGTCTACTAGCAGTCAAATGTTGTCAGAAAATTCTGTGCAAGAGTGTGGAAGCATCTCGATCACTGAAAAAAGCACAGAGGAAAAAACTACCATTCATACTGAAGTTTGCAGTACAGTAAAACTCACTGAAACTGATGAACAGAACTTAATGAAGGAAAAGTTAACCATTGAACGAAATGTGACCTTAACAGAGAATGTTATCGATCAAGTTACGCAAACGCCAATAATGCCGAAAGTTTTACAAGAACAACCTAGTCCACAATTGTGAGTAATTTTTAAATCTCCTTTTCATCAAAAATTTGAATGTTCTTGCACAAATGAATAAAGAATATATTCTTGTAAAGATTGATTAACGGCGAGGAGGTACAACTACTACTAAAAACGGCAGATGGAAAATTAATGCAACTCTCAGCAATTCCAGTTTGCGATTCTGTTGGTACAACAAACGTGCAGTCATTGAAGCAACAAACGGTTGTCATAAAGACGGAGCCACTTTTGCAATGTAATACAAGATTGGAGTCCAAGAATCCAGCGGTTTCTACACTATCTTTAGCAAAAATGGTATTGTAGTATATTTAGGATATATTTCAATAAAATATTTTAGTTATCTCGCTTTTGGAAAGTAATATTTTTCGTATAATTATAGAAATTAAAACAAACACTAACGAAAGGTTCACAAAATCTAAAACCGATTAACAATTTCTCAAAGGATGAGTTAAATAATTCAAAAAAGAATAGAAATAAAACGGTAGAAGATCAATTGAAAAAGAAAGAAATTCTCGAACGTAATCGTGCTAGCGCGATGAGGGCAAGAGCTAAAAGAAAAGCGTGGATACAGCAGCTGGAAAGAACGGTTACCAATGTGAATGAGACCAACGTGGCTCTAAAAATGGAAATAAAAGTTCTACGAACGGAAGTTGCTAAATTAAAAACGCTTCTATTGGCTCACAAAGACTGTCCAATTACAAAGGCGATGCAGAAAGGTAATAGAATAATATGAAAATAATTACTCACTATTTGTTTTATTCTTTATTTTATCTTTTCATGTTATTTACAGGAAATGGTATAATACTTGGTCCAAAAATAATATCCGTAAATTCTGATACTATAACAAGCCCAGTTCCAGTAGCATCTGCGATAAAAAGGACGACCTTCTCTTCCATGGAAGTGCCTATTACACCGAAGAAAAAATTATCTCTGGCAGTCTCGAAAAACCCTATAATATTCCCAAAAGTAGATTGCAATACAAATTTATCAATTCCTAATGCTACGTTAATAAAAACAGTACCTACTTTAAAAATTATGGGTGTCGGTCAACTATTAACAGAAAAGGAAGAAACGAAGCAAATTTTTATTGTACAAAATCCTATGAAGAAAGTGGAGAATCCTACTAGGCAAATAATTCAAATTAACCCTAATTACGAGATTGATCAGAGCGCGTCAAAGACTAATGAACCGTGAATGTAATTTATCGGAAACTTCAAAATTTTGCTCAAAGGTATAAAAGACAAGTATCGTAAATAGTCGTTAAACAATTTCAGTTATACTAATTCTCCGTGAGAAATTGGCGCAGAATTACGAGCACGTCGTAATTCGTAACTGGGTTACGACTATTTCAAATTTCGCGCGCTGCGGTTTACACGAGTTCGGTGGGTTTCATATTACAAGGCGTAACGATTCTCTTTTATTCACGCAATGTGTTTGAACTCATTTAGATTTAAATCAGCAAACAAGAGAGGAGAGAACAGAGGTGCTGCATTGATACTAACTATTGTTTCATAATAAGTACGGCAAGAGTATTATCCTGGAAATTTTCAATTTTCACACAGTGCCTGGTCGCGTATATATCTGCAGGTGCGTCTGTGAAAGAAATCATACAAGTATTTATCTATTATAATAAATAGAGTATTTTTTCTGGTAATGTTTTTTATCCACTCTGTTTTACCTGGTTCCATCATTCTAGAAAAATATATTAATTAACAAGTATTTTATTGAATAAATTTTACAACCATTTATTATATAGTAGGTTTCCTATTCCCTTCCTGCCGGTTAATCCGAAAATATGTATATGATTATCTATCGCTTGTTAATAAAAAAGCAAAAGATACATATACCTACATGTATTTACTGTTTACATGACATAGATGTAAAAAGATGGATATATAACACATTAGTCTTATAAATTAATTTCGTGCTTTTTTACATAATTTAGACGTTTATTGACAAAATACATCTCAATCTCCGACATAGCTATCAGCGTTGAGTTACAAACTGGTTTTCTATGTCAAAATACCTGGAAAATGTAGGATGCCAGGAAAAGGTTTTGACTTAACGCATACAGACAATCGATTACATGTAAAGGTGCGGAATTAATTTGAACATCTACTACTTACACTGAATAATGTTTCTTAAATATTTTTTTCTTTTACAAAAATGTTGACAATCTTTTTCCTTTTCTTTACATTTGTTTTTTCAAACAAAATGACGCCTAAATTTTCTAATCAGCAGTTCAATTTTATTAAAAGTGTGTCAAATTTTACTGTTCATCGTTGAAAAATTATACAAAATTTAAATTATGAAGTTTTCCCAATTGATTCCACAGTTTTTCATCCACATTTAGCGTTGCAAGAAATCTCACGATGATTCTGTGACCCTCGGGCCCTTATCAGTTCTCCGTCCAGTCGTCTAACAATTCTACACCGGACAGGAGAATGATAAGGGGCTTTGGGCACGAAACGCCTCGACACGAGGCTACCAAAAACTTCCTTTGCCGCCTGGTATCCAATCTTCGCGTGATTTCCTGTGAATTCTAAAAAAGAATATTCTTCTATCTACTCCTCGAGCATATTACTAACAGTTACCCTTTGGTTACATAAGTTTCATTCTATATATTGCTATAACCATTCCCCTTTCCTCAAAAAGAATCCAATGAATGGCAGACATTGATAGAAGTAAGTAATTGATGGTCTCCTGACATTCTGAATGATGAACGCATATTATCGCGTAACTTTATCTAATCAACAGAGAAATTTATGTTTATCCTTTGATTATGTAGAATGTGCCGACTTAGTTCGTCACCGATCTGGTATTTTGTCAGCGAGTTTGTACGTGTCTCTCTTTCGGCAGAATACGACAACAGCGGTCATCAAACAGAGATATCGAAACCGTGAAACACGATGAAAAAGGCCTGTGCTTTTTCGACAAACAAGATTTCCGTCCCCTTGAGTCACACCGATGACTCACGTGTCCAGAACACAACGGGCCAAGTGAAATGTAACTGAATTATCGGTTATACTCGGCAAATACCAACGGCTCTCCTACGTCGATAAGCCGGTTCTTCGATAACCGAGGCGAGCGAGTTAGGCAAAACGTATCTTCTCTTCGTATTCCAACGAGAACCTTATCGCTTATGAAAAAGCTGCAGGATTCTCCGGTTGCATCTGGAGATGCAGGAAAAAGTAAACTAAGGGACACACATTGAGAATGAACGCGAGGGGGCAAAAAGAACGACAGTTCGTGAATATCGATAGCGAAACGAAAGAAAGTGGATTTTGTTAATGCAATATTTCGATAAATATTGGTATCCGGCAGTCCATTGAAAATTTGTAAAGAGCATTGAGAATTTCATTTCTAAATCTCGTTCAGATCCATCAAGTTACTTGAATTCTCCAGAGTATATTTAATAGAAAATAAAACGTATACATGTAAATAATAATTAGAAATATAATGTAACAAATTCTCTCTTTTTCGAGTCGAGCAATAGTTGAAAGAAACTGAATTTCATTTCAAACTTTAGAAGCATATTAAGAACAAAAATGTTTGAAAGAACCTGTTCTACATCTTTCTGGAAAAAAACATGAATTATACAAAATACAAGCAGTATCGATAATTGGTTGGTTCGAATTGAACTAGGAATTAAGCTAGTATTTTATCTGAAAAGTTTGTTTAGCTCGACGATGAAAGATAAAAAGAGTGTCAATTATGGTTCCAACTAGGCATGTCGTTCTTACGCTTCTACGTTTTCCGCTTTTAACGTGTGCGCAGAAATAGACCACGTCTCCCCTCGCGAGTTCCCGAGTTTTACGGCCCTGAATCAAGCTCGCGTGGCTATTATACAACACGAGCAATCTTCTAACCTTGGTCCAGACTGACCAGTTTCTTTCGTTTTCGATGCCCTCAGGGAATCGTTGATACAGATCGTGTTTTCCGTGAATACCACGTTTCCATAGGAAATGATAGAAACGTAGTTTCCAGATAGCTTCACGTACTTAATTCTACGCGCTATATGCTAATAGTCTCTAAAAAGATCACATAACGTCTTCAAACAGGCTACATTAATTTTTGAAATAAAATAAAATAAAGTAAATGAAGTAAGACTTAAAATTCAGATTTTTCCTTCTCCCCCCCCCTTTTTTTTAGTAAAATGTGAAGGAAATATATAGATTGTGTCTAAGCGCACTTGGTCAGTGTGTGTTAGACATTCCCAGGAAATACCGGTGTAAGCAGATTGCCATTTATGGGGTTTCCAGCGATCAACGGCCCGTGGCTTAATTGATATCGATCTCATTGACGTCGATTCGCAACAGCGACAGTGAATTCAGAAATCAGCAGTCAGAAAGCGAATGCGACCCACTTATCCGTCTCGTTGGGCTTCAATTTCCTCGCTGACTTCAATGACTGTCGCAATTCCTATCGCAAACATTTTAACCTCTCGAGGAGTACTAACCCGTGTGTTGAATTCTCTTTTTAATCCGGCGGAGTTCTCCGAGAAATTTGTCAACTGAATGGTAACTGTGAGAAGAAAAGAAGAATAATTTTTACTATGTCTGATTCTTCTTAGAAAAATAAGTGAGAATCATAGTTCAGTAAGCTCTAATAAATCTTTAATAAATATATATAGAGGTTAATAGGAAATGCTCAAGGTTTCGGCAGACGAATTCTGCTTTTCTAGATAAGCACACGTTATCTGCCTCGATACACGCCATAACATGTAGCTCCTAACGTTGGCTTGTTATTTTAATCGCTCAAGAAATGCCGCTTACTGTTTTAATGTACGTAACAGTGTCCCACGTTTGGTCGTTAATATAAATTAATTTTCTAACAATATCATTTATCATTTGTAAAAAAAAGAAAAACTTGAAAGAAAATGTTTTAACATCGTCCTAATCGAGTGAAAAGAAATAAACTATTCGTGCCTCGCTTACTATTAGCATGAAGAACGTGAACGAAGAAAAAGAATAAAGGAAGATTCAAGAGCCCACAGAAAATTCTTTTGTAAGGTTACAGAACACGTGGCCCGAGCACACGTGCTTTTCAAAGTTTATAATTCCATGAAGAGATAGATCTTAGTAGATCGCATTATCTTCCTGAAACCAATATTTTACCAACTATCGGCCCTAAAGCGGTTAAATACATAAATATTTGCTATATGTATAAGATAGTGAAGTTTTGTCACAAACGAATCCTCGAAAAAGTGCTAACAATATATCGAACGAATGCAGAAAAGCAACACGCGTTTATTTATTTTTTTTCGAGCTGATTTCTTTCTCAGAACGAACCTCGTAGAATTTCACGCACGGACGAACCCTGCATTTGTTCCAAACCGCGTTCTTTTTGTCTCACCGGAATCGAGATATCGCGGGAGAAGAGATCGAAAGCGAAACGAACGAAAAATACGTTTCGTTGTTTCCAATATATCAACGATGGAATTAATCCTTACATTGTATTATACTACTCGGTTGTAACATAAATTCGTCCTGTTTTTTGTTTTGTATTTTTTACGGTAACAAATATAAAAACAAGAGGAATTAATATTATAATCCCATATATACATATTATACGCTTTACATTATATTTAACTGACATTTAATTACTTAAACTACCGTGATATAATTTCCTTCCTAAAGCGCGCGATTTTTCTCAAGCGACGAAGAATAAACTCGTGACACTGAACAAAAGCTCCACTCGGAAAGCGGGTTATATTAGTAACACTCTCGCGTGTAAACCGTGCAAGTATACGAGCAAAACGATGATAAGAGGATGCGCGCGCTTACATCGGAGGATATCGGCGGAATGAAATAAACGGCATGCAGGGAGACTCTCGCGTGATTTTACGCTCCTGGCGAGACAATATGTGGCGCGATAGCCTTGAGACACGTCTGCTTCCTTTTATTTTTACATCTGACCCGAGACAACTACACACTCTCGTAGCAAACTCCGCTGCTCTCTTTTCCCTCGCGATCGCGTTCTTCGAAGACCGCCACTATACAACTAAGGCGACCGATGCACACTTTATGAAAAACAACCGAATCGTTCACTAGCCCGCGCGCTACTGACAACGTCAAGCTATTCGACACCTCTCATTTTCTCGATTAACGAACGGATGTAACACCACGCGGCCACCGTACGTGCAAGGACAACGGATAAGTTTTCTAACCTCTTTTCCTATGCAGACTGGTCTTTGACCGGTCACATGGCGCGAACCGGAGAGCGGCCGCGACCGATCGATCTGCGTCCAAAATACCCTCTTACTCTGCTCTGCTCCCCCTTTCTTCCCTTTCTCCATCGCTCGGCTGTTGGTTGAATTCTCGCTAACGTTTCCTCTTCGTCGAAAGCTCGTAATTTCTCGTTTCACGAAAAGCACGCACGATTCTCCAGCGAACAGATCACGCTGTATCTCGTACGAGAATAAGCCAGAATCGCGAGTATAAAATATACGAGTGCATCTCTTTTTCTCCCTTTCTGGTTGCTAGAGAGAGATATTCGAGCACAGCGCAGAGAGAGCCAATCGTCGAGGACCCACGTAGTCGGATGCTGATGTAACGGAACTGGGGATTGGTCGCCGCGTATTCTCGCCGCAACGCTCGTGAATCATCGAGAGATATCGATACGAGCGACGAACACGCGTCGGGAAATGTGTCTCGCGCACTACTGAGCCGTTCCACGATCGGATTCGGACTTTTCGGCCCGGTCACTCTTCGTCGCCGTGAGAGGGGAAGCCAACGAAAGTGCACGTCTTTCTTTAACCCTTGTGCTTTATCTCTGTCGGGCATACGCGTGGCGCCATCTTTGAATTTCCCTCTCTTTCTCGGCCCTCGGGTTCTCCCCCTCCCTTTCAAGCTGTGCCAGCCTCCCTCGACCTCGCGCCCCGATCTCGTTCATCTCTTTCGCGCGCGCTTCGTGCGCCCGAAGATGCTTTCAAAGGCACCCTGTGTGTACTTACTCAAACACCAGGCTTTCGAATTTCGATTTTTTGCTTTTCTTCGGAATCCTCTGAATTTTCGTCAGAAGGGGAGAGATTATACTCGAAGAATTCCATAGAGAGGCAGATTCTGCGGCGAACGACACGTGTTTCGCATCGTGAAGAAAATCCTGCCGTGATTTCTCCTTCGTACGAGAATCTAGAAGATTTGCGTCTATGAAATAAATTTCACGCATAAAGTAGGCGTAGGCAAAGTTAGGGGTTGCGGGAATTTTTCGAATGGCAGTTTCTGATTTTCTTGCGGAATTTTCCGGATTTTTGAAGGGCAGGGATGTTACTTACGCTGGAAGAATTTTAGAGAAATGCGAAGCGGCGAATAACACGTGCTTTGTATCGTGAAAGAGGGATGCCACCGTGATGCTTCCTCGATGAGAGAATGTAAACAAATTTCTGAAAGATTTGCATTCACGACGAAGATGCTTCACGCGTAAATATAGATAAAGTTATGAGAATGAGTATTTGAGAGGACGTGGGAAGAGGAATTGCGCCAGCACGCTTCCGAAAGAGTGCGTTTTCCGGCCGATTTCACTGGCAGTCGATGACGCTTCACGCAGTTACTGTAACTACCCCATTCACGGCTTTAATTACGTATTTAGAACGAAGCTCTGTCTCTCCCCGATGATGTCCTTTCGTGCTAATTAAAAAGCGCCTCGAGTGTCTCTTAATTCTGGTGGAAGCTCGCCAGGAGTTCGCTTTTCATCTTGGAGACCGCGATCCTGGCAATAAAGGGCTACTACGACTGCTTAAGCGCACAATTGATGGCAAAAATCGCAGCCAAATATCCGACGAATACGTACGCAGATGCAGCCAGTGGACGTAAGAGGCGAAAAAAGATACAGAGAACATTTTAACTTTTTTTTTTCTCTACCCTCTTTCTTTCCTTTTTCCAAGTGACCCAGTAAAACGGATTCGAGGATCTTGGACAAATTAGAGGACAAATTAGAAATCGTTTCGCTGAACAAGAAGAGAAAAGAAGGAGTCGAAATGGCTAAGTACGGTGAAAAGCTAACCGAGAGGGTGGTAAGCAGATACTAACATTGGCCCGTGGAACGAAGTGACTCGATATCGGGGAGTGTCTCGGCGTTAGCCCCGAATTAATTCCTTGGGGTGGCTGGGAGATTCTCCATTACCAGCGTGGAACGAGCAACGGTAAAGTGTTCCGCCTTAAAAAGAATACCTGCACCTCCACCTCGACTCGTCCCGGGGAATTGCTCCCCGCATCCCCTTGATTCCCGAAACTCCTCTACTTCGTTTCTGCTTGCTGTTCTCTCCCTCGTGGCATCCGCCGCAAAACGAATTGTCTGAAAAATTCGAAAGAATGCCCCGTGTCTGGACGGGCATTTAAACGTGGTATGGTCCGTTTTCACGAAATTCGAGCGGCTCTCGACGACAATTTGCGAGCTGTCGAAGGCTGAAGTACCAACGACTACCACAAAAATGCTGTTCCATTTAACTCTGTCTTTTCTATCGTACAATAAATCGTCCCGTGATTTACCAGGAGGAGGCTGAAATTACTTTTGTCCGTGGTTGTTCTTCTAGGCATTGCGTTCGGCTTGCGCGATTAAGCGCGGAAGCCCCGATGGAACTGGACCAAGCGAAAAGGAAATAAGATTCAATTAAACGAGACAGTTAATTGGACGATCTTCTTCCCCCAGGTTTACGAGGGAAACCTTGTGGTTGGCACGTTCGACATTTGCAACGGCTAATACACCGGCAATTACAGCTGTCGTAATTACTATGTACTCTGGCATCGGTTATCTGCTATTTGGAAAATCCAAAGGCTCGTCCAAGGCTTCGTGGAACAATCGACTCGCTAGGATCCTTTAAAGGAATAGAGGAAGTCCATGGAAGTTCCTGGAAAAAAAGTTGATTACTCTTGAAAGATTTACCGATACTGACCATCAATGCGCAGGTCATTTCCTGACGTTCCTTTCGTGACATACGATCCAAACGGTAGAACGAAGGAGTCGCTTTAAGAAGGAAACAAAGCTGTCCGTGGACACACGTGTTGGACAAAGGCCGATTTCCAAGTAGATCTTGTGACGACTAGCGTGAGCGTTTCAGCGTACAGTGTACCCATAGCTGGCCTGACGTTCCATAAGTGGTGCGGACTAATTATATTCCATGGCCGGCGACCTTCGCTCTCAGGCCAGCTGTTTTCTGGATCTGTAAACGTACCAGAGACGACACTGGTTAATACCGTGTGAATCGAACGCCGAGATTTATAGAAATAAGGTTCGTCCATTCAATTTTCGAACTGCGGGTGTCACACTGATCTACCATATACGCGAACATTATGGAAGATAATTTTCCATACTAAATTTTCATCCTATTTTTCTGAAATGTCTCGTACTCGTACTAGGATTTATAAAATAATTTATTCCATGGAGGAATGTTTATCAAACAGCTGGAAAATCTTAGGACAGTACTTACATCTTTTTCAAAATTTGGAAAAAGTTCAAGTTATTGCACTTTATACGAAGAGAGTGTGAGATGTTGGTGTGTCATGAATCGTATTAGAAAAACAACCGCGTGTATTTATAGCAAGTAGTATATTTGCAATATTATATTTTGTATCGTCCACATAAACAGACGGATTAATATAAGCGCTGGATTAAAACGATCCAGCACTTGCTGGAGCAAAGGTTAAAAAAGTCTGTGAGATTTTCGACGAAACCACTGTTCTGTCATTTGTTAAATTCAAACGGAGAATAGGAAAAAAATAACAACGAGAAACAAGAATAAAAATACAAGATTCGAGAAACGGCGAGTTATTCAACAGTAAATACCCTTTCGTAAGCGTGGAAAAAGAATACATGGCGAGTTGTACGTATAGCAGCCGGTTAAATGCACCGTGTACGAGAGCACGAATTGAAAGGACAGATCGACGCGAGTCTGGTGGGTGGCGCTTTGAGCTTTTCCCAGATACAGATAATGCTCGGCAGCGATACGAAACCGCGCGATGACTGATGCGATTGAAAATTTGCAAGAGCACGCGGCACGCGTTGAATACTCGTATCGCCGGGGTCGAAAAGAATGGTGGCGATGGCAGAGGATAGGGGCCGGGAGGAGACGTCCGTGAAACATTGTGGATGAGATAAGACCGGAATTTTCAGGCCGAATAATATAAAAGCTCAAGCTACTCGGTGCTCTTTTGTAATAATCACGAATGGGAAAAGGATGGTTTTTAATCTTCCGCGTACAGGTTTCGAAAGACGGGAAAGAAAAGCGAAAAAGAAGAGATCTACGACCGTCGAGATTGGTGTGAAGAGGAGTATGCGAATCGCAGGCCGAAAACGAGAAGAATGAGATGAAAAAAGAAAAGAAGAGAAGAACCGAGAACAAACGATCGTTAACCGTATTTACATAATGTTTCAACGGATCGTGAATATCACACTGGTGTATAGCGGGTGTTGCATGCTGCTCATTTTAATTAACCTATTCTGCTTTTCAGCCAGCTGCTGGAAATGTAATTATTTAACTTTCGGCGCATCTTCCATTCGCTTTCCCCCGCTGAATAATTAAGCAACTTTTTTTTTCGCAGCGTGTCTAGCGTTCGCGTCGTTCTCCCTCTCGCTCTGCTTCTATTTGCACCCTAGATTTCCACTCTTTTTACCTCGTTTCGGCCGACCAAATTCGCCAAATGCCTAACCGCATACGCGTCGAATGGACCTCTCGAAGAAGCTCGTGTATTTCACTAAAGAGAAATACAGATTAAGGCGTGCTTAAGAATCTTAAGCGTCGGAAGTTCCAAACTTTCGAAGAATTCCTTTCCGAGCAGACGCGGCGCGATAAGAAATTGCAAGGAGCCTCGATAAATCAGAAAAGCGGTTAAAGCATTTGGGAAAAGGAAGAAAGGGATCGAGGGTTCATCTTTAGGGCGTGGTAAGTTCCCAGTTGCGAATAGGAGGGTCAAGGTTTAACCTTGAGCTCCATATGCACACACCATGACTACTGTTTCACCCTGTCACGTTTTCCTTTCTCCCTTTCTCCCTCTAACCTCCCCTTTCTCTCTTCGTTTCCTGTCTCTTCTTTCTCCGTTCTTACTCGTTTTTGTGTGTCGTTTATTTTTTTATTTTTTTTATTCTCGTTCACTCATTCGTTTCGGACATCTCCTGCTTCCACGAGGAGGGACGACCGTTTCCTATTGGAGCAGATAGGTGGTGGTCCGTATCCCCTGTTCACCGAGAGCAACCTCTATCCATCGTTTTCTATTTACGGCGTCCGGTATGGTCAATCTCCGGGGACGTTGGCATGACAAGGCTACTTGGTCCATCGATACTAGTACACCCACTAATCTTTTTATTCCGCCCTCGTGCTAGTTTCGAGGGTGGATGTGAAAACAGGATGACTGTAAAATGGCCAAACAACCTGCTAGGAAATTAATTTCACGTGTACGTCGAAAAACGACTTCTCGTTTATCTTTAGCGAAATTACTTGGACCCGCTGGCCTCTGTGTACAGACAATTGCGAAAAAAGAGGAACTTCAGACAGGCTGAAACAACGATTTCCTTCTTTTAACTCTTTAACGTCCATGTTCGTTAGATACACGACTATGTTAAAACGTCGAATTTATTCAAGTTTGTGACGTCCGCAAAAACAGCTACGTACAGAGACATTGTCGAAACGAAATTATAATATTTTATACAAAAATTAAGACACGTGCTTCGCCTTATAGTTGTATCGGGTAGGTAAAATGTACGTACGATGTATAGTTTACAAAGCTCGAGTTGATATCTCTCATGTACTTGTTCAACTTTTTAATGATCATTATATTCAGTAATCCCCCCCTTTTTTTTATCGGCCCCTATTCCCGATAATTCAGAGTTTTATTTTTGTACGTTCATCGTTACCTCTTTTACTCTTTTTGTTATGATCGTTATCGCGTTATTATTGATTTATCGTATTGTACATCTTCCTACAGCTCTCTATTTTTAAATATCAAAGATAAAAGCATTTTGAACGGCGTAAAAAATGCACAACCTATGCTTTTACATTCGCAGAATATAATCCCTCGAAAACGAAATCCCTGTGCATTTAACGCGATCAATCGTTAAAAGAGTCAAAATGTTAAAGGATTAATTTGCTATGAATTCACGCGTTCCGACTGTAAAGTACGACGAATTCAATCTTTCGAGTCTGCTCGGTAAATTCAGACGAGAGTCTCGAGGGGTGCGCGAATTTTGCGAGTAATGGCGCGTAGATTCGTTCTCGCGATAACGCCACGCACTGATTACTGCAAGAACCGTAGAGAGTAACGCCGATTTCCCAGGTCGATACGTCACTCCTTAATGAGGCGGCGGTCGGTGTCGCCGAGAAGGTCTGGAAATTCGGCTAAAAAGTGCAAACCGCGCCCTCGGGACGCGGTTGGAAGAAAAGGGGACGAAGAAACAGGAGAGGAGCTTTCGGTCGGAAAGATATCACCGTTCTATTAAATGCGCCTATAGTTAGTCGTGTTACGTGAATCTTGGTGGCAAGGTTATTAATAGCCGTAGCCATTTCGAGGCGACTTATGAGAGTGTTACGCGTTGGAATAATTATACGGAGGCATTGACATCTTCCCGACGCAAGCTATTATTACAGGTGTTTTATTTTCGAACGAGCTTGAAATTCTTCTAATTTCATTGTTTCTCGCGTAGCCTGATCATCGTGGTTCGTATAACGACGAATCGAGGGGCTCTTTGCCAAGGAAGCGAGATATTCCGATATTCTTAGTTCCTGTTCGATCTTTTTTAGCAAAGATATTTATCGTATCGTACAATTGCCATTTTCCAGGGATCTGAGTAAACGACGAAAATCAACCGATGGCCAAAATCATGAAAAATTCGTAGTAGACTGACACGCGATTAAAAGAATAATCGATTAATAATTATAATTTGCTGAGGTTATTAGACGTATAAACGGAGAAAATATATTTCAATACAGAAGTGTAAGTACAAGTAGGAATATAATTCGAGCTGTTCCAGATCCTCACGCTAGCAGCGTTACCCTATAACTGAAAACCCCGAAGCCATTGTCGCCTGTCTACTGTCCATGGTCTGCCTTCGTCCCAGTCTTTTGTCTATACGCTGACGATGGTTTCAGTGCTTGAGAAAACTAAAAAGACCAGATGTGGAGTTTTCTTAGAAGCGGTGACCACTTCAACATAATTACTAGGAACTTAATAAATAGTAGTAATTCTGGGTAGTATGTAATTAACGAAACTAACTAAATACCGAAATAGAACTTAAATACGAAGAATTAATAACTAATAAAATAGGAAAAAAGAGAAACAACGAGAGAAGATCTAAAAGGATATAAGAGATCGTTGGAGCGTTTAAGTAAGCGAGATCAGTGGGTGTACTACTGACGTGTAATATCATACGATTGAAGCAGCTGAAATGGAACAGTACCAACGTACGATGATGTTCAACTTGCAATAGTTGATAGGCTTTTGAAAGGACGAGAAAAGTTGAAATTTCTGTATAACGCGAGAACAGATTATTAGGCCATGTAACGCTATGTTCGTAATAATAAACTTTTGCACTTTCCAACATGAAACCTGTATCTTCTTCACGTTACCAATAGGTAGAATTTAAATATGCTATTTGGTTGCTGTTGCAAACCCTTCAATTGCTATGAAGCGTTGCTTTCAGTTTATGCGTGGAAACTCGGCAAGGCTTATTTCTGCCACGGTATCTCCAATTTCCAATTGTACAGAAACCTAATCGACAAGCGTAAATCTTGCATCGGATGTAACGGGTCTTGATAACCGCTAATTGAAACGTTCGATCTATCTTGCTTGGCGATAATTACCGCACACGAGATTGCGTTGACTATTCACGGGCCAGTATTACCAAACAGGCAATGTTCCCTTTTACCATTTCGAGTATCAGAGTTGTAGCTTGGAATACCAGGTTCTTCATGCCCTAGTCTAACTAATAAGTAACGAGGATTTACGCGTCACGAGCTACGAACATCAAGAAATTTCCTGGCAAAATATCACCAGGTCTGTTAGTCAGATGAACGCAGATCTTCGTGCAAAATTACAGAATTATAAAATAAAAGTCTATCACCTGTAACTTGTAATTGATCGACTCGTTGCTATTTGTTGGTTGACAAATAATTATTTACAAGAAAGCACCGGTGTTTTTCTTTTAAGTACACGAAAAAGAGAAGAACAGAAGAATAAAGATTCGAAAAATAAAGGATAAAGGAAAAAACACTTCCTAGTTAGGGTATGTGGCCCTTTGAGACGTACCATCGACCAGCCATCAGCCGCGCACTACCTTCGACGCCAGTAAATTGAAATTATTGGCGCGACTCGCCGCACATTACTGGCTCGTTAGCAAGATATCGCATTTGCGAGTCGGTCCACCCACTTTCCGCCTGGTTCCCACGACTTTTTTCCTGCCTCGATTGCCAGAGGCTTGGTACTTTTGTACGGCTCTGGTTTCCAGCCGTTTCGCCATCGCAGAAGAGAATGACGAGACAGAGAAAGAGAGAACCAACGGATCGGGAAATTATGATTCATTAAGGACTAGAATCGGGACACGTTCGATGGCGTGTAATTTTCGATAGGAACGTATTTTGTTAGAAGAACAGCAAGAGAGAAAGAACGAGGGGAAGAGAGGGGAGACACTCGTCGGTTAAAATTATTGGTGGACTTTGAAATTCCTATTGAAAGATCGGCCTTTTTATCGAGCTACTTTGCGTCCTCCTCGTGGAGAATAGACGATGATAAAGGGATCCTTTCAATCGTGATTCATTTAACTGATTAGTTGGTGTTGCGATCGAGATCGAAGATCAACGTTGCTTGTGAAATAGAAACTATTACGTTATAATACATTTTTCAAACCAGATTGAATAAAACTCGTTGTTCCGTTATCACGCAGTTCGCCACTATCTCGATCGAACTTATCAAACCACGAGAACGTGGCGTTGTATGTATTTTTATCATCATGGTTGAATGTTAGATAACAGAGGAACGATGCCTCTCGAATATGTGCACTGCCGTCCATAAGCATATTTCGATATTTCCAAATTACCGTATGGAAATATATAAAATATATTTGAAATAAACCTCTGTAAAGCTGCTGCGTTCCCTGGTCGTTCTCGACGCGCGATCATGTTCTCTATTGTTAAACGATTTTTCCAATTCTAGAATAGTATGATACGATCGTCATCGATACGAATATCTTTTGATTCAATTTTATGCGAAAGTTTGCCTCGACACGTTAGATTTGTCAAAGTAAGAGTGACGCGGATATAGAAAAATTCAAGGTTCGCAATAGAGTTAAATTTAGCAGAATTTTTGCATATTCTCCTATCGTAATGTTGGAAATGCGATAAATTAATAAATATTTATGAACGATAGCGTACGTAAGCAAGCTTTTTAATGCTTTCGAGCGAAATTCTGTATTTTCTCTTAGCTCGAGAGAAATGTTTTATTATTGTGAGATATTAATTGTACATTTATTCGATGATTCTGATTCGAACAAGAGGGCAGACAATTGGTACCAAATTTCAGCGATTCGTTTGCCCGTTCGGCGAACGAATGTTGATTAATATTCGATCGATACTTCTTTCCAATTAAACGTAATGTCCATTATAACGCGTTGGCAGTTTTCTTCGTGTCGTCGATTATTTTCGACAGGCTGATAGGATAGTTTCGCGTATTTATCGGCGATGATCGCGTTACACGATTCCGACGATTCGTTAATTATTCCGTTATTCACGCCCGGATTTTCTGTCCTTTTAGCATAATCAACGCAGCGAGTAATCGGATTTTTATTAACTAGTCGTTTCGTAAATTCCATAATACACGAAAAATGAAGCACGTAATTCCCTAACGTCCGTGATTCAATTTAAAGAACCTATTTCTCTTTTTAGAGGATGCTTGGTGTGGCAGAGAGTCCCACGAGTGTGCAACAAAATGCAGACTGGTTCCACTTACGTAGTCTCAAAGACCGTGCAACCTTTTACACGAGTCACCTTTAGTCTCTGCTCAAGATGCATCGAATTTAATCTCACCGGTCATCTTTTAATCCTCCGTTGCGTCTCCAAGCCCAAATTACTTTTTCGCGCCTTCAAGAAACTAGCGCGAACGTCTGAAAATTTCAGTTAAGAAATGTATCGGTTGCTTTATTCCAATCGGTTCAAACTGAATCGAAAGGTAATTCGAACGTGCGAGATTTTTATATCTTTAGAGCTCACGATGTAAGTATACCTGGTCGCTCCATAAGTTACGTTCGAAAGTTTTAATTTAAACGTGAACAAGTTGAAATTATTTCGTTTAATTGGATTTTCGTACGAGCGTATCCGCGTGATCGATACTTGGATATAATTAATTTCCAGGCAAATATTTTTGGTAGCCGGTGTAGGCTCGCAAAAGGTTAAATTCCCATTCAAAAATTCATACTCAAGTTTCCAGATTAATATTTACACTTGGGAAAGTTGAAATTATATTTCCAGCTTCCGTGGCAACGTGTTCGAACGATCGATCTTCGTATTTTTGTCGTTCCCAATTTGCCCCGTGAATGTCGAGCGTGTATCGCCAGGAAGGAGAGGTGACCTGCGAGCTGTGGAACAGCGAATAAATCGATTTCTTCCGGAGCTGGTAGCCGGTGTGTTCGTCTCCAGCAGCGGAGCGTGTGTCATCCATCCTCGTTCTGCTTTTTCTCTCGCCGAGACGAAATAAGGCTCGAGGCGGCTCTTCTTCGGTCGAAACAACGTGTACGAGGTAAAACACTCGCCCTGCTGCCGCGACAGCGAGCCTCGTAATTAGCATAATTCTCGAGGAAATACGAAAATTGCTTGGGACGGGTCGTCTAGGCGTCCTCGTGAATCGCGCGCTGAACTAGCGAAAAGCGACGAATCGCTGGCGCGAGGTTGGTATGCGTGGCGCAAGCCAGGCCAGCAGGCCCTTCAAAGTTCATCTGCCGACTCGAAACTCCGCTCCTCGTACAGCCGGATGAAATTTCTCCTTGCTTTTCCCCTTTTCGAGAATCCTTTCGACGGTTCCGTTACAGGGGAGCAGCGCCCTTTCCTTTTTTCACCGTGTACCGCGCGTTGAGTATCGTCGCTTTTCATAATTAAGTGTATAACTCTCTGCTCGCCCCTATAATCAAAGGGAGATCCTTCATTTTCGTCTTTCGATCCTTTCTCCCGCGGTATCCTGGTCTTCTTCGTTCTTCAAATGCCATTCGAGGAGAGAAGAGATCGCTAATCGATCATCGAAAGTCTCATTAAGCGGATGACTCGATCAAATAATCAAATATTTCACCCTAGTTTCGTTGCCGATGAATTTTCCCATCAACGAAATAACGAATAAATAAATAAATAAATAAAGGAAGAAAGGAGAACGAGGTCTTAAGAATATCTTCCATCACACCTTTCCTATTTCTCTTCGAAGTTATCGAAAGGAAAGACGGATCAGAATCTCTGGAAAACAGAAGAATTACAGAGAAAAACTTTCGCCGGTAGTTGATCGTTAAGAAAATCGTTGCGCGAATAAATCAATGGGAATTACATAAATGAAAGAAAAGTTGCAGGTCTCGATAAAATAATCGGCGAGAGGAAGGAGTTTGAAAAACTGGATAATTTCCCGAAGAAAAAAAGGAGTAAAATTTCAAAGGAAATTTCCTCAATTTCAAACGTCCACATTTATCGTTCCCACAGAAGATTCTCGTGACAACGGTTGCTTCACGAATCTCCATTTCCACCGGGAAGGAACAAGGAAATCCAAGAACGAATCCCTTTGCCCTCGTGGCTAAATCCGGACGAACGTTCCCCTTCTATTCAAAAGAACCAGCGAGCTGTTCTTACGTTAAACAGCCGACAAACCTGGTGGTACGATAAAGAAAAGATTCGACGGGAAGCGGCTTCGATGACGGGGTCAGAGGTGACAAAGGTCCCGAGGGGCAAGAGATGCTAATGTGTCGACCATTGCATTGGAATTATCGTTATTATGCCGAACGCTTGGCATAGGAAACGTCACTATCGTTGGAAACGATTCGACTTTTGTCAGCAATAAAACAGTGTAACAGGAATCGCAATGATTTAATCGCGAAATAAAACAGTTCCAATATAGCATTATAAAATTAATCAAAATTGAATTTCCAATTTCACTTTCAGAGGGAAATTCAAACGAGCATCCCTTTCAGTTTTATCGCAATCAAACGGGAAATTTAATTAGCTGCATAGAAGATACGGTAAATATTGAAAATCGGAAAGCTGACCAGTCTATCTAGCAAATTATATTTTCAAGTATTTGTTCGGAAACGGCTCGTTAATGGAAAATATCAAGAGTGATACGCGAGAATGAAAATAACTATGGCAGGATGATGCAACGAGTACAATGAGCAACGATGTTAACCTGAGCAGAAAAGTTTCACCGTTCGAATTAACGAAAACTTGCGCGACCCCTTTATTCGAAAGCTTGCCTCGTAGAATCTTTTTGTTTAAACTTTCTTCGCGCTGGTTCTTGCACCTGACCTGGCCCACGAGAGGCACGGCTCTGGTCGTTAATTTCGGACAGAAGCATCGCGAATATCCATTATGAACTTTCACTAACGACTTCTCGTATTTTTTCTTTTCTCCAAACAACTTCTGAAATATCACGTAGCCCTCTCGTAATCTGCCTCGTATCGGTACGAAACGATTGTTGCCGCTATCGTTATCATTATGGTAGTATTATCTGGTCTTCGTGCTATAAATCTTACAGAAACGATATTGAAAGCATTCCATACAAAGGTCTGCGCGCCTTACCGCCAGATATAGCGGTCGTCCAACGCTATTTCCTTCACACGAGCAACAGAAGAATAATGTTTGATATTACGTTTATGAATAAGGCAGTGTTTTCTCATTCTTCTGAAACTTTCCAAAATATTTTTTATCTCATATTCGGTCGATCTCTATTATCATTGAAACAAGCTTTGCGACCTACATTGTTGTAATTTGTTCCTCGCTCGTGTCTCTTTTTCCCACGTGTTATCTTCTACGCACCAAAGCATGTACACTTCTTCCATGTAACTGAACAAATAAATAAACGAACGATCGTTTAGTAAGGAAATCGTTACCGAGCAACCTGTTTCCGCGCGGCTTTTTTTCGAAACGTCAGCAGCTCGCTTTCGATTTGTATATTCATTTTCGTTCGCGGTGAACGTAAGTGAAATGCTAATTTCAGATTTAAAATTATAATTTCCTCCGGATGGTAATACGCAGTTTTACGGAGACGCTAAGCTTTCGCGTTTTATTTCTCCCTTTGAGCCGCATCGTCGTCCCCTTTTCGCTTCCTGAGCAGGCTGTCGGAACGCTTCTGTTTCCCGCTTTTGAAGCGTCGAATTAAAATTCTCGGCGACGATCCCGCCCGAAATTGGGATCGAGAGCTTCGGGGACGCGAGATCGAGATTATCTCGGAAACTCGCCGCTTAGCTTCCTGACGCAAATTGTCGCATGATCTCCATGCGAACGCGACAAGCACCACTTCCCGGGCGAAACTTTGTTTATTTGCCCGCCTCTCCACCGATGCCACCATATTATTATGCAAGCTGTTTACCGTTGGCGACGACGTCGACGTTCCAACGTAATACGGGACACGTAACGCTTTTTCTCAGGCAAATTCCAAATCGTGATTGGCGTACCGCTTCGAAACCGTTTCGCAGATATATGTTTTAAAACGTTGCATGTCTCTGTTATGCAACGTAACAACGAGACTAAAAGACTGTCTGATGGGGAGAGAGTTAAACAAAAAAAAAAAAATAAATAAATAAATAAAAAAAGAAAAAAAAGAAATATAAATGCACAAAAGAGAGCTGCGAAACCGCGCACAAAAAAAAAATTGTACAAGCGGAAAATTGGGAGAGCGTTTTCATAGTCGCGTGAAATATTAAAGTTTCGATCATTCGTTCGGGTAACGTTCGCTGAAGCTCGCGTTGGAAAAGCTCCGATCCCCATCGGTGGATTTTCTTTCTCTTTCTCTTCTTTCTTTTTTCCCCTATCGATATTAAAAAAGCTGTCCATGGTCTGTCAAGAATTTACCATTTTTTCCGCGAGCGAACTTGGCTCGCACGCCGCACGATTATTATGTTTTCCAAGTAAACAGTGATATTAGCTTGTCGGCGCATGCAAATATTGCTTTCCGTGGGAAGAAATGAGATTTTACGCGGAACTTTTTTAAAAGCCCCGAAATTACGAGGGAAAATTGAAACGGCGCACGCGGTGCAATTTATGCGTCACCTTCGGCCAACTTCGCATCGCCGATGGATAAGGAGAGAGATGATCGAACTGGCAGAGAGCTGTGGAAAAGCTGGCCAGGACTCTGCGCAAGATCACAGGTCTTATTAAGTGCCTTCGGTAGAAACACAATGGCGCTAATTGTTCGAATAACAAGGTCGAGTTCTTCGCGGTTATTCTTTGCATCTGCTCTGTCCGCTTTAAAATCCATCGACGAGCGCCACTTTTAAATTCAAATTACCTTCGTAACTTTACGCTTTGTTCGTTATTCCGAGTGAAATTTCCGTCACGTTAGATCCGCGTATCGTTCCTTCGCGTCCGGTGCTCGATTTGCTTTACTGATAAATATTTATGCGTGATTCGAGTGAGGCACCAAAACGCGCCAAAGACTTTCCGTAGAATTGAAGTTTCTTGAGTCTGCTTCAACGCCGATTGTGGTCGTTACGTGGTCGCCTAAGTTGCTCGTTCTGTCCAAACGATTTGGCTGGTACATATGCAAATTCCACGCGATCGCACGTTTGTCCTTCTTGAATCCATCTTTCACTTTTCATTCAGTGCATCGTTTCTATATATTGGGTTGTCCGAAATGTTTCTTTCGTTTTATAAGGAAATAATAGACGCACAATGTTTTCTCTTTTATATTAGTTCATTGAATTATGCACAAACATAATAATAGAAATAGAACGAAATGGATCATAGTTAATTCAATAAAATAATATAAAACAGAAATTGTTGTTCATCTGTCATCACCTTGTGATGAAACGAAAGAAACTTTTCGGACAACCTAATATTTCCACTTTTAAATATATCATCCCTTCAGTTTCATAATCGATGAAGTTCTTACGATTTGAAATGATAGAATCAATTTTTTATAATGATAAACGTGGAATATTATTTCACGCATATTAGCTATTTGTATCACTATGATTTTCAGCTCTGCGTTAACATAACGTTTGCTTCCTTGTTCCTGCTTTTCTTATTTCCTGATAGTAGATTGGAGAAGGCGAAAGAGGCGATGAACGACGATTCAGCCTATTAACCGAGTCGTTTCTTACGCAAATGTATAAATACTATCACGATTATAGAACGAACAGTTAATAAAAGCGATTACTAATATAATAGATAATTCTGCTGGTACAAGACAGTTCAATTGGCGACTCCGGCGATGCGTACGTTTCTTGCGACAAATATCTCTCAACTTCTATATCTCTACATTTCTGAATTTCTTTCCAACTTTACGAATTGCTAATCGTATCATGCCGTATTCAGTGGCGTAAGACGTTTCGTTGAACACGTACTCGCGTAACATATTTCGCGCAACTGTAATAAACGTTCAAGTATACACTGGCGAGCATCGACAATGCTGTTCCATTTTCAAATGATCAGGAATTAAAATGGAAGCCGAAGTGGCGAGTCGAATTTGATTTTCCATGTGAAATTTAATCTCGGCGCTATGGATTGCCGCGTCCACAGCCGGAGGCAGGCTCGTTGGCGGCGAACGCAAATAAAAGAGTCGGTAAATAGGACATCGGCGTGTTTAATGGGTTAATAGGGTGACTTTTCTCCGGGGGGCATTATCTGTTTCCACTCGATTAAGAATTCAGCGGCGGTTCGCGCATGCAAATCCGCTCGATTTCCCGTTCGCCGTTTTTCCCTCGAAAAACGATCCTCCGCGCTCCATCCTGCAGCAATTAAACCGACACGCATCCGAAGGAATTTTTCGGCAAACGGTTGAAGGATGGTAACGATGGAAAGGGAAGTTTGCGTGCCTAGGCGAACCTTCTGGGAATGACGGTTTACGTAAGGCTGGTTTAATTAAAATTGATGAAGCACGCTGGTAACCAGCCGGGAGAGAACTTTGTTACACCGACAGAGAAATAGGGGGTTGGTTCTTCGGCTCGTCGAGTCGCGGGTAATTCACGTTGACGTTGCAGTTGACAGTCGTCGGTCCGGAGGAACGAGTCCGATGACGAAGAGGAACACTGCGACTTGTATTATCCTAGGATACCGCTGTTTCAAGGATATCGCTGCGGTGAAAACGATCAAACGCCCGGATAGTGTTTGCACGTGCGATCTTTCGACAACTGAAACGATTTCGCGATAATGGAGACCGGCATGCCGACACTTTGTCGTTGGCTGATAAAGGTTTTTGCTTTCTTGGCAGATTCGCCGTGTGGCCCCGTGGCGACGGTGTTAAGTAAACGGAAGCTGAAACGACGGTTAATGGATTCAGGAACACTCCTCGCTTCATTCGAGTATGCAAAGCGAGAGCAAGAGTAAACAGAAGCATTCCGGCGATAGCGCGATGATGAAAACGGTGGTCGACCTTAAACGATCAGACACACTTTGGCTAATCAGATTATTCGAACCGTCCACTCCTCTCTTTCGTATCTCCCTCTTTTCTTTTTTACGTAAAGACCGCGGCAACTTGGGCAATTACCTTGCACTTGGGGAACTTTCCGGTTGAAAAAAGTTTCGTCTTGACCTTCGATATTTTCGAACGTTCGATACGCTGCGACTCGCCGAACTATTTGGACACTTCACGCAAAAGTTTTACGTTTATCGCGCGTCATGTATAAAACAGTTTCCGAGTACATCGGTCAAATTGGTAAACTACTGACGAAAATTTACAAGATATGATAACAACGATAACGATGTAATAGAATTTATGACATTTATCGCGAACATACGTCTGGTAAAAGATTGGAATGCCGCATGAACGGCCATGTTAGACGCGTGGAGCGTTCAGAAATTTGATCAATCTCATAAATGGAACATAAATGGAACAGGAGGAAAATTGCAATTGCAAACGTCATTCTCTTAAATGTAAACTACCTTGCTGTGATAAAGAAATGCATAGAAATAACGAACATGTCAAATATAGATCGCCTACGTACTAATGAAATTAAATTCGTACGAAGTGAAACAGATGCTGAGATAATTATGACAGCTCTTGTTATAACGCTAATGAAATTTACAAATGTATCGTACGACGGTGTTTAAATATTTTCGTGAACCCGAATACTCCAATTACTGGAAAGACGACCACAGAGGGACGAAAGTTAGAGCTACGGATCTCGACTATTTCCAGAGGATTCTTTTACTGGGTGAACGTAATTTTCCCGCAAGAAGGAAGAAGGGGGATGTTTCGCTAAAGGTGTTCGTTAATCGATAAATTGCCAGCGTTTCCACGAGCCGTAAAGAGTTTAATCTGATCGAAGGGAGTTCGAACGACGGCAGGGGTCGTCGAACGTTACGTACTCGCGTAACTGAGAACGAGTATAGACGCTTTGGATCCGACACAACCGAACGTTTTCTTTCTTATTCTTTCGAGAGGTGATAAATTATCCATCGCTTATGAGCTACATCTTTAAGCTGACGCTGCACTATTTCTAAACATCGATGCTTATTTTCCGGCGAAGGATTGTAACAATCGCTTTTCCGTCTTCTACGCTCGAATCCGATAGCAATCTGTCACGATATAATAGAGACCCGCAAATGGGGTGAAAATTCTTTCTCATCTTTTCGTTTCTCATCGGCTATACCTGATTTCAAGACTCAAATACTTGCATCGTTCTTCGTATACACGCTACTTCTTAGTACGTTACTGGTACATTCGTTTCTGCGTCCGTTACGTATCTGTTACGATTAAGCAATTACGGCGAAGAGCGAGCCATTCGAAGGTCAAACTGGTCAACTCCACTTTGTTGAAGTGTACATAGAGCAATAACGTTCAATTCTCAAAAAAAAAAACTTATCTTCGGGAATTCATTTATAACAAAGAAACGAGACAGATAACAGGAATTTCTAAGGCAACATGGTAACATTATCGCTTTTCTCCGCTTTCCGATTTCCAGGTCGATGTGTCCTGCGAGTGGCTCGAGTCCAAGTTACGACTGAAGCGGAGAAAACGACGCTGCAACTGCATCTGGCAAATTTTCTTACGCGTCAGATCATCCCATGCATACGCGGTTCTACGAAAATGCGTTCGTTTACCTGTCGAAATTCGATAAAAATTCATCGGTGCGGAGCTGAAAATGGACCGCGAACGCGGAAAATCGATACGTAGGTTGGCCATCGAGCGATCGAGCGGTACCCGTTGCCGGGAGGAGCGTGCACGTGTCGTTAGCCCAGTGGTTCTCGATTGGAGCGCGTCCGGTAGCCTTCGTCGTATGACCCAGACGGCATAGAGACAGCTGTGGCAAGCGAGACAGAGATAGTCGGCCGAGAGGGTGGAACGCTTTCGATCGGACGGTTCGCTTCCGCTTTCGATTCACTGCGGGACCCGATGAATACGGGATGCGTACGCGAGAGAGCACGAGGCAATCTCGATGCTAAGGTCAATGTTTTTGGGACGGTTGGAGTGGCAAGGGCGAAGCCGGCCAGAGAACGAGAGAGAAAATAAAGAGAGCGACTTGGACAGAAAGGGAGAACGCGAGAGAGGACAGAATAGAGAGAGCGGTTGCTATGGCGACCGTGAAGGGGAGGGGTTGGTTAAGGGGAGGCTGCCAGGAGAGACGAGGAGAGACGGCTACAGAGAGAGGTGCGTAAACGTGTGACGAGAGAGACTGGGAAAACTATTACTCTCCTCTCTGACGGTCTTTCTCTGCCTCTCTCTTTTCTTTCTCTCTTCTGCGAGTTCTCGCTCGTTTCGTCCTTCGTCAGTCATCGGGCAGAGGGTTTGAAGCCGGAGTGATGTTAATTGCACTGCTACCGCCAGCAGGCAATATGTATTCGTGTACAGAGCGATGTGCCATGCTCGTAAACGGCGACGTTCGAGCAAGCTCGTTCCTCTTTTGTTGGAAAGGGCGGAAAAGTAACGGCGCCGCCGCCGTCACCACAGGCAAAGAGAGAGAGAGAGAGAGAGAGAGAGAGAGAGACAAGAACTTTGATAAAAGTGGGCTAACGTCGCCCACGTGCCACTACTACGATCCTCTAGTCCGTTCTCTCTGTCTCTCTTTCTGTCTCTCCCCCGCAAAACACACTCTTTATGTTATTTGCTCGTGCAGACTCGTCGTGACATTTGCCGCGTTCCATGGATCCCGTGTTTTGGATCACAGCACGTTCCTTTGCTTCGTGATGTTGGCTGCAGTCAGCCCTTTGATCGATAACGTCGTTCTTGGCCGCAAACGCGTCGACGCTACGTATAGTCTCCTTTATTGGTGACTACGCCTGCTGTAATACGAGCGAGAATCATCGATATTGCGCTACGCGATCTTGAAAAAATATATCGCCGATATAATGCTGGTCGAAATTACAAAGTCAATCTGCTCGGTCATTCTGTGGAACGTATCCAAATTATCTCATTCTTATCTATCGCAACTGCCAACGCACTAATAATAGTCGTTCTTGTAAACACATTCCATACTTTACCTCTAGCGTTTAAAAATACTGTTCGCCGTAATATCGAAACACCGAAGATGAATTGATCAACGATGAAACTGGATACTCGTGTGTCTGGAATGCAACACCTTGACGAGAATGAATTTCGAACGTTCGAATTACATAGCACCCGGCTTTGAAGAATATACTTTTCCGAAAGACGAATTAACCGAGGATAATCGTGGCAATTAATAACGAGCGAATTTGCAAGCGAAAAGAGGCGTGGGTACGAAGAATACGTTAATCGGATAATTTCAGGAAGCCTGTGGGAAATGTCCAGCATCGCCACCCCGGGGATAGATTGTTAATTTCGCGTGAATGTTTTAATTAACCCTGCTTACAAGATGCGGCCGGTATTAATGACACGAGGAAATAACGGCGGAATGAGCTTTCTGACAGAAGTGGGCTAACTTTACGGCATTAATATTACGTTGCCCTGCAGGGTAGAACAGCGTGGAAAAAGTAATGGCCCCGCGGATACGACGAGGGTGGTGCGAGTTTTAATAGAGGGCGAAGGGAGTTTAATTGTAAAATTAAGGAAATCTGACAAACCTATCTTCCGGTGAAGATCTTAGCTACCAAGATGAGTAAACTGAAAATTTTGCCTCGTTAAGAAACGTATCTAATATGTAAATTAACAACGCATCTCTTACTACGCACCTAAATATGTTACACGCTTCTAATTAGACTCAAACCAATAAGTATTTATATATTGTCCAAATTCTACGTACTTTCGAATGTTTAAATTTCCCATAAACGCATAAACACTCGCGGTGAAATTATTAGCGATATAGTTATTAACGATAAAAATTAATTCCGCCGGGCTCGATACCCATAACCGAGCTGAATGCGAGTGGAAAA
Organism: Bombus affinis; assembly: GCF_024516045.1. NCBI lineage: Eukaryota > Metazoa > Arthropoda > Insecta > Hymenoptera > Apidae > Bombus > Bombus affinis. The sequence continues at coordinate 8,604,082 of NC_066355.1, read as the reverse complement.
CGTGGAAAAAGCAAGATACGAATTCGATTTGTATAAAGACTCGATGCTGGAAATTTCGAGCATGGACTTTGCACAATGCGGCAAATGAGCAACAAAGTTACGCGTAAACGCGATGCATTCCCATTGACGTTCGAAACAATCAAGACGAGCCATTGTTTCCTGGTGCCGGTTTAATAGCAACGAAACCACTAATAAGCGCGTAAACACGCCCACGCAGACGACCGCAACGAACAGCAACGCGGCTGGATGCTTTTAATTCGACTCGAACAATATCCGTCGTGCGCGCCATTATCCAACCTGTCTCTTCGTCGTTTCAAATCCACGTACTCTATCAATCTGGTACACGGACGAATGTAGCGCGTTCCTCAAGGATTTTCTAACTTCCGCCGAGGGCTGGCTGACCTTAAAAGCGCGTAGGGTCGGAGGAATCGCATGTGGCCCGATACAGGACGAGACAATTGTGCCCAATCTTTTCATTCGTTCGTAAATGAACGACACTGTCCCGGTGTGAAAGGCTTAACGCACCGAACGTAGATTAGACAGCCGCGCGATACTCGTGGACCTTGACAAATTTATTTGTCGCCTTTTTAGCCTCGGTAATCTAAGCTCGACAAATAGACGATGAAATTTCAATCGTGATATTTTTTATCAGCTCGATTGGATCACGTAAAATTCCGTTTTTGGACGTCGATGATGCAGCGTGATTCACGATATATACGTCGCATTATATTTTCTTTTGTCACCTGCACGAAGTAGGTCACTACCCACGCGAGTAGACGCCACGGTTCTCTCAAGAATATTAACGCATCCGTTTCATCTTGCGTATTATGTCGTATGACACGCGGTTGCCAGCATCAAATTGCCACACGGATTTTCTAAGCTTCTGTTTGCCAGATTATAAATTTGATCTATAACATCTATCTGCGCCGCTCTTCACCATAGTTCGACGCGCTGTATGTCTAAATGGCTTTTAAAATGGCTTGTTAGTATATCGACCCGCCGTCTGCTACCTCTTTTTTTACTGACGTCGCCTGCGTACCGGCTCGTTTATGTTCGTGCAGTTTGTTTTAGACTTTTATGTTTCAAAAAATCCTCAGAAAATCTCCGATACTCTTCCAAGCCTGTACGATATCGTCCAACAGTGTTCTCATGCTAGATGTTACCGTAATTCTTTTTTAAACGAAGCAAAATTAAAAAATGGAAAATTATGCAGATGAAGCATTAGTTATCTTTTCTCTTCATTTAGTATGTATGACTTCTTTCCGTTTTAGTTTGTCCTCCTCTGCCATATATATCGTCTTTCTGTGTTAATCCTCTATCTAGATCCTCAGATAATTGGCCAAAAACTATTTTGACCAAAGAAGAGGAAGATATTTTTACACGGAACGACGTAAGATTCTGTGACGATAGGTGAACTGTATAAGCAGCTATAATATTAGGCTGTCCGAAAAGTAGCTTTCTTTGTTTATTACAACAGTGCACCTTCGTACAAACGTGAAGAAACAAAGTCTGTGAAACGTCGCGATGTTTATCTCAACAGAAGAAAATGGATCGTACGTAATTCGACAAAATAATACGAAACGTTGTGCGTCTAGTATTTCCTCGTGAAACGAAAGAAACTTTTCGGACAACCTATACATTTGTCAAGGAATTTGGCACATGGCCTAATTTCTAGATAAATGACTAACATGACGTGCTGAGTAATCGTTACGAGAATAATCGTTCGGCGAGAATCACTGTATACAAAAACGAAAGGCTACAGATAGAATTCGTCTCTTACCGAATGGAATATAGGCTCGCAAGTTCGATAACGACGAAAACGAATTTTTCCCGGGTGTCGGCGATCCTGCACAATTTTCCTGTCTCGTCTCTCGATAACTGTATCACGAAAGATCTACATTAGAGGCAGGACAGCCTGGTGGATCTGGCGTGCATTCACGACAGCTCTGTAGGCTGGAATAAAAGCAAAAGAAACAAAAAGGGAGAGGAAAAGCAGCTGCTGTTCGGCCTGTTCCTTTTGTAGATTACTCGCGTGGTATCAGACACGTAGGAAATAAGATGTCGAGCGGCTGGCATGACGTCACCGGGGCCTTCTCACCCTCCCGCCAAGATCTCCACCATTTTTCTACCTTTTACACCATCGAGACCCTCGTACGTTTTGCTACCAGCCAACCGCTTCACGAACGTTACGAGGCAACCTCGTGCAAGCTTACGTATTCGTGGCTCTCCTTCCAGTCTTGTGGACCAACGAGGACCGAGGAAAGCGCGTAACACGTTATATTCTAAAGAGAAAACTGCTGGAAGAAATGGTAACTCGCTGGCTACCAAGTACTACGTGCAGCTAAATCCTCTCTTCTGCACGAATATTTAATAATAATAATATCCTAGCGAATAAATTTATTTTTCACGATTTTTCAACTTTACGTCCAATGGGATAGTCGAATAATTTCCAACTTGTCCAATTAATATGATAATTTGAAATCCGATGATTTCGTTTCTGGGATTGTCAAAGTTGTTACCACTTGTACAAGACTATCTAATGTACTCGCTCATTCAGACTACACAATTATGGTCGTTCTATAATTATAGTTCAATATTTTGCGAATATCGAGCATCTTTCTGTATCGACGAACCATCCACCGAGTTATCGGCGATTATCTAGCGAGCATTTACCGAGTATTAATTAGCATTTTTAATTTATACTCTGCGCAAGCGTCTCAGCAAACATTATCTGTATACTAATTTATCATTTTAAATATATTCGACGGTTTCAACAACGAGCAATAACATCTAGTAAATCTCACGATCAAACTTCCTCTGCACGAGTCCTCCACAGGTGTACCTAACAATTTCTGTGAAACTAAAGTACGCCTAATCCATTTCGATCAAACGGACCTACGTTTCGTTTAGCCTTCCTTCCAGCTCTGTATGTTAGACCAATAGCCCCAAAATACGAAATTCCACGTCATTGGAGACGTTATCGATCGTTAAGATTGACGATCGTGTTGGGTCGTTCACTAATCTTCGACAATCGTGAGTACGAATAACGGAGCGAGATATACGCTGATAATCTAGACCCTTCGATTATCGAAGACGCGCAGGGAAAAAAGAAGTGGCCAGATAGTTACAATCTGTCACGTAAAAGCGATTATGTATACAGAAAGGGATAAGACAGAGAAGGAGAGAGATACGTAGAAGGAAAGAGGAAACACGAGGATGGAGTAAAGAAACAAAGATGCAAAGAGGATAAGAAGTCGACCCCAACATGGCCGTCAAACGATAACGGCCCGCTGATAAGAGTCTACCCTCTCTTCAACGCTTTAATATCTCTCCCGCGCCTGCCTTTTTAATTATCTCTCCAGTGATAATGGGCGGCCTCCGTGGCTCGAGCTTTCGGCTGATAAATGTGAAGAGAAGGAGAGAAAGGGAGAACAACAAGACGAAGAGAAATCGAGAAACAGAAGGGAAGAACGAACTGGTTGTAGAGAGAAGAAACGTACGTACGTAGATGGGAAAAGAAATTGGCGAGACGAACGAAGTAAAGAAATATTCTTCCGGGACACTAGGCTGTGGTACGCATAGATCGCGATGCGTACGAGGGAAAATGAAATTCGCCTGAAAATGAAATGCATTTGATAACTAGCGGGACACGAAGCTCGCCTGCCTCTGCTTTTTCATGCCTCGATCGAAAGATCAAAGTTACGCGAGGAAATTTTAGTCAACGGGAAAGATGATTATCGGGAAAACTGGAGTCCGAGTTCCGAAGTCAATCTGCCGGAAAAAATAATCATCGAGCCCTCAGGAATTTACCGATCGGCGAGCTTTAATTCCATCTTGTCGCGAGTACCTCGTATCTAGATTCGACGTTAAAATGGAAAGACGTACGAGATCAGAAAAGAAAAAAAAAGGAGACTAGGTATCGTGAACAGGATGACGAGACGTTACATAATCGAAGCGAGGTAGCTATCGGTGATTTATGATAAGACGAGCGTCGATAGCAACACCGCAATTTTATCGTCCTATCGCCGGCTATCGTACATTTGGAAACATTCGATATCTGTCGAGCATGAAAGAGCCGTGGGAAAACCTTGCTCCGGAAAATTACCATGTATAGCCGCTCGTTGGTAATTGATGTCCGCCTAACAATTACCATGCTCGTAATTCTCTCTTTTCCTCGGTGAACAAGGGCCATTTACGTTCGAAAAACAATTGGCCACGCGGCGATAAATTTTCGTCTGTAACCGGTCGTGCTTTTAGAATTATGCCAATTTCTATGACAGCACGGAGGAGCCGAGAAATAATTGAAATCACAAATCGTCATGAGCGCGACGAGTGTAGGTACAGACGACCTGCTCTAATAAATTTCGAAAACAATTTCGTTGCGAGCAGTGAAAGAGGAGAGGATGGTGGCAGACGTCGCTCACGGAAGGGGTGGATGAAGAAGGGTGGGGGAAGATGGTGGGAGGGAAAACAATTTCGTCCCGAAATTTCCATAAAGGCGAAACGAAGGAAATCCGCGCCTGCAGTCACCGTTAATTTTTCATCAGGCCTGCACTTAACTGCAGCTTAATTTCGTGTCTCGCGAGGATGATCGCACCGTCGCATCGAGTTTAAGCTAAAAGGACGACGAAAGGGGTGGATGGAAGAACGTTCGTCTCCAGGCTTAAAAGGTGTCGGGGCGACTTTTCGCCAAAGACCCCTGACTTTTCGAACCATTACTTTTTATTGGATCGTCCAGATCGGTCCCTTTTCCTTCGTCTCCAACCGTACGCTACCTTTGCCGATCTTCTAACCCTCTCCTTCGCTTTATCTCCGGCGATAAAGCGTTTTCGTTCTGCTCGTGTTCTTTTGCCCGTTGTGTTGCTCGATCGCGCGAAATTCTCGATGAAAAGGTGCTTCAGCGGTTTACTGCTGACGCGTCGAGGGAAAATGATCGAGATGACTGCGGCATACAGCATTCAGGCGTGTACGAACCATCGATAGACTCGATGCATAAAGGAGAGGAGCTTTCGAATTTATGCGGATTTCTGTATAACCAAAATATGTCTCTTTCGCGAATATTCGATTAACGAACTAACTCTTATTTTTCACGAACGCGATTAAAACATTACCTTCCGTATATAGAATATTCCACGTGTTCCATTATCATGTTCGTAGAAAAATCCAATACTTTCATAGTTGGAGAATATTAAATAACTATATTGTATGGTGGTAACTAACACATCCACGATTCACAGTCAACGATCGTAATAACGTCCGTAGTCAACCTCGAGCGAAATTTTACTCGCGAGCTACCGCGATTTTTCCATAGTACGTTGTGTGCGAATTTTTCCCGAGAAATCTTTTGGACATTTCATTTAAAACCCGGTTGCATAACGTTGTAGAAACTTTAACAAATATTTCGAAATAGTTCAGACCTTTTCAACATCCAGAACGGTAAAATAATTGTACGTGGATGTACAAGACCCAGCCTGCTTATGAAGGGTTTGAAAATATATTTGCCCATGGAGGGTTAAGATTAGAACGAGCAACGTCGTTACGCGTGTAAATGTTCGTTCGCTGGCACCTAAATCATGGTTAATGGCCGAAACGCGGGTACAAAAGTTTACCCGAGCATTCGTAAATATGATCTGTCAGTAGGCTGGACAGCTGGTCGAATTTTCCTCGAGTCGTGAGCGACGCGGCGTACCTCCAGGCTTGGGATATTACCTGATAGGGGAGAGATACGCAGCCGGGAACGGCATGATCTGTCAATCAATCGCGGAGGAATCGCGAAAAAAAGTGAAAAGTGCATGTGACGCGACAGCCATGTTGCGATTTTTCCGCGCGCGCCACGAGAGGCATTATTTCCAGCATCGGTTTTGTGCTTTCCGGCCATTGAACTATTCCATCTACACCCCGTTCCCCCGATTCATCCCCTGTTAGCCGGTCTCGCCCAGTTCTACCTTCGTCGTTCACTATTTTTCGAATCTCTATCTCGTCTGCCTTTCCTTTGAAAAAGTCTCGCGAACCTAAAGTTTCCGAAAGAATCGTTGCAGCCTGACTCTGAAAGGGTCTATCGATTACGCGTTAATTAAATTAAAAGACAACGGTAGCTGGCTGTTACAAAAATCGAAGATCCAAAGTCTAAACGCAATATTTTGCTTTTTTCGTTGATCAAGTTTAACGTGGCCTTTGTTCAGTCCCAATGGAGCTTTCGAGCTCTCGTTAATTCACGGTTAATTGGTTGGTCGAAATTTTTGGACCTATAGATTTGGACGCGTAGTTGATTTATTAATCGCTTGTTATTTTGGTTTATATAACGTTGAGTGCACATTGCACGTGTCACTAACCTTGTAACTTATCGAAGATGAATCGACTGGAGCAGGAAGAGCACTTGACAACAACCAGATGTTATTTCAGGCTAAGCTTCACTCGACAGGGTTCAGGAGAGAATAAACGACCGCGCGACCTTTTTCACCGGTCCTTCTAATCCAATTCCCGTGTCTTCGATTTTTAACAGACCCACCGATTTTACCCTCTAGTCGAGTATCTGTCACAGGCGATGTCTCACTTAATGGTCAGTCTGTAAACACTAACAGTCACATTCTTTAAAACCGTTTGTTTACCGTCAACGTTTTTAGGGACGTTTCTGGTTTCTTTTCATTTTCGACTACGCATTTCCGTCGATATTTAAACTACTCTAAAAGATAATCGTAATGGCGTCGAAGGAGAAGCTATAGCGAAGCAAAGATATTAAAACAGAAGCCATAGAGTAGCAGACGAAACACTGTGTATAGAGGAGAGCCTGGACGTTCTCAGGGACAAGTGAAAATACGTCGATCAAATCCCGCAAAATGACAATTTTACGATCTAATATCGCGTAGGCTACGACTATATTCTAACCAAGCAAGGGGAGCCAAGCAAGCACCAGCGTAGTAAACCGCAAGCCACGTAATGATACCATCGATAAAGACAAATCCTTGCTGCTTCGGAAACGATGAAGAGGTCGTCACGCGAAGGTCAACGTCTACTCCTGGCCAATTATCGCTAAGACAGAAGAAGATCGACACCGTTCTTTCAAGAATCACGAAAGACAATTCGCTTAATTGTCCCTCAGAGTCGCTGGTGTTCGCCTTTTGCCCCCAACAGTTGCTTCTTCTCCCTTGATCGGACAAGAGAATGCAAGAAAAAGCAGCTGAACAGAAGGGGAGGAAGCTGGAGGCAAAAGAAAAGCAAGCTGAGAAACAGTCGAAGGCGCGCAACGCCGGAAATGGGCCATTAGTTTCGTGACGAGTATTCAACGCGACGGATTCTCGTCGCTCGGATGGAAATCCAACCGAATGGGTGCACATCGACCCGAGCTCGCTCCCTTTCTTCACTCCCTTCTTCTCGAGAGGAACAGCTTCTCGCCCGGTCGCAAACGACGGCTGCACGTTTACGATAGTATTTACGTTACTGGAGTGAGGCCAGGGTGGGGTTATGATAAATTTCCCGTGTACAAACTAATTTGAGGAAGCATAAACCCTTCCCCCGTGCGTCGTCGCGAACCTGCGCTTCGCCAAGGTGTAGGCAGAACCGTTTTGCCTGCAACAGCTACGTAGAAGCTTACATCCCGGAGCTCTGATTCGCGAATTCAACCGAGAATTCATTTTATATCGCTCTACGTTTTACGTCGATTTCCAAGCTATCCACGTTCGTGAATATTGGAACATCTGTTAATTTTTTATGTGTAACTGGCTCGCACTATCAAAGGAACGACTATGTAATCGGTCAGAATTACGTGGAATTCGGAATACGTAGGAAATATAATTCCAAAAGTTATTTATTTGTAATAGTTAGAAGAAAATAATCCGAAGATTTCAATATCCACGATCTTTTAATTTAAGAAGTTTCAATGTAAAAAAAAAAAAAAAAAGAAAAATAAGAAGATGAATGTAAAGAACAATTAAAAAGTTTTAAGCAAATGATAATTGCAAAGTTTTAAATAAATTCCTAGCGACTTTTTCGATTTCCGTAAGCGTCTTAATACTCGTGAACGATGGCGTAAATGTTAAGAACAAGCGTCGTCTCTTCCTACGTTTAAACTACGAAATAAAACTGAATTTTTCAAGTTGATGCACTTTCTGTTTTCTTTGTTTACTGTTGCGTTTTAACCGCTCCTGTTGCATTTTTCTATCGTTACTGTTGCTTTGTTTCTCTGTGGCTTTTCCTCTCTGTGTCTCTGCATCCCTTCCGTTTCCGGTTGTTTTCCCGTCTGGTCGCGTCAGAGGGTAAACCTGTATCCGAAATGGGAAACCGTTGCCAGGCTGGCGAGGGGAATGACACTATAGCGAAGAGGAAAGAGGCAGTCGTTTTAAGATGGCAACCGCTTCAATTGTGCGAATTAACCTCTAACGAGAAATCTCGATTCCGGTGGAAAGTAGTGGAATAGCGTGGCCCACGAGCAACATCCTAACCTGCTATTTTCTCAACTGCCTCTTATCCGACGAAGGTGAAGTTCAATTAATTAAGGGTGGCTCGATAACCGAGTACGTTTGCGTTGCATTTTCCTTTAATTACTTCGAAACGTAACCCTCTAATTTAACTCGTATTCTATATCGCGGTACAATATCTTTAATACGTAAAATACGAAATACAAACTAAGGCGAAGTTTTCTGAAGTAAAATAAAATTTAGTCTTCAAATTGTTCGGAATCGCTTTCAGAAAATTTGCGATAGAGCGGCCGCACAAGCCAAAGAAATGAAACGCGACGTGTATAAAATAAATATGCCGATATTCCAATCGCGATCGAATTGAAGCCGGCGTTCGATATGCTATCATATCGAAGATATATCTATAATATAAGGATAGAGCAAAGGCGAAATTACATAACGCAAGAAACGAGAAGGAACAGAATTGTAGATAATAAAGTTCTTAGATTGTTTAATCGTTGAACCTTGAGAAACACCATCTCGTTAATTCGTTGATATAAATTGATTTACAAAGCATCGGATGGAATTGTCCGTTTGTTATTTTAATCAAATAATATTTTTTAACGTTAGCTCAACTTTAGAAAACGATTAGTATAAAATGGTAATTTTCAAGGGTAAGTTGATGCGCTTTCTATAGCATATTCTCAACGACTGCTCCGACTAAATTGTTCTTTAATGTATCACTTCTTCTCATCGGATCAAAAGATATTCTTGTCTTGCGCGACGGTGGAAAACTTGAAATACTAAGATGTACGATCGACATACGAATTCTTCGAAGTGCAACAAGAGGCATACAGTAGAACCAATTTCGATTCGTTACACGATACCTTTCCTTCTACGAAAGGTACAGGTCCTTATCATTGACAGCTTGCAATTCGTAACGGAAAACACAAGGGGATAGGTAATGGCGCGCCATGCCACGTCGCGGAATCTAATACAGCCGATGACATAATACCGCAAAAGGCAGTTGCACCGATAAAAGGACGGAAATATATCGTGTTTGCCGGCGACTAAAATACACCGAACAATTTATTCCATCGCTCTCTGATATCCTCTTACCGTGTCATCCATCGTGTAAGACATCTAAATTAGATTTGAAACTTCGATGAAAACGTCCAACGTGATATATCAATTTTGAACATTTTTAAACACGGTCATATTAAAAAGCACCGAGTATACGGTATTTTTTATCGTCACTGACATGCAAAGGAAAGTTCGATTAACCGCAAACACCCGTTTCCTCGAATATTTCACGAAAGCTGATTTCCCAGGACGATCGACCGACTGCGTACAATAATGTTTTACAACATCGCGGCTAGAGGCACGGATCGCTCGGGTTAAACTGAGAGATAATTGTCCGCTATCAGCTGACCCTTGTCGTCCATCCAGTCCCCTTCCATCGTCTGCCGCGCCTCAGCCACTTCTCTCTCACTCTGTCGGTCTCGATGCAACGAAGCTCGCCAAGTTAAACGCATGTTTGCCACTACAGCGATCGACAAAAGGCATTTTGTCGCGAAACTTCTAAAGAGAGAGAGAGAGAGAGAGAGAGAGAGAGAGAGAGAGAGAGAGAGTCGAGTTGACAGCCAGGGACAAACAGGTCTGTGCGCTAATCACAACGCGTGCAACTCACCAGATACGTGTACTAATATCGCGTTAATAAGGATCATTATGGCGCATAATCTCGATATAGTATGATGACAATAGTACGGAATATGTTGGAATACGTCGATCCTATTGTGAGAGTAGAAACTAAGATAAGGAGAGAAATACGTTTCATAATTCTGGATGACTAAATTAATGACTAATCGTATGTGCAACAATGAAGAGATAGCTTCAATATGAAAGTGATTCATGAGAAGAAAAAAAGACGCATAGGTTACATATTAAAAGTAGCAAAAATAATTTCGGTTCGTTAGCGCGCCTTTTATCGTTACGAAAGGGGATTATTTTACTTTAAAAAAAAATTCAAATTCAACAGAATACCGATCGAATCGACGTTTGGGAAATCACGATGATACCGTCGCGTCTCCCTTCGAACTTCACCGATTTTAATTTGAAATTCACGAAGGATCTATATAATGGTCAGTCAACTGACAAAAATTCCGATCGCAGGAAAATTCGATTCCTCGTACACGACACATCGGCTGTCTGCTATATTCGAGCGAATTTTTCCGTTCGTTCCAATTATCGGCCGCGTCTAATGAGCGAGCGTCATCGGGAAAGTAACCGGGGGAATCGTCGAAAAAGCCATTGGCTATTAAAAAAAAAATCCGATTTTTCTTCAAGGTTTTGTAACGGATCACCTGGCGGTGTGCGGCTAATTCGACGCTTTTCGTTTCAATTAATTCCACGCGCGTTTCACATCCACTTTCCCCGGGCGGTCTTTCCGTGAAAATCACTTGGCAGGATTTGGGAATCGATAAAAAAGATAGGGGAGAGTTTCTGTGCTTAGCGATGGTCATAAATTTAACGTCAACCAGGTTCGCTATCGTTTCCTCCTTTCTTTGGTCCGCGAATCGTGGCCGATCGACCGACAGTTTTTTACGATCTAAACCTAACCTAAACCGCGCCGGATAAAAAGCGTTCCTGATGTAAAGAGTTCTAAGTAAGTATCTATCTTCTTGCAAGCACGTTCCCTACCGGGTAGTACCGATCTGTTGGCTCATTGAAAAATCTGACGCTGAAAAATCGTCGACGAACGCTTGCTAATGGAAAGCCGGTAGCCAGAGGATGATAAAGTTTCATCCCTTACGACGTACAACATTCCCTTTTCTCGTTGCTAATTGACCAAAGGTTTATCGTACTTGAAACATCAAGCTTTTTCTCTATAGAATCAGAAATCGATTAAAGAGAATTCCTTCGCCAATCTCTCTATTTGTTCTGCCATTTGATTTCATATGCCATTCGTATCCGCGATATCGTTCGTCATTGCAAAATGTTAATGGGTTGTTGCTCTCCAATTATATCCTCGTCTTACGTTTGCAATGCCGGCGGAGGCGTGCTTAAAGAGGCGGATAATTTAAAAGCAGAGCAGCGAAGGAACGAGGAAGCGGAGTTACATTGCGAAGAAAATTACGTTGATGGAAAATGCTTTGGGATTCCTTAAAGCCGAGTACATTCGAAAAATTACAATCTTTCGCTGATCTCTCCTCGCACGGCGATCTAATGAAACGATTAAAAATATTACGTTAGCCGGACGGAACTGCGTTTCTAATCTAAAACTCTTCTCTAATTTCGCCAACTCTGTAACGACTGTAAAGCAAACTTTTATGTATGCGCATGTGATATGTATCGCATAAAACGTTTTTAAATTTTACCAACGCCAACGAGACACGACCGTCCCCATTAAATTGACAAAGTTTCGAACGATTCTGGAAGTCTATGCAGAGCTTGCAAGACATTTACTGGGAACGTACGCAACGGACACATAGCACAGAACGTTTCAAGGCGTCTCGTCTTCTACATTCGCGTACGGTTTCTGCCAAGTGCCGGATATTTTCGTAACCCGCTGTATACTCCAACTATTCCATAATCTGCCTACTGCAGAGGTATCATCACGCTCTCCAAATATGTACAAATAATTTCAGCAGGTGAAAGAAACGGAAGGAGCGCGAACTCAGCGGAGAAAGGGGAGGGGGCGATATCATTAGCGTTTCACGAGTTTGGTTTTAAAAGAAAATCGTAACGACGCGCTGCAAGGGACGCGGCACTCGATCCACCGATTAATTCCAAGCTTTAGCTACATCGCCGGCTAAATTGCCGTAGTCTCTCGCGGCGTCGTTTTTCGCGCTTCCCTTCTCCGCCCCCATCGGCCACCCTTACCGCCCGCCGCGTTCCGAATATCGCGCGCGTACCTTTCTTTTTTTGCCGGATTTTGCCGGAGGATATCGACAGGAAACGACGAACAGGAAACGGAGCGAGCGAAACGAGAGAAAGGAAAGGCTGTGAAAGGGAGTCGAAAAACGGGGGCGTAAGGGTGCAATGAGCACTGGCGAGAGGCAGTGGGTGGGTGGGTGGTTGGGGGGGTGGACGATGGAAAATGAGCGGAGAAAGGGTCGACGACGACGACGATGGCGACGATGAGGTTTGCGCGTGTTGGTGCTGCGATACGGCGAAAGAGAGCAAGAGAGCCGGCTCTTCGACTCGGTATTGGTGTGTCCGGGGGGAGGAGAGGGGTGGTATTGTCTCAGTGATTATTTATGGCGAATTTTAAGCCCCTAAGTGTGGCTGCTGTAATAATTAACAAAAGGCATTATGCCACGGAGAACGAACCGGCTTTTCCCTCTCCGTTACCCTAGCGCAGCGCTATTTATATACACGGTGGGACGCGAAGGTGGTTCTGGGGTTCGTTCGCTTCGTTCGTTCGCCAGGAGAGATAACACCTGGGACCCCGACACTCGATTGCCCAGGGCTCATTTACTAATGAGTACGTCCCTATAACGTGCACGAGAGTAATGCGAATTCTTTTTCGTTTCTAGTTCGCTACATACTGCGAGTTTGCGTGTGCCCGACACACACCGAGTTTGCGCGAGTGGCTGTAGGGGTTGGATTCTCCGAGAGAGAAACAGAGGCGTCGCACTTCTGCAACGTATGCGTCTCCTGCACTCCTTTGGTCCGCGATTCGTCACGAAAGAAGAACGTAAGCCGGATGACTCTGCGCGGCCAACGGGTGGCCTATTCATCGGATGCCACTCGAGAGCGGAGACCCTTTTTTCTTTCGTATAAGCTTCCTTGACAACGAACAGACACGGACGACGCGGCCCTCTGTTTCTCAAGTCGCGACTGAGAGATCAAGTTGTCATTATCCTAAATTCCGTGTGTCATACTGCTCAAATTTAATTGTCTCCATGGTCTTAATTCTTTCGACGGTCTACCACTGTGTCAAGATTTTGGCAAACGTTTCGGTGTACGAGCGACAGTGCAATACGGAAGATACGCTGATGAAAATAGGCGTTAAGCAATAAGAAATGAGACACGTGGTTCGATTAACGGCGCGTTGCAACGTTAACGAGATTAATAATTGTACCGTCGAACCGCTAATTGATTTTAATCAAAGGAATAGCCTGTTTTTTTCCTTCGGCGTCTATATCGTGGCAACGATTCGAGGATGGCGCGCGTCGATTAAGGAAGACGCGTTTCTTTCGTTACCATTACGCAGTTCGTACCTTCCCTTCTTAGTATCACGGGTTATAGGTCGTGAACAACAGCCGGAGATATGTGGGGGGTTAATGGTTGAAATTTAGAACAGTTTAAGTGGTATACGGTGGCGTTTTAATTGACAGTCTGGTTAGGTCATCGCGGTTCTCTCGTATCGTCGTCGTAACACATGGACGAACGGGCGGACACGAACGCCAGAGATATACAGAAGGTTTTAACACCACGTGGGGAGTAACTTTATGGGAACCGGAGCATGCCAGGGGCGTGTGTGCGTCCTCCCGATACGCGTCTCACACGCCATTCTCTTTTTCCTTTCTCTACATCCCATTGAACAGTTCCACTCTCGCTCAAAATTCACCGAGCTACCACCCGATTTTCCGAAGATTGCTTTTTTAATGTATGCATTAAAAATGCTTCGTTATGCATGCGCCTTCGAAATATGCCACGCTTTATTAGACAGTTTAACAGTACCGCGAGAATTTTTCTTTCTTGTTTGCGCTCGGTAAATGCAGACGCATGGAACTATGGCTACGGTGGATGCGTTTGAAAATCGAAATGTCACTCCTAAGAATCTATCTACGGAGATCGTAGGAAAGAAAGACGTTGAGTATATTTTTGCTGATTTTCTGATCTGAACGTCGCTCTACGATGCAACAGGAGAATTTTAATACGATATAATTATTAATTCTATAAAATAATAATTCTCTAATAATAATAATTATTAATTCTATAAAAGTAGTCGCAAAGGATCTACAATCCGATCGTTGCTTTTCCAAATATCGAATTATATTTTTGAACCCATCCAGAATCCACCAATCAATCTTTTCGTGGACCAATTTATTTACCGGTATATTTGATCGTGACATTTTCCGTTATTCGAGTGCAAGAGAAATTTCAAAATGTTTTATATAACACATAAATGAGTTGTATGGTGAGCGTTCAAATATTTTCGTCAGCCACTATATTTGAGCTTCCTGACGCGCTCGTCAGAACACTCATACATTCTAATCATAATCTAACGTGCGAGTAAAATAAACCAGGGACCGCGAGACCAATGTACAATCGATAAAGCAAAGATGCCAATTAAGGCGAGACGCGAATTAATCGCCGCTCCAATTAGACTGGTTGATGAAATGTACGTTACCTTGCCACCGGTTCCTACAGCTCTATCTTCTTGCAATCAGCAATCAATGTGGAAAACAGACCATCTATCTGCGTGAACGCTCTTTATTTTTGAATTCGGTCAATTACGGGATAGAGGCCAGAGTCGAAGCTTATCTCGAGGCGCACTTGTATCAGTTTATCTCGTTTAACTCAACACAAACTCCTCCAATTAGGAAGGCCGAATCCCTGTTACACGATGGGTATCTGAACTGTTGCGCGGACGTACGAGAACTGAATCGAATCACGGACGAGTCCCCCCTCTGCAAACACCACCACTCACGTCGAGCATAGCCGAAATGGTCCGAAACTTATCGAGCGACATCGCGGAGACATCCGAGGCGATGTTCGTCGGTGACGTCTCAGGATGCATTCGATCACTCCCATCCCTTGGAAAAATCGTCTCGACACCCATCGTTCGACTCACCCTTCCTCGCGTCTTTCCCTTCTCTTCTCTTTCGAGGTATGGGATGGATGAAAAATTTGCGTCCGTCGAGAATACGAGTACCGAAAAATTGATCACGATGCCATATTTCATATTTTGAATTGTTGCGGCCGCGTTTGTACGGCGCGAGCCGCGAGATGGAAAAATTTCAATTCAATCGAGCCCGATTTAAATGAAATTCTTCCGATACCGAGTCGTTAGTCGTACGTGCAGCTCGGAATCGATACGCTTCGAATATTCGCTGGAATTAGGGGGTTTTTCATAATTTTCAATAGACGATCGATCACCGTATAGAGGGGACTCGGTATTCCAATGTGGTTCCCGGTGAATTTCACTCGTACGTCTTGAATTTTATCATCTTCAGATTTGTATAGGCAAGAGGGAAATTGCACGTATATCTGGCTATGGATATAGCGGAACCGTTCTCCGACCAACTAACGTTCTGACGAATACGTCGCAATGATCAAATAAAATTCATTCACCAAAGTATTATAGTTGCACGCCAGCTATCGAAAACTTTTACGCGCATATCGTACGTGTTGTATAAAACATTTTGAAACTTTGTTAATTAACATTACGTCGGTGAAATGAAATCAATCCGAAGATCTACAGAAAAGTTACGAGACGAGGCACTGAAAACATATTCACATGGATTCTTACGAAAGTAGCTACGTCGTTCTACAGATGTTTTATTGGTCAGAGCAGGCTGCAAGCATAGCCTAACCGATGCAATGCATTAGAAAAACAAATGCGTGTTATAGAGCAACTAATTGTGAGTTCGGCGAACGATCGCGAAGCGGGATAATAAATTCGGTACCTCTTCTGTTCGAATAAACTAAATTATTATTTAGGGACAGGCGGCACAGCTGCTGGACAATCGTTCGAATCGCACGATCGGGAATTATTAATTTCGCTCACGCATCCAGCCAGCTCGTGCTCACGATCGGAAACCTTCGATTCCAGTCACGCGAGAAACTCTCGTGCTTATTTCTAATTTAAGCCTGACTTTAGCCTAATGAAGTCCAAGAACTCTGTATAATACGCTTTTTACGCGACGACTCTGCTCAATTTGCAAGGAACGGATCTCGGCACATCGCTAAGTGTCGACTATCGTTTTACGATATTAATATATTATACTTTATACGGGCGTTTTGTATTATTTATGCTCGTATACACAGAGTTAACCTTGGATGGTTTAATCGAAGGATGAAATCTGTCGACGAAATTCCATCGCGAAATCATGGGTCGGCTGACGGACTTAATCATTCGTGAGTCACAACGAGCACGAGGGAGACTGGTTGCGTGGCACGTTGGTGGATTCGTGTGCCGGTTGTTCGTAACGCGTCTCGTCGTAGCTTCAAAGCTGCCTAGGGTCAAACGGGGTCGTCGAGCAAGAGCAGCTCGTAGCAAATTCATTAGTCACCGCAGAACAGACTGTTCGTCGTTCTACGAGCGAGTCCTCTCTGGCAGCGGTGTACGGACACTGGTTCCGAAACGGGCGGGGTGACAGTTTCCGTTCGAATCAAAAGGAAACTAGTTCGGCTAAGGGTTACTAGTCGATGCTTGGGATTTCCGAACGGTTTTTTCCCAGCCACCACACGGTTCTCCTTTATCGGTCATGAGGACTGGTGGTAGTACGAAAGACTCGCGTTTCCCGTGAGAGGAATTCCAGCAGACAGACTGTAAAAGGGGGAGAATTACGTTTAAAAAAAAATAGAAAAGAAAAGAAAGAAAAAGCCCGATGTAACCGAACACGATATCGATATATAGGTCGTTGGTTAGGAGGAAGCTGGTTTCGTTAAAATCCCGATACGTAAAATAAACGAATGGAAAGGGGCGCAGAATGGTCAGAGTGTCCTAGAAACCTCGTTCCGTTGTGAAATACTTTCGCTAACGATCTAACCAGCCGCGTCGAGCGGAATTATCATTAACTCTGGTACGCGACACGAGCGCAGAACTCGAACTGGATTATCAGCTTTTTCCCACGGAAAAGGGGGATCATACGGTAATAGCGGGCGTCTAATTACCAGAGGCGAGTCCTCGTAAGCTTTCGCGTCGAGGGAGAGGAACTGTCGCTCGTCGAGCCGTAACACTGGGGTCAGAGAGGAACATTGGAAAGAGAGAAATAGGTAAAAGGGAAGGGAAGAGTAGACGAGAGAAAGAGAGGAGGAGGTGGTGGTGGTGGTGCTGGTTGTGCCTCCGCCGTGGCGCATATGGAACTTAGACCCCTGAATGCTTGTGCCAGGCTCTCAGAGAGACAGAGAAAGAAAGAGACTCGCGCGGAAAGCTCGGCTCGGCTCGGCCTTTTGTGAAAGAGGGTCTTTTGTCGTGGCGACAAAGCCCGAAGAATATCCATCCTTCAAATGTGGAACAGCTGCCATCGAATGGCCCCGGCCGCCTTTTTTAGAGTCCCGTGCACACACCGCATGTACACGCTGCGATGTGTGTACAGGGCTTTAAGCGAAGAGAGACGAACAGACAGACGGACGAACGGACGGGTGCAGAGGGGCCATCGAGCGACAGGGAACAGCGGAGAAAAGTGGATAAGAGCGAGAGAAATAGGAGAGGAGAGGCGGTCGGAAAATACCGTGAAAGAGAAAAAAAAAAGAAAGAAAGAAAGGGGAAGGTGAAAAGGGGGATAGGATCCAAGGGACAGAGAAAGAGAGGACCACAATGTTTCGAAGTGGCGAGATTCGCTGCTGGTTTGTCTTTGAAGCGACCTATACAGGCTTTCTGCGTACTTCGTAGTTATCTTCATAGTCATCGTCATCTTCATCGTTGTCGTCGTCGTCGCGAGCGATGTATCCGCTACACACTGACTGAAGAACAACCAGTCGCACCGACCGAACAAAAACGTCTACGAGGGCGCGTTAATGCGTTCCAAATGCATAACTGCGTGCGCGACGTTCCAACACAGTCACACCACAAAATGGAATACGCGATAAAGCAATAACCGTGCGGTCGATTCGCCGCCAAGCGTCGACAACCTCGAGAGAAAGAGAGAAAGGGAGAACGATTTCAGAGACCGCGGTCATTAACGTTGCAATTGCATAATTCGCGGGATGCATTCGCGCTCCACTTCCTTTCTCTCCGTGATTCTTACCACCGGAGAGAAAAATGGATGACATCGATGGCGACGCGTTCGATCGTCCACCGATTACCGAGCGATTCGGTTTTCTCGCGGCGTTTTACCTATCGGCGCGCTGACGTTCGTTCAATCGAGATATGTAAATCAGCCGTGCTAAAATCACCAGAGAACGGAAATAGAAAGTCATGTTACAGGGTCGAGATTTATAGGAGCGCAAGTTCGCTTTGATTTGAGGAAAATGCAGTTGGCACGAACCGCGTGGTCTGATCCGAGAATATCGTCAAGTAGCCTAGAAGGCGCGGTTATTCGAACCACGTATCCGCAAAAGAGACTAACAAGATTTATTGAAACGCATTCTCACTCCACGACTTCTATGTAACGTAATTTCTATAACAAAGTTGTTTGAGAAAGCAACGATTCGGTTGCACAATTGCTTGGCTTCGTATCGCGCGTCTGGCTATTTCAAAAATGTCGCGACTCGAAATAATTCGCTCCTGTTGAAGGAACATCGAATCCTATCAACGGAGGATTCCAAAGGATAAAAACGAAAACGTCAGGAAAATATAAATCCGCCATTATTTTCTACGATCGATGCTTTGAACAATTTCAACCACCGGATGGATTTTCCTATTTTTCTGAAAATCTAGCTTGACTCTACTTTTGACGTTACTTTTACGACACACGTACGATACTTTGAAATGTTTACAGGCCATGGCCACGGCGTTTCCACTTCCGAACGGAATATTAGCTTTACGATCCTCGGACGCCGAGTAACGAGATAAGATGGCGTAAAAGTTTCCTCAAGTTCGAGTAATTAAAACGGGTCTTCGCTCAGGTTCGGCGTGAAACACGATTAGAGAAGTAAAGCTAAAAGGGGAACGGAGAGAATGGACGATGTCAGCAAAAGGTGCGAGAGGACGGATCAGACGCGAGGAGAATATATCCTTAACGAGCCGGTGCAAATAAGAGCAGCATTCGAATAATGCGTTTTGGGAGCGTGTGCTCGGCTAGGTTTTGGAGGGGTGCATCGCTGAAATAGCGATTAAGTCGCGTGATTTTGGGCGGCTAGCTTAGCTGCAGTTTGTAACAAAGTTGGAGGAAAAGAGGAGTGGGCGGTGGGGGAAAGGCGGCGACGGAGGTAGTGGAGGAGGCGGTCGTGGCTGCGGGTAGACGTCGGAATCTGAGCGGCTGGTGGGAAGTTCCGAAACGCCGGATGGAAATGCCTCGGTCGGATTAGCCCCTACTGGCCGATTGTTCGCCCCGGTGTCGGCCGCCTAATGTGGACTGCACTCGTGCCACGAGGGGGATTTCCTGTCTGCGCGCGTTCCTACGCGCTTCCAGCTATATAATCCTGTCCTGCCCCTTCGGAATCGGCCGACGTTACGACCCTGCTGCACGTCCGAGAACGTGACCGTACAATTAAGCGGTCGACTCGAATGGAATTAAGTTCGGAAAGTAGGATGCGTTTAATGGGGACCGATGATACGCGCCCCCGATGCTAACATCGGCACGATTCTTTTCTTTCACCTTGGCGATATTCTTTTATTCCTTTGTCTGCTCCCTCTGTGTAATACAGGGTGTCTTTGTAATCGTGCTGCAAGAGAGCCAGTAACGGAGCGTTGTGGAGGAGTAAGTTGAGAAAGTGGGATAAAACTTTGCGCGACGTAAGATCTCATCTTCGAGGAGAAACAAATTTAGAAGTAGAAGCAGGTATACATCGCTGGTAAATTACGATTCCACGTACTTGCGTTTCTGCTTGAAGCAGTCGTAAGTTTTTACAAGGCAGCGGTTTTTAAGATTTAGCAGTTTGTCGATTAATCGTACGTTAGAAAAATCGTACTTTCGTTCGGTTTCGCGGGTTTATAAATTTCTTCGTAATTTGAAAAATATTCCCTCCTCTTCTTCAAATACTTTCACTCTGCTTGTACCACGAATTTAGGCACTGTGTTATTAAGTTAAGCTCTGTATTCGTCTTTGTTCGTCGGTTCGGAAAACGACGCCTGGGTGCATCGCGGTTCGTATTACTTCGAGTGTCTCCTTCTTCTGGCGGTGTAATTTTTCTGTACTAATGGAGTCTACGCTTTCACGAGAAGTAGTTTCGCTGTGATATATGTGTGTCGAGAAATTTCACGTTCGGAGAATTTTAAAACGTCGATAAGAAGGAAGGTATTTGTAGGATCGACACGTCATCGGGGAAAATATCGACGGTACGAGTCTGAAAGTGCTGCAGCGGGTGAATGAGACTGAACGTGACGCATTGGCCAAAGGAAACGACAAATTAACCGTGGCATGGTACCTCCATGACTTTCATTCTCTATCTCGCTGCTCGGAAATACCTCTCATTGTCGCGTTATTAATTTATTATGTACATCGGTGTCACGCAGGCGCCCAGAGGATATAAAGGGACGGAACGAAAAATGTAATGGAACTGTGTCAGTCGACGAAGGATTACTTTTCTCTAATTGCTAGATGCCTCGCGTCGGGTCAGGGTCAAAATTTCGCGACTCGGACAATCTTGCTAAAAGTAGATGAAACATGGACAATTCGTTATTTTCGTTTATACTTATCGGAGTAGATTTTAGCGACAAAAGAACGATAATTCTATTCTTTCCCATCATCGTACGAACATAGATTTGTTAAACATTGAAAAGCGACGAAACACTGGCGAAAACTAGTCGAACGGACTTTTCAATAAAGCAAAATGCTGCTCGCGTAGGTTTAAAAATGTCAAGGCAGTGCCAAGGGTCCCTCGCGATTTCCAACCACAATCACTCCGTCCTTCATTTCTAAATTGGTGGTCCAATAATAATAATTAAAGCATCGATCCCAGGTATAAGACGGATAGCAATTAATTTTCCTGGAACCTCTTACATCCGCCATCTATTCGGACCATCGTTTGTTAAAAGAAAAAAAGCGAAAAGAAGAAAAAAAGAAAAAAGAAAGAGGAGAAGAAACGCTGAGAAAAAGAAGCGGAGAAAGGGCGAGGAAAAACTTTTCTTCGCCATACGGTTATGTATAGGTCGAGTGTTTTTCAGAGCTGTGGCCTCTCTCGAACACGCGGCGCATTTATTGCCGCGTTATATCGCGGTTTATTATAGCAGCTTCGGAGGTGGCAGCTTTATGATAGCTTAGCCCGCAGCGGTTCTCAATGATCCGCGAATTCCATCGGTCTGCATGCGCACAGGCTGGCGTATTAGTCTCGCATAAACGGCCCATTATTATTCTATCGCGAGGTAAATGCCGGTTTCTCGGCAAACCGGCTGTGCGGTTTCTCTTCGAATGCGCGCGGTCAGGACACATTGTTGTATAAAGCTCGGCAGCTTTTTCCACGGCACCGAAACGGCTTCACGACAATGCGACATCTTTGAATGGGCCCTGAATGCCACCGCGACGCGGCCGGTAATGGGCGAACTTTTTAATCGGGCAACAGAGATAGAAGGAGAGGGAGAGAGAGAGAGAGAAGAGAGTTTTTTTTAGCTTTCAATAAATCATAGACGTACGTACGACTGTATTAAGGGTGACGGTAGGTGAACGAAAACTGGTGGGGAAAAAAGGGAACGAGGATGGCTAGACGAAATGCCCTGGAGGCAGAGCCGGTTAAAATATCGACAAATTTCCGATGACTCTCCTCGCTCTACCCCCTTTTCTCTCACCCTCGAAAGAAATATCTCGCGAACTCGACGCGAGCATATTTCTCATTTTTCAAAAGCGACCGCTATTGACGGAGATTCACGGCGGAGATAATTTCACTGGCGTCGACGATTTTGATTTAGTGAATCGCGGTTTCACGCCACCGTGCGCCAGCCAAACCACGATTTATTCGCCTTCTAATCTGCCTGTTAATCCTTCCTGACCGAAAATGTATTAAAAAAAGGAAAAAAAAAGAGAAAAACAGAAAAAACCGATCGACAAAATTTCCCAAATACGTTGATAATTTCAATGGCGGCGATGATTTTGATTTAGTGAATGGCGATTTCGTGCCACCGCGTAACAGCCAAACCACGATTTATCCGCTTTTTAATTTCTCTGTTAATCTTGTTCAGCTGTTATATTTGAAAAAATCCGATCGGCGGGATTTTCCAAATGTAGAGATAATTTCGCTAAAGTCGCCACTTTGATTCGCTGAATCGCGGCATCACGTCACCGCGTGCCAGCCAAACCGCGATTTATTCGCCTTTTGTAATTCTCTCTGTTAATCATTTTTCACTGAAATTTCCGACTAAATAAAAAACGATATCGACCGACAGAATATTCCAAGTGTGTGACAATCTCAATTTCCATGAAACACACGGTGTAACGGAAAGCGAGTACGCTGCAGATACAATAGCAGACGACAACACATGGTGGATTGTGTGTTGGATTGGTTGATCGCGTGGGTGGAGAAGAGAACACGCGGAAGCGCCGAATTAGGAAGGTTAGGAAGTCGCTTTGCGGCTGAATGTTTGGCATTCTAATGAGGAAGGCGGCGTTTACACGCCTTATGCTTTGTTCACGCGACGCGCACGCTACGCGAGCACGATTGTTATCGCGCGGGATGCGTGTGGGCGACACGCGTTCACGTTCGCAGCGTCACGTGAATCGCTTCGTCGAATTTCCGATTGCTAATTCGTAGCCCGATAATCCTCAAATTCACCGGGATTTCGCCAGTGTTTCGTGGTAAATTAGCGGCTCCTATCGTATCTACGAAACGCATTCCGATTTAGTAGAATCAGCGAATCTTCAACATGCGAAAATCCGATCTTGAAATTTATACGGAACAGCGATATTCTTTTGCGAAACGTTATTAGTTCTTCATATTATCACGGAGATGCGTGAATTTTCGCGAATTACAAGACAAATATCTTAGTTTCGTTCGAACATCTTTCCGATCCAAATAACGTTACACTGATTTATCGTTAAAGCATACGCGAAACTCGCTCATTTGCGTTGGTGGTTCAACAAAATTGAAAATTTCACGGCTATTAAGTCATTGTTAAATGTACTCGTAATATCGTTTAACGAAGGACAATTAAGAAGGTGGAAAGGGGGAATCGACGGTCAACTTATGGGGCAGATGCGTCCTCTCCGAGAGTAGAGTTACCGTCTGGATTTGGTCGCATGATTAACCCTGAGAGGTAACAAGTAGACAAATCTCGAAGAGATCCGTTGTTCGAGCGCGCGCTCGATTACGTCGCATGGCGATATTTCACGTCACTTCCGGTTCCACAGGCCCCTTCAGTTGGAGAGGTTATGAGACTTTGTTCGGGGAAGAGGTGCAAGGGGAACGAAACAGAGTCGGAGAGGAAAAGAGAAGACAGAGACGGAAACAAAGAGCCTTCGCTCGAGAATTAATTTCAATTGGATTACCGTGAATATTGTCAGCGCTTACGTCGAGGCGTTGCATTCCTCTGCGGAGGTTGCGCGTCGCTACGTGCAAAGTCACGACTCTTTCATCTTATAACGGACTGCCAGCGAATGAGCAATTATCGTTAAATGCGAAGTAATGCTCTTACAAGGCATCTCTGCTCAACTTTTTCCATCGGGTCTCGTTCTTCCTCTCGATTTCGCCCTCGACGATGCTCGCGCCATTCCACGATGACCCGAGTCAAACCATCCGTGAACGGTTCAATTTAAACGAAAAGCGTTTCCGTCCGTGCACGAGACCGCGCTAAGTAATTTCGATAGCGCGCTTTAATTATTCGTCAACTTTCATACGCCGGCCGCAATACTCCAGCACGTTCAATCGTATTTTCGCGGTCGAATGCCTCGAACAAACAGCCAACGTGATGTTCCGTCCATTAACGAACCGACCGCTGTTTGACTTTCGTTCCACAGAGCGGCGTAAATGTTTCGTCGCGAAAAATCCTAGGGAAAGTTTAAAAAAAAAAAAAAGAAAGGAAAATTAATTCGTGGCGTAACCTAAATTTGTTGGCGACGCGATGGATAGCGATATTTTCAGTGATAATCAAGATTGAACGCGACGACGACTTTTCGATAATATTCAATCGCGTTTCCTGTTCCTAACGGAGGAAAGAATAAGCAAAGGTTTCTTCTCGTTAACTCGGCACAATGTCCATCGGCTTCGAAAGTCCGGCTGCTTCCGCAGGCGTTTCGACAATGAAGATGAATGCAACTTCTTCTTTTCGCGTTTCAAAGCTAAAGGGCAAAAGTGACACGCTCGCCCGATACACAGGGGGAAAGGTAAGGAGAGAAAGAGGCCAGAAGGCCGATACAAGGCTCATTGTTGCCACGGCTGCGATCCCATTGTACAGGAGTTTCGCCAAAGTTCGCCAATTTGCGTTTTCTTCTCCAATGCGACAAAGACGCGGCCGAAGAACGCCACCGTCAGATAATATCTCTACGCTCGCCACCCCTCTTTTTCAACCGTCAGCCCCTTCCACCATATTTTCTTCCCATTCGTGCCACTCTTCGCCCCTCCTGCACACTTTCGCTCATTCGCCCTCTGCTTTTCGACGCTGACGAGGATCGAGGATCTTTTTATGCGAATCCGTCGTCGCGTAAGGGGAGCTAAAAGGAAACTAAAGACGCTGCATGATAATAATAATCATCGCGCGTAATGACGATGATAAAGAGCACAATAATTGGTGGTGCAGCAGCGAGCGAGGAGAGCGACCGTGCAACGGAACGAGAAGTTTCCACGTCGTTCTTTTTAATTATTTCCATCTCACCCCTCGCTTCCTACCATCCTCCCTACTTTCCACTCTTTTTTCTGATTCCCGATTATTCGCGGATTCGTCGAACGCGACACGAAACGCGTCATCCGGTACGCGCTTCTTGCCTCTCCCAGTATTTTCCGCCCTTCGCAGTTCGTTTCGTCATTCCGTAAGCTCGAAAGTGTAGACTCGTCTGACCGTTTTAGCCTGTTTCGTTGGCGAACGAGACGGCGATGCCGCGGGCTGAGGCGGAGCGCCACGCTGATGGAATCTATCGCGAGCGACGAAGAAACGCGACGAGGAGACCAGAGAGCTAAGTCTCCCTGAAAGACTAAACGGCAAAAGACAAAAAAGGAAAAAAGTGAACGAAGGAGAAAAACCCGGAACAGGAAGACGAAAAGGTGAAAGCGCGTACTGGATGAGGGGGGAGGAGGAAGCAACCGAACTGCGGAAGAGACGGAGGGACGTAGGAAAGCTACGTGTACGATAGAAAGAGCCGGCAGAGTGCCTGCTCGTGCCTCCGGCGATCGGTAAGTTTCCTGGAAATGCGTCCTCCTGAGAGGATTTTCAACTCCTTTTAGCCTGATCGTGACGCAAGAGGTGTTTCCCGAAAAAAAAGACAAGATCGAAATAGCGGTTGCGCGAGCACAAATTTTCCCGATAATCTCGCGAAGGGAATCTTTCTCTGTCCGTTATTTGCTTTGCAATGCGTCGTTTTATGCGATATCCACGCGGGTCGATAAGCATCGTGATTCCAATCTCGCGAATAAGCAACTAGTTGACGCGCGAAGAAGAGACGAGCGATGGCAACGTGAGAACGTCTACATAATGTAGCTCGTCGCCGAGACGCGTTTAAGATTCATAAAAGAACACGAGTCGAAAATCGATCAGCCCGTCGTGTCAATTTTCCCGTAACCTCGTAAACTCTTTTTCCCCTATTTTTAAAAATATCTCGATCGATCGCGAGTTTACCTAAGATTCGGCGAGAGAGAAGGAAAATTTAATAAATTTCGTATTCACCGAGGCGAGGGGCGTGAAATGTATAGGATCACGATGCCCCGTGGCCAACAACCAACGGCCGTAAATACTCGAGATCGTTTGAATAAGATTCAAGAACGGCTCGATCGAGTTTCCTTTCCCTCGATGAAAAGCGCAAAAGTCCTTCGCGCTCGTTAAAGTAAATTTTCACGCGGCAACGGCGCCGCCTATCCAGGTCACTTCCAATCTTCTCGTCGTTTCGGCGGATGCTCTTGTTTAAAAAAAAGAACGAAGAAACGTAGTAGAAGGAGGAGGAACAAAGAAGCTGGAAGAACGAGCAGAGACGAGATTCGAAGCTTTCATTCGCAGCGAACGATAATGTTGCCGCGTACCGCGTGTTGGCAGCAGTGTCTTTCAGCTCGATAGCGAAGAAATTGAATAAGACTTACGCAATTCGCAGCGATGGATGAAGCTTCGAAGCCGTACAGGTGTAAACGATGCCACCGTCCGCTGATCGCGTTGATGAAGAAGCCGCAGACATAATTGTGTTGCCAGTTCTTCACTCCGATTGCACGTGAAATTTCTGAAACGAAGAAAAATTGATGATCAGCTTACTGACTTTCAAAAGAAAATTATTGCTACGACTATCGGCTATTTTGAGCTTTCACGTCACGGGATTACAGTTATGACAGTCCAAAAATTCAATAACTTTGAATATTTGTAAAATACAAAGGTAGAGATGAGACGTATAGAAAAATGCGTACGCAGAGAAATGAATGTTTTCATTAATTAACAGATGATACTCGTATGGCGTTAATTTCGATCGTTCTTTTCTTTTCTGTTAATTCCATCCGTTCCAAACACGATCGAATAGTAACGCACGGAGGTAACACGCGTGTTCCAAGAAGAGCGACGAAGGAAATCTTGCGGCAAGTTGATAGACCGTACGTCGAAAGTTGCCCTTTATAATGTTGCATCGAGTCTCAAAGTGGAGGCAGCAGTCTCGAGGTAGCACGTGTAACCGCATTGTTAAACTTCACGCTATCTGCTACGCCTTCTAACTAGACTGGCTCGAATATTGTGGGAAGTTACAGAATGTACCACCTTGAACTTCATTTCGTTTCGCGATAGATAACCGGGATACTATAGAATTTCCGCATAAAAGTGTGCAAACTATCAAACTGCAAAGTACCATCGAGGAAGAATCAGATATACATGGTACGTACACGGTAGAACTCCATTTATTCGAACTACGTTTATCCGAACTGACGTCGACACAATGCCCGATTTAGCGAATATGTTCCTCAACTTTTATTACTCGATACCAGGCCGCGTTATCTAATACGAATAAAGGCTGTTTTGTCTTAGTATACACAAATGTCGGCTTAATAAAATCCAATTATATGAAAATTAACTGCGATTATACGAACGATAAACAGCGAAGAAAAGAAGAACTAGCGGGCTTCTATTATCCGACTGATTCAGTTATTCGATACGTTTGGTTCCCAGACCGTGTCGAATAAAGGCAATTTTACATAGGACCATCCAAATTATCGGTGATTATTTTTCTGCGTCATTACCTACACTGGAAAATCCTTTGGTAAGATAAGAAGCCATAGAAAACGCGAGGCAACGGTCATCGTGAACGTCAAGGTACGAGGTTATTCGGATTAATTCATAACGATACGGTGGAAACGCGTATATATCTTTGCCTGAACGGCGACAAAGTGGCAAAGTAGATCAAGCTCGGCGTCCGGCACGTCGGCTGGCTTTAACCGCCAGTCGCGATACAAAGGTACGCGAGATTGTTGCCACGTGCAACAAAAAAATTTAATCGAGAGATTCAATTGCGGGGCATGTCCCGTCGCATCTGTAATTGGTTTTCCGTTGCTCCGTACGCCGCTTTAAAGAATCACCCTCGATTCCTCGACGTCTCTGCGAGCCACCCTATATCTACATACACGTATACTCGCGTGGATATCCCTCAAAGAACGCACACAGAGGCAAACCCGTGCACACGTACTATACAAGCCCGGTGTATGCGGGCAGGCGCGCGTGCGGATCCCCTTCCTACGAGTACATCCATCTCTGCTATCCGTACAAAGCGAAGGAAGCCGTATGTGCATTGAACATTGATTTTAAACGCAAGCCGTGCCACAAGACTGCCGTAAAAAAAGATTCGAGTCCGCCAGACTTTCAAGTTTCTGTTCCCATTCTAACGGAAAACTGGAAACGCCAGGCGCGCAGACACGATGGATTGATACGGAGAGGATCCGAGACGCGTATCGGCTCCGGCTCGCATCAGCGACAAGTAGCTTCGTAGACAATGGCGTAGTTACATACAGCGTGCACCACGAAGGCTTTCGATCTATGGCGAGTCGATCCTAAAAGCGGTTGCGATACGCTTCGTTACGTCTCTCTTCCCTTTTGTCTTCTGTCTTACTTTTTTCCTGACCGTTTTACGAATGCACGCCTGTATCATTCGAGAATAATAGTTACGTCCCGATGAATATCCCTCTCTTTGTATTTTACCGACCAAAGAGACGCCGGATTTTCTTCGTGAAACACCGTTTGTTCTACCGAATTCGCGACTTTCCTCTTGCGCGTAATTTTTTCTGCGGATTTAGCTTTTAAGGCGAGTGGAAGGGAATTAGAGAAAGCTGGAACTGGCATGGAAGAACGCATACGTCACTGCGAAACCGTTCTCTTGGCGTTATCGAGCGCGATACGGACGATCGTTTAACATTATTCTTGTTCGAATGAGAAGGAACACGGCGAAGGCACTACGCTCATACATAAATTCTTGATCGACTTCTTATCCCAGATCCGTTACGAGTGGAGCGAACGAGTGAAAAATATATCTGCAGCGGAGGGAAATTTAATTGTGTATCGTGGGAGGAGATCACGGTTTTGGAACGGTTCCTCTTTGCAGCGGGCAGTATATTATTCAACGAGACGGCAGCGTTTGATGGCAAAGAACGCAGGTCTACCTTGTTCACTTATTTAAAGGGTAAAAATATATCCGGCTCGGAACATTTCTCCAGACCTACATAATTTACCGGAGTTATTTTTCCAGAGCTACGAAACGCTGCGCGCCATGGACGAGCAAGATTCCTCCCTGACGTATTTCGTTCAGCAACTACTTACAAAACCGCTAGACACTTTTATACGTGGAAACGAGGTTATTTATCAAACGAATGTTCAACTTTTTCGCATCGACCAACGAGCTAACGATCCGCTCCAGGCGCTAAACTTCTCGCCCTGGTTTGAAAAATCTTTTTCACGAAACAAACACGTCCGACGACTCGATTTTACTCGACTCGGTGACACGCGCACGACAAAGTCGCTATATTGCCGGTCGAGCGTTCTTTGATTATTTAAAGGGTGAAAAACCGAACATCAAAGTCCCTTATAGTCGCGTGCGTAATACGCCGCTGTGTGTACAACGGCGATTCAAAGTTATTTTACGAACTGTAGGACAGTCGGTAAAGTGGTTCATATCGGTCTGGGAAATTCAGGACCGATAAGTTCTTTACGCGTGCAACGATAAATTGGAACGACGATCGTCATCCCTTTCCGTTTTGCCGCGGTGTAGAAAATGGGGTTGAAGCTTGTGAATCAGTAAAGAGACTAAATTTAACCTACTTGGTACTCTTTCCTTGTGAAACATTATTTTTAACCCGACGCTCTCTTTCCCGTTACGTAATATCGTTGCTACGTTTTAGTATGAAAAAGACTGAGTTTTATCCCGCGAGACAGCGAATTTGTCACCTTCCTGTAACATATGATAGTTTGTGACGAGCGGAATCCGAAAGACCCAGCGCGATACGCATAAATTTTAGATCCGCGTAGCTTCTAAAATAACAACTTCCGGTTATACATGGAATTGGGTTTCTATTCGTCAGAAACTGTCACACGATGAAAACATAGATCGCAAATGTCGGTGTGCTCGAGAGCCAAGTTCAATCACGAAAAATCCTCCGAGTTGCAACTTCTCTCGCCTGTGTTATAAAGTTTTTATTTCATTTTAAACGACAAGTTACCTGACTTTTCGCACGATGGTAAAGTTAAGACAAGCGGCAGAGACGGCCGAGCGCAAATATTTTGCGATGTCCAACTACATTCAATTTTGCGTAGCGCGTGCCGTACAAACGACGACGCCCTGTGTCTGTGTCTGTGTGTATGTCTACTTTCTCTGGTTATTTAAAGGGTCAAAATATATAACGTAGCCAGGACTCTTTCACCGCCACGTGCATACGCCGCTATGTGTAGATACGGCGCTCCAAAGTTATTTCGCGGGGGCCTAGCGTCGTGTTCCCTATGTACATACAATTTCCCTATGTACGACGATCGCGTCTACGCGTACGCGCTCGTGTCCGTGTGCACTGCGTATCTATGCGAGGGGAGGAGCACACGGATGAGAACGGGAGATGGAGAAATATGCGACAGTGCCCAGAGAGAGGGAGATAGAGATAGAGATAGATAGATAGAGATAGAGAGAGAGAGAGACAGAGAGATGCAGAGTACCATCAGTACTATGTAGGAAGAGAAGCACAGAAGGGCCGGACTGAAGCAGGGGCGCGAAGGGGTACGAGCGTAATATCGGAACCCCAAACGGTAATCGATATCACATATATCTCGCCCGATGTATATTCAACCATCCTGCACGGTTTTCCGAAAGGAACCCCTTAATAAAACTACTTACGAAGGCCAGGACGTCTCGGTGATTCTGCCTCTCTTTCTACGTCTTCTTTCGTACGCTCGTTTCTCGTCCGTTCGTATATTACGACTGGCTTAAGAGAGCCAAATGGTTCGGCTTTTACGACAGGAATACCGAGTCTACGTCCTTAGGTGCCGCGCGTTAAGCTTCGTCAGATATATTAAAACGCGTCTGAACACGGCCGTCTTATTCTCCTCTGGGACGCGCGAGTTTCGTCGATCGATCGATCATCGACCATCGCGATCGGATTCCTGGACCGTTTCGTACGTTTCGGATATCTTTGGAACAACTGGCGGAACAAATAATCGACAATCGTATAAATAGGTGTAATCTTGATACCGAAAATTATTTGACCAGCCGTTCATTTAACGACCCATGCCTCGAGGTTTAAGGAAAGAAAAGTAGAAATTCAAACAGATACGACGACTGTTCGGTTCGATTAACGCTTTTATAATTTCTCTATCGACAGGTTCATCGTACGATAGCAAACGCTTCGACCGATCTTTCGATTCTTCCTTACGATCGGCTGGACCGCGCGAACGTCAGCCGATGACGTATTTGCATACGTTGCGTCGTAACATAGCGACGGCGTGAAAAATCCTTGAAATTTTCAGCGGCTGAGATTTGGTGGTTGACGAGAAAGTGCTGTGAGGAGGAAACGTTAACGAGTGGGCGATCGCGAGTCTAGGAAGCGGAGCATGCAAAGAAGAAATGAATATGAAATTAATAGTATTCCGGCAAGTGCAGCCTGGCGCAACTCCATGCATTTATATGCGCTCGCCGGAAAGCTTTTGCTTTTTCCGACGATTTTTCCTCTCTCCGTGTCCCTACCTTTCTTTCCATTTTTCTCGCCCCTTTCGTGTTTTTCTCTATCCCTCTGCTCCTTTTACCTCGGTATATATTTTTGAGTGACTTTTTCACGCGTCTTGTCGCACAATTCCGGCCGTGTCGTATCAGCTCTACGACAATGGACAACGAGCAGCGAAAGGTCGGCTGAAAGAGCCCCTGCGTCAAGATATTGTTCTTCCGTTCTGCCAGTAACGTTCTTCCTTATAGCTGTCGCGCCGTGGAAATTGCCTCTCTCCTCCTGGATATTATTGCATCGTCTATTTGATCCGATACGCTTTTTAAATTCAACGACACTTTGACGGATTTATCGACGTTCCGACGCAGTACGCTCGGCGTTGCTCGCTGTCGCGCATTTTCCTCTCTCTCTCTCTCTCTCTCTCTCTCTCTTTCTAAAAGGAAAAAAGAATTTATGCCATCTTTCCTTGTCCGTTCGATTTTCGATCCGTGAGTGTTCGTTAAAACGACCAATGCGATCTTTTCAAAGCGTACCGATATCGATCATCGGCAATAAGTGTATTTACAATAGCGACTGCGACCAATCGAGAAATTCTCCGCGATATTTTTTCCTTTTATCTCACGAACATCGTCTTGTAGTTATCTTTTAATCCCCGATTGCTATCCTATCGGATAAGTTCTAGAAAACGTCGTGTCACGGAAAAACATCGTTTAGCCCGAACGATGAGAACAGTTAAACGAGAACGATAAGCGAGATAGACGAGTGACCCGGATGCCGGTCTTTCTCCGGAGAAAGATGTGGCACGAGGTCGAAGATCGCCGATAGCCAAGAATGGTCGGTCGTAATTCAAAAGTGACTGGTTTCCGGTAGTTCGGACTGTCCGAAATCTCTATTAAACCAGCCCTCGGACTGTGAGCCGCAAGACACTATATGGTAATTAGCCAGAGAAACTTGCCAGGCGAATTGTAGCGGGCGCCAGGGCGAACTATGCCCGCATGCCCCTTGGGTACCAAATACCAGCACCGGGGAGGTGGGTTAGGTGGTGGCGACATTACTAAAATGTCAGAGAATGTCACCCATCTCATAATCTATGCCGCGCGTCCTCCTCCCTCGCCCTCGGCCTCTCTGCAACCGCTAACCTCGAGGTTCCACCGGCACCAGGAGCCCTCGGTTTAGCCCTCCTCCTCGTGCAGCCTTGCTCGCTGCGGCCCCTCTGGAACTCGCCCCTTCTCTCTCCACCTTGACACACCAGCCATCCTCATCCCAAACTCTCTCGCTCTCTCTCTCTCTCTCTCTCTCTCTATCTATCTATCTATCTATACACTTCGGGTGTCCCTGGTTTTCTCTCTTTCTCACGTCAGTAGCTCTCGGTGCAGCCGCATTCTCGCGAGAAATTAATTTGGCCCTATTAAAATGATCACTTCTGGATTTAAGTTACGATCTTCTCTATCCTCTGCCGGTCTTTTCCTCTTCGTGCTCGCCCTCTCCCTCTGTCTGTCTGTCTGTCTATCTCACTCTCTTTCTGTCTCTGTTCGTCTCGCGCCGTTGCTGCGTTCCATCAGGAGAATGGAGGGCGCAGAGTATATATCCCTCTCGGCTTTCTCGGTGTCATTCATCGTGCTAGCGGCTCCATGACGTTTCAGGAGCACGATTGCCGCTGGCTCGAGGGTGGCTCGAGGTGGTGACGCTGTTATACGATCTAGAAGCTCTCTCGCACACCGAGCTCGACACGAGAGGTTTTAGCTGCCGTATAAACGGAAGAGAGCGCATTCGTCGGCTGATGCGCGGATAAAGGTCGCCCGGTATAAGCTGCGAAGTGTATAACCGCGAAACCGTCGGCTGCGTGAAATAAAGGATAATATACGGCGACTGCGTTCGTGAATCGTCGTCCTTTCCTGCGTGGTAATTGTGACTGAACGCGACCTTTCGTCATTCTCTTCCACGATCATCAGAAAGGATTCCTTTCGAAAACAGAACGAAGGAGTTTCCGTGCTTGGAATTATCTTGAGACTCTAGCGGAGAATTTCTATCCGCGGCGAATGCGAACGTTGCAATTTCCATGTCTTTTAACGCGCGATTTAAATTCATAGATCGATAATTTCATAACACGATAGGAAAAGTTGCTTCTAACGAGTAATTCATCGTTAATTTATACTCTTTGCTACGATTCGTATAAAGTTACTAAAAGTCGACCAAAATATTCATAAATGGTGGTGGCAACACTTTCGTTGTATAGTCACGCGGAAATATCAGGGAAATTCAGAAGGGAAAAGCAACGTTAATGGAGGTAAAATGTGTGACCAGTTTTGTCGAGACGCGCGATGAGATTAAAAATTGTTCAACACCTCGGCTGTTAATTTCTAACGTGACACGGGATTTATAAATTACCCTGGCATCGATATGTACTTACTCGTGTGCCGCACACGAGCCACTGCCTCCAGGGACGCTTGCGCAGCTGCTATATGCATAGTGGCTGAATAAGTAATAAAATATGTCGTCCACGCTCTTGGGATGCTGAGCGTGACCACGCGTAATATTACGCGGCCAGCACGGTTTTCCCGTTGACGAGAAAACAATTTCCTTTGCCGCTTTTGAAAATGGTCAAGCGCGAACGCCAACCGGAATAAATGCGCCTCTCCTGCGAATACAGATTAAATTTCCAACTACGAAAATCGCCTCGAATTTGCTGCTGTTATCTGTACCGCAGTTGTTGTATTAATATAATAACAATGCAGATTCTCCGTTTTCGATGCTAACATTTTTCTCTTTCTTTTTTTTTTTTACACATCGAACGGATTGACCGCTACGGTTGAGAACGGTCGCGTGAAAAATGCTTCGAAAATGACAAACATAAAGAACCAGGATTATGGTACGTTAGTCAGTTTTTTAAACGATATGTATCGACTCCGAGAAAGCACGCTGTTTCATAAATATATGAAATATGCGTCCCAAAGGTCGGCGCCATACCGTCTGTGAATTTTATTGCGAGTATAGCGGTAATCTGACTTATGGTAGTTCACGTAAAAGCTTCGAGGCACATTTTTTAACTATGTTTGAACTGTAGCGCCATTTTTTACCATTTTATCACTGTAGCCGTGTTTATGACTGCACCGTGAATGTTTATGCATTTATGGGAAATTCAAAGTTGCGTAAATGTACAGGGTGCGCGCGAAATATGAACTATCGGAAGATGTAACATTTACCAGATAAGGCAAGTCTTTACTTTTTCATAAGAACAGGAATTTGCATAAATGTTCATCTACGCGGACCATGCAATATTCAATTTGACGACAGAGAAATACACGTTCATGGGGTTAGTACTATGGGATTAGGGACTATGCGGTTGCTGTTCTTGGACTATTTTATTCGCAAACGTACGCGGGTACTTCTGGAAGACCGTTTGGTCAGAAAAATGCTGGCCGGTCGCGATAATAGCAGGTTCGAGTTTCTGTTATCCGCGCGTGCGATCGTCGTAACAGGCGAGGGCAGTAATTGGTTGGGTGCTAGCGTGCTGCATTGTGGGCGGGGTGCCGCGATATGCTTTCTAATATTTGCACACTTTGATTGGAGTTTGCCCAGACGCCCCTCGAATTAATTACACGCTTTTTCACGTGTCCCGCATTCGACATGATCCTATCCCAATGACAATTCGCAAAAACGATGGACCTTCCATCATTCGAATTCCATTTCAACTGTCCGATACTGTCATTTATTGCTGCAAATAAATAATCGATCGCTAAAAACTTAAATTTATATTCTCCGATTCTTCGCTGGACGACGGACAGTTTAGGAGAAAAGTAATGGTCTTTCTTTTTGTCCATCTCGCGAAACTATTACTCGATACACTATTTTTAAGGAGAAATAGAGTGAAACGGATTCGATGTGTCCGGCCGCGGCGTTGCGTCTAATTTCCCGGTAACGAACGAATTTCCCGTAGCCAATTACACCTATCGTTGCCAGAAGCAGAGACAAAGAGGAAAAGAGAGATAGAGAAGAAGGAGAGGATGGAGGAGGAGGAAGAAAAAGAGCACCACTTTTATCCGTTATTCAATAAACACAATGCTCCTTCAAAGGTATCTTTTCAATTATCAATGCCAATCGAGGCAAGATAGCGGAAAGAGGCAAGGATTTCAGTGCCGTCATCGAGAATCGCTTTTGATCAGCAGGGAAGTATCGCTGATCCGATTCAAATAATTAAGTCTGCAACGTGGATCGTTAGTAGCTCATCGAACGAGTAACCGGGACTGGATGCTCCGCGATCCTACGCCATTGCGCTCATTAACAACCGATGAAGTTCCATTAAAGACGACGATGATGTCGATAGTCCGCGTTGTATAACTTACGCTGTTTTTGCCTATTCTCGCGAAAAACGCGTTACAATCGCCTTGAAAACCACCTTGAAAACGCTAACTTCTATGTACATATCGCTGCTTTGCTCTGATAGTGGCGCGACTGGAGAGATGTCAACGTTAGAGAAGAGACGTTTTAAAATTTGGAAGGAAACGATGTCGAGTTATTTCAACGACGTATTACAAGGCTGACTAAATGAAAAATATTCCATTGTTCGCGAAAGTAGTGCAACCATCCGCTTGCAGCGTCACAAAACAACCGAAGATGAACCGACGTTGTAAAACTAAGGCAGGTTGATAGCGATATGAGTAATAATTTTGCTCTCTGACGCAAAACTCATGGAATTGTAAATATACCCTTTCGCACGATAAAAATAGAAACATAACGTAGACATCCTAATTACTTGGTTTTTGGTTTCTCTTTCGAGTTATTCGCCAGAGATGACGTTTTTCAAAGAAGATTCCTTTCATTTTGCTCTGTGTAGACCTATTCGATAAGGGCAAATTAGAAATTTTTCAAGTTGTTCGATTATCGAATCAAAATACGCTGCAAAATACACGCTGCAAAAATTCGACAGGATTTTCTTCCGAATATATTCATCGGCAATATCGAAAGGGTTAGTCCTGGTGGTGTAACCATCGTGCGCTGGCTTCATGGAAACTCGCGGCGAATTGAATTAATTAAAATTTGTCGGTATGTGTAACCAGGCCGCCGCCTTCTCGCCGCGAGAGACATTCTCTTTCCGCGAGATTTCGACGGTAATAATCGCTAATTACGCGGTATCGACGTCTCGCTAATTAACCCAGGGACCCAGGCTTTAATTAACCGCGCGTGCCTTGTCAGACTCGGTCGCGGAAACGGAAACCTTCTCTCGGCGAAATGTCGGCTCGTTCGCGAAAGAGCTTCGCGCGGAACAAGCTGAAAATGTACAAGATTTTGCCGAATGTAATTCTGCACACAACCCTGACCATCGAATTAACACCAGATGCAGAAACCTACTTCTAAGTAGGACATGTCACGTGTACTCGTACTATGTCAGACAAGGGGCAAATTATTTTCGATTATACAAATTATCGCGTTAAATACAGTGGCTGTGCAAACACTCTGTTCCTATTTTCCTTCTGTCTCTTCTTTTATGCCTCGTAATCGTCAGTCTCGGTAATAAATAGACTAGACCCTAATATAATTAATTTATAAATTGTACTTCGAAAGTTCAATGCTACAATTGTCCATTAAAAAGTTGTATTCGAACGATTCTCGTGGCAACAACAATCTGAAAATGAAATTAAATTTACATCTTCGTCAAAATGATTTAAAAAAATGATAGCTAAATACAGATTCCTTTCGCTTATTAGACATCGCATCGAGTTGTTTGCTTTGGATTTTTGATATATTTCTTAACATTACGCGTATACGGTAAATTTCTCATCGTTGAATTTTCCATAGACCTACGAGGATCTGTTGGTTCGACGGTGCAAGAAGTTTCAGATAATACGTACGCTGCTGGAATGACGTATGGAGTGGAAACTATCGCTCTCAACCGCGGGCCAAATTAAGACTGTCCTTAATGCGGACTGAGATTGTCCTTAATCAAGCGAAACCAGGCCAGTGCAATTGGAAATACGTGTTAACGAGACGTTTCCATTAGCGCGATTCGCGAACATTAAAATGAACTTCGGATAGATATAAGTCAATATTAATTAATGAGCATGATAACGTCTGGTCGTCTCGAGGGACGTGAAACGCTGGGATATTAATCGTGTCATCTATCTTTGTTTCGCTATACCGATCGCAAAAACGTCGACAATGACGCAAAGAAGGAATATTTGCTACATTGTGCGAATAATGTATCACACGTCGTGTCACTTCGCGTTTTACGCGCTGTCATTTCCAGTAGATGAAGAAGAGCTTGCGTATCGCGCACCCAGAAAACAATCGCAGAAGGTTATTCGTGTTTCAATAATACAGCCAGACCCTGTGTCTTGTCTTGATGATAACAGTAGCTACAGACAGGAAGAATACGAGTAAACAGCAGCAAAGCTCGCCACGTTCGTTGGGTCCTATATTTTTCTCTCGAAAAATTTCTTTCTATCCACGTCAAAGAAAACTTTATTTCAGTGCGTTCGACGCGTACACTGGTCGTCGTGTGGATTTATTTGCGCGCTCCGTGACCTAATCTCATGAGAGATCTCTAAAACTAAATTTCGCAGTTAACTGGTTAAATGAGAAAATACACGGCTGTGGAAATCAGCTTTCTTGGTGACTGACGACTCAAACGATCATCGACAAGTCCATCCGCTTGTCTCCGCTTCTCTCTACCATTTCTACGTTTGCTATTAGACTTCCGGATTCTCGGCAGATGTGTCGGAAAGAAATTGCGAGTGGTTACTATTCGTTGCGATTCTATCGATACATTAAAAATATACACTTACGACAAATCGGGTTTGAATCGACCTGGCATCGCAAATACCTCGGCTTTCTTTCCTCGAGGATCTATCGCGAAAGGAAAAGCTGCTTATCACGCGTCAAAGACTCTTTCGTAGATGGGTCGAGCGTAGGCTTCAACAGATGCACGCACAATGGACCACATTCTGTGGAAGAATCACGAGTCAACGGGAGCATCTCTGGTTCAGGAGTGATCGAAAATCTGTAGAGCAGCTGAGGTTCCTCGATTATCGGCTTTCTGAATCGTCATTTTTTATTGCGGCGTTTGTGTGCACGCGTTCGAAGGGACATCCTGTCGCGTGAAATGAGAAAGAAACGCTGCGAACAGGGGAGAACGCGCGCTCGCGGCAAGAATGGAAAAGAAATTAAAGAGTCTTTGGTATCGAGAAAGTTGCCCGTTTAAAGAATTTAAGGTGGTGGCGACAGCGAAGGAGGAAGAAGCAAGGGGAACGGACCAAGAGAGGCGAGAACAAAGTAAGGGAGAACGAAACGAGAAGCCGAAGCAAATATAGAGATATCGAGATTGTAAGGCAGCAAGAGGCGGAAAGCATGGAAAGAGAAGGCTCGATTTTCCTAGGACTGGAAAAATATTTGCACGCTTCTCCACCCATGCGATCTTTCTCTTTCTTTTTTTCCACTTGCCGACTGGCAGCGCCGCGACGTTCCCTCGTCTCTTCGGTATCGGCTATTCCGTCTCCATATTCCGAAGTTTCCACGGTCTGCAGCGACTTTCGCGCCCTGCTTTTTTCCCCTCTCTCACCCTCTTTTTTTCCACTCTCGCTTTATCTCTGCTTCTCTCTCTCTTTCTGTTCGTTCGCTGGCGTTCTGGCCAGCGTGCATCGGGAAATATGAATCCTTCGTCCCGTCTGCATTGTCTGGGACCTGTGTTTGCCACGGGCACACACAGGCGAAAACCTGTTCGGACGTTGGAAAGCGCGCACGCGTGTGCGTGCGTGCGGCTGTTTGCTCGCAGGTGGTGACAAAGATCGATCGTGGCGAGCTTGGTGCACGTTGGGATGAAAAAACCGAGAGACCCAGGGACACAGGCAAGCACACGTCAGGGGTGGAGGATGGTCAAACGGACGCGTTGTCCGACCAAACGATGATATACCACGGCTACGTTCGAAATTTTCACAATTAACGTCGCGTATCTGCCGGTGTGAAACACGGATATTCAAACCGCCATCGCCTCGTTGCCAACGACTGTACTACGACAGTGAAAGATGATGAATGAAGCCCCGACGTTTGCCAGAGAATAAAGTCGGCACGCAGGTGCGACTAGGTTGAAGTTTAGTCGACCGACACCGTTAACTCGTTACCACCCATTCGTCCGACTAACTCCAAGAATTGAGTTCCGCGGTGTTAGCTGCCTAACTGTTCGCAGACTTGTCGCTTGCCTGAGATCTCGTCGGCATTCACGATTGAACCTAACCAACTGCGAGTGAATTATTAAACCGTTTCACGCTACGAACTGTCAGGGACGTTACGGGGTAAAGTTGCACGCCTCGACCAACAAGATCTGTACCGTGTCGAAAAATCGTTGTAAATAGTTTCTGCTATATATGTAACTGCGCAAAGTTCGATGTCTGGCCTCGTTAGAGACGAGACCGGCATTTGTTGGCGACAGCATCCAGCGAATTTACGCGTCTACCTCGGCCGAGAGAGCGAAAAAGGAACACGAAACAGAATCTCTGCACGGAATGATCGTATACAGGTGGTACTCGATAATAACTCGAAATAACAGACTTGGATAGGAGAGTCGCTCGTTGGCATCGAGTGTATCGTGGTTGATCCGTGGTTGAACGTGTTTAGAACGCGTCGTCGAAATCCCCGAGGCGAGCAGAAGCGCGGTGAAACGCCTTCACAAGCCGAACATACTTCCACTTCTTCAACTTGTTCCTCTCAAGTCGTCACATTGTGCCCGCGTGAGGCGAGTCTTGCACTCTGTTGTGTTCGTAAAACAGCCACTTTTCCCGCTGCTACTCCCGAAGGACCCTCGAGTTTTCATTGTTCGATTTCGAAGTACTACTCTCTCCCTCTTCTCTTTGCCTCACCTTTCTCGCTGATCCTTCCCATTTTTCTACTTTCTTACGCGACCACGGTGTACAGGCGTAGCAAGTGGACGACTATCGATTCGTCCGAGACACTTAATCCCTTCCCGTACTTTGGCGAGTCAGACTCGCGACGAAGATTTGGCCCAAACGTGAATATCGCGAGTCTGACTCGCGACCAGATACTTGGGCCAAACATGAATACGAAACTCGCGATATTCATGGGCCAGTTTGGGCCAAAATCTTCATCGCGAGTCTGACTCGCTAGAGTACGGCAAGGGGTTAACGAGAACCACGCGTTTTCTTCTTATTCGCGGAACTCGATCGTTTGTTTGTTACGTGCGAGTTATCTTTCAAAGTTTCGATGTACAGGCTACCGGGATATCACCGGATCAAGCGTGGTGCTCGCGCAGAGATTCGACTTCGGTTTCCCTCTATTCAATCTTTTTTCCCCTATTGGAACATTTGTATGACGAGAGCAACCACTTTATCGCGTTGCACCTGGTTTTGTTCGCTGTCACGGGTTGCTCGAAATCTCGGGATAAAGGGAAAATCGCGCTTGATTCGCGCAGGCTGCTCTATGGCGGAGAAACTGGATCATACGTGGTTTATTTTCAATTTAGTTCGACGCAAAATTCACCGATTTATCTACTAGTGTTTGCACTGATTTCGTAGTACAATGAAACCGCGTTTACCAAAACACCGATTAATGGGAAGCTTGGAAATAGTCTGTCGTAAGAAAGATTAAAAGACAGAAATGCAAATATTCCTGTTCAAAGCTTTTCGTCCCTGTTTAATCCTTCAAAACTATCATGAGCATCCTGCATTCACCCTAACGCGCGCAAGGGTGATTTTTCTTACGAGCCCTTCGATCGTCGGTAAAAACGTAACGATAAATCGAACAAAGCAAATTGAAAGATAAAATCAAGAAGACGTACTCGAACGTACTGTTCGATGTCCACTTCGTTTTCTCGGTCACCCAATCTGGAAAATCGAGCCCATAAGATACTCGTTTTATCACCGAGGCAGTTAGCCGAACCGGTGAAGGTGGCAGGAAATCGTTTGATCCCACGAAACTCTTTGAAACGTTACACCATGTTCGTCACGAGTAAGAGAACACACTGTCCCTCCTTCTTTTCCCTTTTCCGGCCCAGGCTTTTCGCTGTTATCCAGCGAGTTTGCACTCGCGCGCCACGACTTCTGATATTCCGTTGTGTTCGTAAAACAGCCACTTTTCCAGCCGATACACCCGGAGGACTCTCGAGGTTTCTTTGTTCCATCTCGAAATACCGTTTACTACCTTGGCCCTTCTTTTTTGCCTCCTCTTTCTTCTTCCCTCCTTTTCCACCGCTCACTCGTCGTCTTCCGAAACGAAGACGTCTGAGAGGTGACGTTCGATCGAGTATCGATTACGCTCAATTTGAAACGCGGCTAATGAGTGCGAGAGCCACCGGGTACTTTCGGCAAACCACGAGCAGACAGCCCGGAAGAGGGATGAAAGAGGATGGTTAATAGTCGCGGAGAGAAAAAAAAAAAAAAAAAAAAATGGGGTAACGTCGCGACCGAACTAACCGCAAAGAGCTTTCCGATACGCTGTAGAAAACAGTGGTGGTACTA
The DNA here is from genome assembly GCF_024516045.1 of Bombus affinis. Classification (NCBI taxonomy): domain Eukaryota; kingdom Metazoa; phylum Arthropoda; class Insecta; order Hymenoptera; family Apidae; genus Bombus; species Bombus affinis. The sequence goes on along the minus strand of NC_066355.1, from coordinate 8,562,159 downwards.
GGGGATGGTTGGCTGCCTGGTCGAGTGCGGAAAACAATTTGTTGGCCGCGAATCGTTCGTAAAATCTCTGCTCTCTGGTGAATCGTTCCGCCGAGAGGAACATTATTGCCCACATACCGTCGTTTTATCGAAATAGTTAAGATTTCGATGCTCCACATTTTCCACCTGAATTCAACATCCATGCTCCATGCAAGATTTTTCTGTTCCAACTTCGAATTCGTCCCTTCATTCTTCGGTCAGAAATATGCATACTACAACTATATACATCGTACAGCAACGTTCTTTTATTTCAATGAAATTTTCGATTAACATGCACGATTAAATGATCTTCTGCCGGTTCACTTCGCTTGTACGACGATGAACTCCATCTATTGTACGAACGAAAACTTATAGATAGCGGGACAAACTAGTAGAGACTTCTATTATGCGAACTTCAATTGTACAATTATCAAGTTCGCGTAAACGGAGCTCTAATCTAATTATACAGATATATCGATGAAATGTTGTGATACGAATTCCACTCTTTATCAATTTCTCAATTTCGTTACGTAAGTACGCGATTACTGTTCGATTTAAAAAAAAAAAAAAAAAAAAATTACTCCTATGAATTCGTTTGTTACGCAAAGGTGGTACAAACATAAGCGGATTACGCAATTAATTGGGAAAATAGTTGCAACTTTTTCCTGTTCTTCGGTTTATGGATCGATTTTACGCAATACGTACGACTACATCGAAACAAAGATAGACAACGAACGAATCTAAACCTCGAAATCTATCATGAAACGTTCGGTCGTTAAGGGTTAGCGGGTTAATTCAAAAGGTCGGCGAAAAAGTGCGATGAAACGAGTAGACCGTTGCTCAACTTTACCTCCGTGAAAAGGGATTCTGCTACGCTCCAATAGCATTTTCAGGCTCTTTGGAATTGAACAGAGACACGGAAACAATTACCAAGACCGTGTTACCCTAATCTGAAAATCCTGTTAGCGATCCTCTTCTCGTACCTCGATTCTTTCCTTACAAAGACAAACTTCGGCCCCAACCAAGGATGTCGAAGGACAGACACCCTCTGTTATCCTTGGCGATAATTTGCCAGGGTTCGCACACTTGCCACACGATCGATCCATCTATCTTCCCTTTCGTTTCCTCTTTCTCGCTTTCATGAAATTTTTCTCGCGGCTACGCGTTCGTGTTATATTCGTCTGTGATCCTAGGCGTCGCGATCTCTTTACCCCAGAATTTGATCGAAGGAGAGAAAAAGAGAGAGGGGAAAAAAATGCAGGCTGGTGCATCAATTTCAGGCGTATGCGAAAGAATGTCAGAGACGACGGAGGGAGAGGGCTCGCGCGTTGAATTTTCATGAGAAACGCAACGAGCCGTCGAAATGAAATCCTGCGAATAATATACGGACGAATAATATCAAACGCGGTTACTTGCGGGAGTAAAGGGCCGTGAAATTCATCTAGACCGAGAATTTAGAACGAAATCGCCGCGGAGAAAAAACGGGGATGTAAGTCAAACGGAAAAGCTGCACAGCGCGACGGTATCATTTCGCGGGTTTTCCATTGGTCAGTCTTTTTGCCAACCGCGATTTTCTCTTTTTCCAACCTCTCGGGTTACCTCCGCGGTTAATTAACCTTCTAAGTAGGATGGAGCTGCACTCGCTGTTCATTATCCTGGTCTTGGCCGAATTACACACAGAATTTAATGGCATAGAGTAAAATGATCGAACAAAATGAAGAATCTTCTCGACGATCTACCGCGTCATATCTTCAGGTTCGCGAAGAAAAAAAGACCAAAAGAGCGATACATCAAAGCGTCGTACGATTAGAATTTCTCTTGAGGAAACGATCACTGTTCTCTCAAAGCAACGGAAACTAAACCGTGTCGATTGGTCCATCATGGTCGTCATGCGGTGTTCGAGGAGTTGGCGTGCGAGAAGTCGGAAAAGCGAGACGTTAAAGCAGACGAATGAAAGAAAAAAAAAAAAAGAAGGAAGAGAGAAGAGAGGGGTAGGAAAACTAAAGGGAGGCTGGCGAAAGTTCCGGCGAGTAATGGCTTTTAAGTGTGAAACCGTTCTCTGCCGCAGTGTCGTTCTCCAGATTTCCCCTGTCATCTGCGTTAAAAGGTACGCCCGATCCATCCACCGCGCGAAGAAGGAATTTCATCCTTTCTTTTTCATTTTTCCTTCTTTCTTTCGTTCCTTCCCCTTCTATTTCTTTTCGCTTTTTTTTTCTTTCGTTTTACTGGTTCTCGAGCGCGTGAATCGCGCCAACATCATTACACGATATCACTGGCTGAGGTACTTCCAGTCGATAGAGTAGTTGGAGGTTGCAGAGATTCGGATGGCGCCGGCGCTAAGCTACCCAGCTAGCCAGGATTTGCGTCCAGACCGTTTGTCTTTTCTTCGCCGAATTAGTATGGATTTAGCGAAGCCGCAGAGAATGGAAGCGCAACCACGGGAGGACTTTAATCAGCTGCTACCGCTGACTGCTTGCGCGAACACGCACCTTCATAAGGGGAAATTAAAAATGACTTATTATATCATTTTGCAGCTCGAATTGGAATTTCCGCAGACTGTAAATTCACTTGGTATCTTTGCGATCTTTTAATTAAATTACGCCACGATATCAAAGAAGTTTCCGGATCCCAGTCGCGATAAACAACGGAATTAAATTAATTACTCTGATTCCAAGAATAAAGTCTTTCGCGTTTCTAGTCGATAGAATCACGGAACACGTACACGTTGGCTATAAATATTAAGATTACCGATAATAGTTACCGAATGCTTCTCGTTCTTATCAACTTTTAATTGTTTCCATATAAATCTGTTACTTTATTCGTATCGTATTAGGTCATGCAGAGATACGTCACCGTCGAAGCGGAGCAAACGTGGAAATGCGACATCGGTGCAATTCTCCGGAGTTCACTTACACAACCCGTAAGAAGTTACTCAAACATCAAAGCAAATTCTGATATTTGTCAGCGTTGCAGCGAATGAGTGATACGTTCTATTTGCGTTCGTCTGCGAGATTGTAACGAGTTTCCAAGAGTAAACGAAAATTCTCAGCAACCTTGGGAAACACCACCGAGCCACGGGTAAAATATTAAATAAAGTAGAATTTGTCAGGGCTCTCCGACGAATATAACAAGTAAGTAGCCTAATACTTATGGCTGTCGGTGTAGTTCGAATAAAACGTGCAGCGAAATAAGGAAGGAGCGTAATGCTACTTTTGAAATGCTACTTTTCAATCTGGCTCCGTGTACTAACAGCTTTTTTAAAGCCCTTGAAAATCTCGTTTCCTCGGGACGTCGCTGAAAGAAAGTAAAGAAAGAAAAACGAAGGAAGCAGAGGAGAAATAGGTGACGGAACGGTGGTTGTTCGAGCGGTTCACGGCGCGATACACGGCTGGCAGAAAGATCATTACAGATATCGCTGGCAGAGGTGCTCCCGGTCGGTAGCGTAGACGGAGGTAGGTGGTAGGTGTTCGGTTAGCGCCGGCGCTAAGCTCCTCTTCGTCGGCTTTGAACCTGAACGTTTGCATTTCACGCTGCCACGCGGGCCAGACAAAGACGCAGCTAATAGGGGAAAAGCCGGAGAAAGGGACGGAGAATTGGAGATACGTAAGTAGAGAAAAGGGGCGGCAAGGGACGGGGGAAGGGAGGAGGGAGTTTAAGAAAATGAAGGTTGATGGAGAGAAGGAGGGAAAGGAGAAAGATCGAGAGGGTGGAAGCAAGACGCTGTGCGATGTGTATATACAGAGAAAGAAACAGAGAGAAAGGGGAATTATAAGGGGTGGGAGGATGAGAAAGAGAGGTATACAGAGGGTGATATAGCGCGAGAAGGTGAGGAACGGAGGGTAGGTAGAGGGATAGAGAGCAGCCCGAGGCCATCGCTAACGACGCCATTGTCAGCGGCCTGGCCATTGTGCGAAGCGTCCTGTACGAAACGCCGATTTCTAGCTGCGATCGCGGAGCCTCGGTATACGTTACAGGCAGGCCGAATAAAACAAGTCATTCGGTGATGACGATGCGACCGAATCAATACGCGATAAAATCCGCGAGAAAAGGCGATTCTGTTGGGATGGAAAAGCCAGCTATCGCATACAGACCATGGCGAGGATGAACGTCGCGCGTCACCGAGGAACGATAAATCTAGCTTCTATGATTCGACGAAGAACACTCGCACGATCGCTCGTTTTATTACTATTCCGTCAGAGCGGAAACGAAGCTGTTGTTTTTTTTTTTCTTTCTTTCTTTTTTTTCGCGGGAAAAGTGGGGCAAAGGGGAGAGCATCGGCGAGGAACGAGAACCACGGACTCGTGTGGCTCGACACACGTGAAACGTTTCAAACGAATCGAGAAATGCGCGCAGCGTGCGGCGAAATTAATTCGTTGAATGGACACGACAAGAGAAATTATAGTTTTAACGGAATCGCGTGAGAGCTGACAAGAATACGAATTGTACAATGGAACAAAGCTAATGCGTAAATTCGAATGAAAAAGCTAACAGCATCGCGGCTTTATATTTATTATTCCCCCGTGTTCTCTATACGAACAATATTAATTCAGAGTTCAGTTCGGTGGATAAACTCTGTGTCCACTTTACGCTAACAGGATATTATTTAATGTCCGCGCAGGAACTAGGTGTTGCAAAGTGGCCCTGTTAAATAAACTTTCGACTTTGTACCGTATGGAATCGATCGCAGCTGCCTCTCTACCGAGTTCCATACCGAGGATTCATCTCCATCGACGAGAACAATTTCGGAATGGAGTTTGCGGAATTTCGCTAAGAATTCGCTTAGCCTTTCGAACACGGACTCGAGGACCGATCTGACTCGGTCAAACTTTGCAAACGGTCGATATATTTACCTGGCAAAAAAAGAGATTAATGAATCGCCGGATGAACTCTCGGAAAGTGTAGCTCTGTTCGCGTCAGGCAAACACATAAATTTCCTATAGCGGCTACAACTTTTCTATTGTTACTTCGAATCTTGTCGAGTAATCTTGAAACCACACAAATGAAAATACGAAACTTTTGATTTCGAACCTTTGATTCAAATTCCTTAGTATAATAAATGTTCAAATATTTCTCCAATTTTTTAAATAAATTTCCAAGCTTTCTGCGTTTTCAAATATTCCTAATCTCGAAATTGTTTACTCTGCGAATATTCAAACTCTCCAATTTTTTAATTTCCAATTATTCGAATTGCCAAATTTTGTAATTCCCGTATATTCAAATTTCTAAGATTTGTATGCCGAATATAAATAACTTTTTAAAGTAAAATATTCGAAGCAAGTTGAAAAGTGAACTATTCTGTCCTCCTAATCAATCTTCGCAGGCTTTGTTATTCCGCAAACGGGCTCCAGGAAGGAAAGCGAAACGCGGCTCATTCCTTGAGATCACGTCAGTTTTATTGTGAATGCGGCTGAATCCGAGTCGCGAGGCAAAGGGAAACACGGCTGAAAGGTACGAGATGACAAGTTCTCATTCTGCCTCTCTTTCACAATACGATTGAATCGATGCGGCTCGGATACAAGCTGTCTGCGTGGTGTGAATATTTAATGAATGTAACCGTTAATGAGGCACGGTCATATTAGTATTAATTAACGGTAGGACGCTCTTCACGTTGCCATCGTACGAAAAAGAATTTCGATGAAAAGAGCCTCCAAGATGAACAGAGAGGGAGGAACTTTCTGATCGTTGAATATACACAATGTTTCGTTTCCTTATTAAATTCTGCACACAGACAGGCAAATATTTTTTTATTGTTATTACAAAAGAACATTGCTATTGAAAAAGTGCAGCTACGTTATGAAATGTTTCGGAAAAGCAAAATCGATTTTTCATTAGCGTCACCTAAGGCAGTTAATTATTGCGCGGCTGAAATACCAAACTGAAGTTTCATGGATCGCTCTTATCTACAATCCAATTCCCAAATCTATCGAAATATCGGAGTTTAAACGATCCAAAATATTCGTTAAAATAAAAGAACACATCGTGTCGATTCACGTCGTACAATCGCGCCAACGAACAAATAACACACGCCATAAAAGATTATTCTCTTTGACATTAAAGGCATCGTGTCTCAAACTCCCGGATGGAGGGATTTAATGGGATTGAGAATGAAGATATCTTTGTATGGCGTAAAAGGCTTTGAATGTGTTGATAGGTTAACAGGATTAAGGCGGGTTCAGCGTGACCCGACAAAGCGCATATTTCAGTTAAGCTACACACTCGAGGAGACGCGGCTAGAAATTTGCAAGTGACACCCGAAAGTGGCACGCGAAGAAAAATGAAAAGCGAAGTTTGATATTTTCGCTACGAGCTGAACAGCAGATTAAAATACATTTTTTTAAGCGGATACCATGCGGCTTTGACCGCGAATTAAATTAAAAAATAAAAAAAGAAAAAGGGGAAAAAAGAAAAAAAGAGGGAAAAGAAGAAAAGACCCTGCGCTTAATTTCCTGGCGGTTTGCGAAAGTGTGCTGCAGACGGTGTACTTTTTCCTCGAAGCGAAACGCGAATGCGAGATTACTTTGTTCAACGACCGGTTTAATTTAAAACGTTTAAAAACCGTGACATAATTGGAAAAGTGCGTGCTTTTTTGAAATCTAAAAGCGGACTCGCTCGATAAATCAGCCGCGAGTAAACGATAAAACGGAAAAGGCTAACCGAAATTGAGACCATATTTTTATCAGAAATGATATCGGGAAATAATGTTCGACTGTCGGGTTAGAATCGCGCAAAATATCTATTTTGAAGGTTCGACGTTTGACCCAGTTTGAATGTATTAATATCGCAACCGCATAGGCACGAAAAGCATAGGCGAAACGAATCGGAAGTCTCTCGGTAAACGGATGTCGCACTCGTACGCCAGACAATTTCATTCAGTGAAAATACTCATTTACTCGACTTCCTGTCGCAGCTGGCAAATATTATATCGCGGGTGGAACTCGCGCGCGTTAATCCTCCTCTTCCTCTGCGACGAATACCGTGTAACATCGGTTGGTTATTTAACATCCAGTTGTTATCTCGATAAGACAAGAAATCCCCTTTTGTCCGATTAAATTGTGCTCGATGCCGAGTATAAAAAGAAGGACAGGTATCTTTGCAGGTCGCTGTCGTTTATTACAACGTGACTTATAATCGTTTCCTTGGAAAACTACGAAACGATCGTTCTAATGGCCCGTGTAATCGTTTTCCTTACGACAGAAACGATACAACGCGATAAACTACAATCTAAAACGAGTCCGCGCAGTATTTCGATGGCTCTCGACGACAATGTTCATTTCAATACGAGTTTTCCAATTTTATTCGCGAATCGAATATATCGAATCCCATTAGCAACTTTTAATGTTGTCGAATCTAACAGTAAATATCGATGCCCGCTCGAATGTTACTGATACGATTAAAATTAATCCCACATCTACTGTTTCTAACCAGATGGATCGACGTACGAACAAATGATTTCATTAAAATTAGTTCGGCCCGGTGAAACTATCGCCCGCTGTTCAAATTACGTATTATTAACGTTCATAAGTCGATACGCCTGTTGTTAATTGCAATAATATTCATGGACTTGTGCTCTGGAAGGCCAACGGTTTTCACATCTTTCTCGAGACAATTTTTTCCATACGAAAATAGCATGCAAACAAGTTTTCTGACATAGTTCTGCTATCGTTAACACGTTCTTCTTTTAATTCCCGGTAAAGTTCTAACAACGTTAACTTCGCGGACAAACATCACGATGCGGTTCGCCGCGATATCAACGATTACTTTGCCTTGGAATAAACGAATTCTATCGCGAAGACCAAACGCAACGAGACGTAGCACGAGTACAAAGAAGATATACGAGTGTAGCTTCGATGATACATAAACATTTTACAAACATGAGAGTGCCGGGTAGCGTAATTTACGCACGATTTCTACGGCGGTAGGTCCGGTCCGGTCCAGCACGATCGATCGATCGATAACTCTCGTGAAACTTGCATAAATCATCGTGAGGGAAAAGCAGCGCTTTACTCGATTTACGCCAACTTTACGCGAATATCAGATTACTCACGGAGTTCACTATATATTCGACCCGAAACTCTGATACTTCCTGCGATACTCGGCGTTTTCACCGTGTCATCGTGTGGCTTCCGTTCTCAGAGAGCACGTTTCAAGGTTACGCTAGGGGTAGCTCGACGCAGTACTTACCGTTTACTGTAGCTTCACTGCGTTTCCTTCGAAAATGCGATGGAAAACACCTTGAATCCTAGAGCCTGGTCCGGTCTCGTTGTTCTCGTGGTGACAAGAGCACGGCGTCGTGTGTGTATGTATGTGTGGAGAGACAAGTCCCGTGTTCCATGAGATTCTCGTGAACGATCGTGGCAACGACGTGACCGATACGCTTCTCTTGGACGAACTGAGCTCTCCCCCCCTTGCGCCGGTCTTATATAGCACCCCCACCCCTCTAATCTTCCCCTGAGTATCCCTTCCACCGGAGCAACCCCTGCACGGAAGACGGCAGCTACGTGGGGATGGATCCTAGTGGTCCACCAAGGACTCCGTTACCCTTTCTCCGTCTTTGCCATTCTCTCCCTCGGTCGTCCTTTCTCTCTCCGTTTAACCCTCTCTAAAATTCTCCCTCTTTTCCTTCTTCTCCCTTTCCTCTCTTTCTCGCTCATTCTCTCTCGCGCTTTGTGCTTCCACCTTGTCCCTCTTACCGATCCGAACCTTTCCTTTCGTTTCATCCTTAGTCCAACAGCGAAGCTTCTCGCTTCCTTCGTACCGTGTCGCCGTTCTTCGTTGTCTTCCGTCTTTGTCGCGCCGTGTCCCAAATGACAATGTGTAAACTTCGTGCTCAAAACCCCGTGGCTCACCAGCCTAAGCTTTTCTCTACCCGTTGTCTCTAGTCTCTGGCCGTCGTCGTTTGGCACTCCTCGTTCCTCGTCGGGACAGATCTTACGCGTCATGCCAAGAATGTCCCTCAGGGTCAGAGGAGTCGGCGAGAGAGCGGAAAGAGATAGAGAGAGAGAGAGAGAGAGAGAGAGAGAGAGAGAGAGGCAAAGTTTGGCCCGCGCGCAAGATACAGCCTCCTCCCACGCGGTTGCATTATTCGCGATAAATATTTACGCGGTCGCGGTGGAGCATGAGTCACGTTCGTTCATTGAAAAGCGCAGCGATGCTCGCCGGTCGCGCGAATCGAGCCGCTCGTACCTCCCACGATATTTAATCTGCGTGCGTGCGATCGTGTCTTCCGCGGCGAGCACCTGAAATTGCAAAGCAGATAGGCGTTACAACGCGAAGATAATCGATTCATTTTGGATCCTTTGCGTCGTTCGTTTGTGGCGCTAAACGAATCGCTCGGAAATCCATAGAAACGTCGCAGAAAAATGACGATTAGAAATCGCGATTGCTTTTTTAAATTCGCCTTGGAATTCGCGATTATTCTTGTCGATAAAGAAATTTGAATATTAATTATGTGCTAGGATAGTGTCAAATTGATAGCCGCATAAAAAGGTGAAATTGATCTGTTTGACTTCTGACAGACTCAAATCGTGTTTTATCCTCCGTACCACTGTTTATTCTCTGTCTGTTTGTTTTGGCTACCTACCCAAGATTTAATAAAGTAACAGAAGCTTTTTTAAAACCAGCTTTTAATACGATAGAACGATAAAAAAAGACACAATGGTGGCGAGAGTTGTTTCGAGACAGAAGCAACAGAGGGAACGGGTGCGATTAAACGCAAGGATAATAATATCGCTATTTCAGTTAAGATTATGCAGAGTCGTCTAGTAGGTTAGCGGCGGTACAAAAGTACGCGTGTACATGACTCGTATCAAAAAGCGGAGATACACAAAGCGTCTCGTAATAAAGGAGAAAGAACAATAGCAGAAAAATAACCCGACTTGCATTCGTGTCCCGTTAGCGTCTCCTCTATTTTACTGCTGCATCCCTTTGCACGCTACTGTGCTACCTATGCGACTACATAAATTTCAATGTTCCTTCGCTTCTCCCAGACGCAAATCCATTCGATTCCTTTCTATATACCGAGACGAACCATCACGAATGCCAATTTGCAAACTGAATATAAGAATGAAACAGATGGATTCACGAAGGTAAATCAATTTAATACGTCCCAAGGTGGATGCTGCTTTTAAATCACCTTAGAATTTTGACCGGTACGGGTAAGAAAGTTTTAAAATCATCGTTGTTTCACACCACCCTGTGTACGTTCTCACGGGGCAAACCCGCGACATATTTTCGCAGTTACCTATGTTTTTCCCATTCGAACAGCCGTCTTTCTTTTTCCCCTGAAAACATATGCGCGATCCACGCGTGGCGGACCACACATCATACACTTGACGCGCATAAATATCATTATCTCCAACAGGCCGGGTAACTCGATTTAGAGGCGGATCGAATTCCCTCACCCTCGGTGCTTTCCCTTTTCCACCATCAGCTTCTTTCTTCTTCCAGTAGCTGGCCGCGTCCACCTTAGCGATCTTCCTTTTGTGGGGCGCGACAGGCCGCACACGCCCACCTTCCTTTTTGATTTATGCCACGCACGCGAAAGGGAGTCTCGTAGGTGGCCGCAATGATCAGCTCGGGTTTTTAACGAAGATTCTCGGATCAGGCGAGTTCGCTGAGAGAACTGGGAAAATCTGGTCCGAGGATCTGCGAGATTCCGTTGCTCGAAACGTAAGCGTCCACGGAGCAGATAATCGACATTAACTTTCGGCATTTCGTCGAGTTAACAGGAAGATTAAACGAGATATCATTCGCCTAAAGGCGATCTCGAAAGCGTAGGTCAAAGCGCAATGCGAGGGATGTGGCCCGGCGAAAAACGCGACGACCTTCCGGCGTCGAATTCTCGTCAGGTTGATCGTGATAATCTAATCAACGATCCAGAAATCGTGTCGACGATATCGTGTCAGGGCCGAGCCACCTGGAGTGACCCACCTGACCCTCGGTGCATACGGAGATGCGAAAACGACGAGAGACGATGGTGGTGAAAAGGGATAGAGGGAGGCAGACGGCGAGAGGACTAGGAGAAGCGACAAGGTTTGGTGAAAAGGGGGTAAGGAGAGGGTGTGTGTGTGTGTGTGTGTGTGAGAAAGAGAGAGACAATGGTAGTTAGAGAGACGAAAAGAGAAGTGGAGATTCGACGGGAGAGGGTCAAAATCCCCTGGTCGTCTCCCGCGCACCCTAGGAATTCCTTGCTGCGGCGGCGATAGGGGTGCTTTGTCACCCCTTTCGTGGCTTTCCAACCCCACCAACCAGCCTATAGCCGATCTGGAGGGGATCGTAGGGATGCTGTCGTCATGGAGACCTATGCATCGGTGGGGATGAAGCATAGAGGGCCGACGGTGGCATTGATCGCTGCGCCCGTGGACCATCACTGTGTTGCCACGGATGTAGAAGGGGTGAATACAAACCCCCCACTCCCCTTTCACTCGCGCGGTCCTACCGCACACGCATTATAGACTTCGTATTCGTACGAAAGCATGCGTCCAAGTATGGACTTACGTGCTTATGCGCGCCTGGCGTGAATGATTCGCGACGCGAGAGCCTACGTACCGTTATATCAGCCGGTATGCAGACGCCGCGACACTGTTTCCTTCGTTGATCTTTCGCCGGTAGAACGTTTCGACCATCGCCGGCAAAGATCATCGAGCGTAGATTCGAAATTTAAAAGCAGACAACGCGTTCTCACTTCGTTGAATATCATTTGTGTACTGCGCTGTGGCCACTGGTAAGAGAGTTTCAGAGGGAGAAAGAGAGAGAGAGAGTTTCGCTGGTAAGAGATCTTCGCCTAACTAACTGCGAGAGACTGTCGCGTTATTTCATTCGGTGGCTCACCGAGGTACTTGTCAAGCGGCTACAAAAAGTACTGGAACGTTATTGTATTTATTGTAGCATTTCCGAATTAATTAACTGGGTCCGAGTATATTAAACTTCGAATCATTTGGCGGTATTTTTTATACGACTACAACAGTTTAGTACTATAGAAAGTTTAGAAAAGGAATTTTTACCGATAGTGTGACTTTCGGTAGAAAATTATGAACATACGAACGAGTTGAAGCGCCGTATATTTTACAGCCTTAAATACGCGTGTCTAATCGCTTTCTCTAATCGGTTTACGCAAGATCGTACGATGTTACATTTTACGTAGAAGCACTTGGAAAATCGAACGGCGCGGTAATGGTCGGAGAGCTTTCAATAAAAAAGAAGGAGAGTGGATACAGAAACGGTACAAATTCTGGATAAGTCGTAGTCATTTAAGCGAGCAACCGAGGCTTTATCGCGATAGCGGATGACGTTAAACCCGGATAAAGGAGGTTTTTAACACTGTCGTAACCCCATTACGCGTGTCGTCACCTTCTTTCTCCCCATGGGAGGAGTATGGGCAGCGCTATGGGGTGGTTTTAAAGAAGCAAAGATACCGGCTGAAACATTCCATGATTTAATATTTTCAAGTTTATCACGATTCTCGTATATGATATATTACGTGAATCTTGGTGAATTTGATGCTCAATTTGAAAAAAAAGAAGAAAAAAAAAACACACAAGCACCAACGGATCGTAGTAAAAAATCGTCAAGGTTCTATCTCGTCAATGTACTATACATACAGGTGATAGATAATTATGTGCTCTTTGAAAGAAAGAAAAATGTAACGATCGATCGATGGATGTACGCTTCGATCTTCCAATCCTACGATACTGTCCATCATTTCGTAATTACTTTTTTGAGGTTACCGGCATCGATACACGATTCGCTGAACGTTCACACATTGACATAAGCGTTTCTCGTTAATTTAATCCAGCGCACCTATATGCGATGTAATCCTATCGCAATTTCGGAGTTCCGCGGTGGCCACGCTATTCCGAAAATTCACCTAGTTATTTCATAAAGAGATTTACATCTACCTTCGCAACATGTGCTTATGGGTAACAATTATTTTAATGGTTTTCACATAATCGTCTCTTTCATCGATCCATATATTTTACAAACTTAATGAGTCCTGCACGATTCGTAATCCTTTGTTTTATCAATAAAATCATCAATGCGTTTATAGATCAATCACTGCTATATGATCTTCTTACCTCCAGCTGATCTCAATAGTATTTTAACGATCTTAATTTTAAGGATACGAGTTCGTTAAAGAACTTGGAAGGATCTTGACCATCTTCAACGATGATCGTCCACGATGCTTTCGTTATTCAGAGACACCTGCGATATCAAGCGACTTTGACGACTGGATTTAGAAAATGTTTTCCAGTTCTTTCTGTATTCTGTTTAAACATTTGATCTACACTGGCGAGTATATGTATATTCTGCTGCCAATAAGTCTTGAGATACCTTCGATCGTTCGATATATTTGATCTTTAATAAAATATTCTCTATAGAATCAATGCTTTTCGTAATACAAAGGTAAGTGCAGTCCGAAATATTGGTCATTCTAAATAAAGAAACATGCACAGTTTCGTAACAGATGTATGTTATAAAGCGCGCGGCCCTAGATCGATACAGCTATAAAGTCGATATATATTTTATATCTAATATATTTTAGTCCAGACATTCTCTTAATCGAACGACGATAATAACCATCTATTTTAGAAACTTTCAAAGCAAGAGTACTCGCATTTTGCCGCTATCGTTTCTTCCGCGGTCGTACGTGCGTTCTTTCTTTACATTTCCATTCGCAATTGGCCACTGCCTTTGGACGAGATACAACTATTGTCGGTGAAATCGTAACGTAACACGCGAACACCACTTTGAAACACAGTCCCTGGGCACGCATCAGGCGACTAAGTGTATCAATAATGAATGTTACGCATCGTTAAATCGATGGCGGGACGATTACCGGACGATATCGACGCCGGTTTCCGACTAGATCGTGTTAACGCCACGGTACGCCTATACACGTCGATGACTTTATCCGACGAGAGCGTAACAAGCCGTCGTGGCATCGGATTTTGCTTTTGCTAATTAAAAAATTCCACGCGAAGTCAGATTTCCTCTCGTCGCCGCAGAGAACGCCCCTGCGAATAAATCCAATACCACCGAGCCGACTCTCTCGTCAGCCATCTAGCCCCCGTAACGCATATTTAATTTCTTGTATATCGTGTATCCTCCACGTATTAGAAGAACATTGTCACCGATATATCGTTTGGCGAATTAAAATCTTCGCTATCGGTACCGAAGACGACGAGACTCACCGATGACGACGAAAATCCGATTTTAAAGCTTGAAAGTTACGTGGATGAAAACTAGATTCACACGCGTAGTTGAACTCATTTGGCAATTCAGGAACTCGATATGTTACGGTTCTAGGGTTCAATGTTTTTTAAACTGTTGAACAAATTTTTACAGGAAGTAAATAGTAATTTTTCTAAATTTGACGAAAAATAGTATTTATTTAAATTAATCCCTTGTGTATCTTATATTGCGAACATGTCAGACGTCATTGGCTCTATATGATAGTTTAGAAATTAGAATTCACAATTCATCGTTTTCAAAGATAACCAGCACCAATGACGAGTCGAAAAATCCGACTCGAAAAATCGAGAATTACACAGGTAAAGATTAAATTCGCTCGATATGGCGTGAGAAGGATCGCTGGCTGGAAATATTTTTATTCCATCACGTTGAGGCAAACGTATCGAAAGATGGATAAGCAAAACCCATCGACTAAGTAAACGATCAGAAAGCGCGTCCTTTCCTACGAGAACGAGTAGTTGCGTAAGGAGGAAACGAAAAAAGGGAAGAAACGCGCGTTCAGAATGTCGGGCGCAATAACGCGCTCGCTTAGGAGGCGCAGGCACGCGCGGAACGCTTTTCGGCCCGCTGCTAAGGGGATGCGTTAGGGTGCAGCGTTGCACGCGAGCTACGCGCAACGCATTCTTCCTCGAGCGAGTTAAATGCACGCTCGCGAGTACAACGCGAGGCTGGACATACGCTCCAAGGTTTATTTGACGCGACACGCTGGACATCCGGAGCTTGCTGTCGACCCAACAGCTTCATTACACCAGCGGAACGATGATAGTGCAATTTTTAATTTAGCCGGTGCAATTATCCGGTGGCTCGCGCCTCTTTTGCCCTTTCTGTGCTCTACCGTGAGCTTTTATCTTTATTTTGGCGATAATAACAGGCCACGAGGCTCGCGGTACGTCAAGGAAATTAACCACGGAATGCCGGCTAATATTTACGCGGTTTCCAAGGAGAAACATCGCGCAGGCGGTTGGGGTTTGCTAAGCATTTTTTAATTAAATCCGTATCGATAATAACGGCACGGGGCTAGAACGCGCCGTATCTCGTACGCCCGATAGTTCGACGTAACGAAATTCATGAGCCGAGGGCCAAAGAGAGACGCGCATTAGAGGAGAAAGTAAAAAAAGAAAAGAAGAAAAAAATGTATTCGAGGCGCAGCTGGATAGCGTCGACTGCATCACTTTTCCTACTTACTCTTTCACCCCGTGAAAGGATGAAAGGGAGTAATTTCCAATCGAGACCCGGCTATACGAGGTGATGCGAATATTTTCTCTTTCCCTCCCTCTAGGTTTTTTAGCCGACGCGTTCACCGTCTCGTTCTATCGAGTCGCGTCGGGTCTACGCCAACCGACACTGGCGAGAAGAGAGTTTTCGCCGATGCGCGTTCGATGAATACCGGTAAGTGTGCTGGATCGTATGAAAATTGATCGGCTAATATCGAACAACGAAGACAAGGTGACGATGTGCAAGCAGTTTTCTGATTGGCGTCAATTTTCGCCCGCGAACGTCGTCCATGTATAAACGGGTTTACCCCGACAGAGAGGAATAATTGAAATTCCGGCAGTCCGATTGTTGCGTTCGGCGCAACGAGAATCTCGCGAAACGGATCGGCCCGAAAACGATTAAAAGCTAGGGATCTAGGACGACCTCGAATAATACCATCGAGAAGTTTATTCCACGATGTAATCTTCGCCGGTAACTCCGACTTTTCCCCGAGTTCGTGTTAATTTTCTCAGAGAACGAGAAACTTGGTCGAATAGAGCGCACGAGAATGAACGATAGCGTTTCGGTTGGAAATGGCGACGCTATTCTCCGCAGCTATTACTCCGCTCGATTAACGCGACGTTGATTTTTCTTCGCTGCACGCCGCGACAACTCGTATTCAATTAGGGTACGCGATGAAACTTGTTCGAAGGTGGCGCGCACGTATGAATTATAACAGATTGCAAGCTATCTGAGGGAGCGACGTATAAGCGAATTAGATGTCTCGCTAGGTAGGCCAAAGGTAGTCGCGATGTCACATCGTCACTCATGCTACCGGGAGTAAAGCGTTTCCTCGTGTGCTCTATCGAGTAACTAAGTTTCGTTCCCCCTGCCTAGGTTTGTCTGCCACCGACAACGGTGACAATACCGCAACAGGATCCTCTGCCATTGTGCGCGATTAAATCTCAAAGACCAAAGTGATATCTCTCTGTCTCTTCGTTTGAGACGCGCACCACTACGAACATCGGCAGACGCTAGAGAAGGATAAGGATTGGAAAGGGTGGCCTGTGGAAATATCGTACGAACGAAAATATCGTAACGCGCACCAAGGAAAGAGTAACTAACGGAAACCTGTTACACGGCTTATCGATAGTTTACGGACAACTAGGTTCGAGGTACGCTGCGTAAAATAGTTCTCTAACTAGTTTAATGCATATAACGATGCATTAACGTACGACTCGTCAACTATGCTCACTATCACCCGAGTCATTTATTAACTATGTTATTCATCGAGTTACGAGTTGCCTCTCTCGTTAATATCGCGTAACGCTTACTGTCGCTTCCCAACTACGCCAGCAGCCTGATAAGATCGCACCAACCATTCTGCGCGATTAAATATCGAAGAACGAAACCGCCACCCTTTCATCTTACGTTCGAGCTTCGTCGGACATTGAAAGCGCTTCGCGCGTGGACTGCAAGTTGGCCGCTCGGAAGGTCATTAAAGATATATGTCGCGTTTGGAAGAGAGAATACGCGAAATCGAAGCTTGAAAGTTTCAGCGAAAGCCTTGTATCTTTGACGATTCTTCTTCGACGAACATTCGACCGTCCTCCATATTCGTCGCTGATATTTACGTCGAAGCGACGCTCTAGAGAAGATGTGGACTGTTTTCAGCCTGTGGATCTAATGGAATGTTGCGACAGAAAAAGCGGAGGTCAGTTACCGCGTGTATATCCACGTTACAATCATTTTAGTTATATCATATTCACTTGCGCGTGAAGTCGATATTTTTGTGTTCAAAATTGAAGCCCTACTACTTATTTATCCTACCGCAACGACGTAATTTTTGCGCGTCTGTCTGCTGTGTGTTCTTTTATACGTGTTAGGTTTCTATCAGAGAAAAGCAAAAAATAAAAGAACAAAGACGCTCCGATTTCAGTCTTGCTGCATCTTTTGGATTATTATTAACTTTCTGTCATTAAAAAATCCCTACAATTCATGGAAAGTATGAAAGGAACATGTCTTTCAATCGTGCGTGGTTAGTTTAGCGAACAGCCGAGATTAAATCCTATATAGAAGATATTCCAAATGAAATGCTAAGAAATTTCTTTCTGGCCAACCGATCGATCCGGTTTGGTAGGGCCAATCTCAGGCCAAAAAACCGAGGTGTCGCGAAGCCAAGTACCGGAAATCAACGTGCGCCGAGTCTCAGGCAGCTTGAGTCATGCAACTAGTGGGGAACAACGAGGCTTGCAACCGTGTGGAACACGCGGTTCAAAATGTCGTTACTTAAACGAAGGATGAGGAAGTTATCTCGATACACGCGTCCGCCACGCGCGCTATTTAATACCGCAGCGACGAGCAGACCGCGGTTTATCGGTGTTAGTGAGAAACTAGCCTGGCAATGGTGCATAGAACGATGATGATAGGTGTACTGGTGGTGGTGCACTGTCAGTGGTGCAGGCCCATTGTTCGCCAGACACAAAACAGTCGGCGTACAAAGTGGCTGCTGCGTTCGCTGCGGCGAAGGCGAAGCCGAGGAGAACCAGTGGGTGATGAGGGGGTGGGTCGAGGGTTGAGGATGGCACGGTGGGTGGAGATGGGTAGGCGAGCGAGCAAGCGAGAGAAAGAGAGAGAGAGAGAGAATCACAGTGGTATCAGAGAGTGGGTATTGTCTACAGAGCTAATCAAAACCAGCCCTTTCAACAGACCACTCTCTCCCCCTACCCTTTCTCTCGTAACTTCACACACATGTACAACACGCATCGTACGTAGGAGAAGAGGGATTGGAATCGTGTTGGTGACCGTTTCTAGGTAAATAAGAGTCGGGCTCGAAGCTAAGTTTCCGCGTGGCCGTGGGGATGGTGCATACGCGAAAGGGTTGCAATAGGTTCGCGAAGAAGGGGAATCCGCCGGACTATTTTCGCCGCTGAAGCTTACCTTTTTCGTGCGCGTAATTTCATGGTCGACAAGTTCCGCAACGATGAAAGGGTGAAACGACCAAGATCTCCAACCACGGAGCTGTCTTAGCAGATAAGGGATACGAATGAGTTTTCAGTCTTTTCTCTTTCCGTATTCCTCTCTATTACTTTTGGGCGGAACCAGATGCATGGAGATCTGGTCGAGCGAGATATTGTTAGCGACTTATCCAGGCGCCAAATCGACTATCGTTTTCGTCGACCGACTTGATTAAAAGCGGTAAACACGAAACGCAGCCGAGATTCATATTTGATCGCAGCTCGACGCTGTTACGCGGCTCGCGCGGCCACCACACTCGTAAAGCCTCGCGCGAGTACCTAGTTACGAGAAGAACGATACGGGAGATGAGAAAGAAAGATAATGTTTCTAATTTCCGAAACGAGCCGTGTTACAGAGCGGGACGTTTAGTTGAGGACGTCAAACGCGCCATCGTATGCTTTACCTCTTCTCCTTTCATTCCCCTCCCCTTTCTCTCTCTTTCTCACTCCCTCTCCTGTTACTTTCTAAACTGTTCGTAAATTGAATTACGCTGCATTCGCGAGGACCTGTGCTATTATATACGTAGAAAATGATTCTATTTGAAGAAGTTCTCGAAAGGAGGCAAGGTGAAGCGTACGAAGACGAACACAGAGGAAAAAGGAAGGCAGCACAAAAGAGCGAGAGCAGACAGTGGGTATACATTTCATAAAGTTAGATGTGCCGGTCGTATTTGCCAGGGATGGTGGTGGCAGTGTGGCTTGGCTAGGCAGTGGGGGTTGTATCTCTAACTCGAGCGCCTATAACATCCATATCTATATCCCATGTACCGGGTGTCCAATAAATCTATTACCCGGTCCCGTGGGGCTGGAACCGGCGGGTGCCATACAAACAAATACAGCCAGCCGCGATACACGTACGTGACTACCAGCGTATAGACTGCATGAGGGATTGCTCCGATGTGCGTCTATCTCCGTTATGACTTCCAGCCGAGCGCCACGAAAGGCGATCACACTACTTTTTTTTTTTTCACGCAACCGTGTGCTAGCTTTCCTTTATTTCTCCATCTTTCTTCTATCCTTTCGCGACCAACACATCCCGTACGTGTTACCCCGTGCAGTTTGCGTCCTCGGGAGCGGTATCTATATTCGTTTTTGCGTCGAACCTTCGGGGACCCGTGCACGACGTTTCTTCTCCGAAAACCGAGCGTCGTCTTCTTTTTCGCGATCGTTCGCCGAGCATACTTGATGTTACACGGATATCCAGAATTCTGTCGGAGCAGTGGAAATTCGGTTTTCGAAGACGAGGTAAGAGATATCGGTTCGTCCGGGTGAACGAGAAAAACGACGAGCGGTTTCTGATTCCGCGAGTGGTTTCGCCCGGTTCAGCGGAGCGATCGGGTAGCTCTGAGGTAGCTCTAGCAGCGAGGCGGAGGAAAAAATAGAGGGGAGACCACTTTCCGAGCAATTGTCATAGACAAAAAAGCCGGTGGAACGTCGAAACGACGAGAACTGGAAGCGATAACCGTCGACGGATGGACACGCGGTTGGTCGACGGACGGAGGCGCGGCGTAGACAAACGGAACGAAGCTGGCTGAGACCGGCTAGAAAACGAGCAGGGAGTTCGCGATGGTTGAAACGAGGGAAAAAAGAGGAGGGGGGGACCTGGCGGAAAACGGTGAGGAGCAACGGAGGCAGGGGGCAGAGCAGGGAGTGAGAGAGTAGGAGGGCACGGTAATACGCGAGACGGAAACGGGCGGGAAAAAGGCAGTGCCTAGCGGAGAATAAAACCAGAGAAATTGTCATTGTGCTGAAGAGGTCCGGGCGTATAACAATGACAGCGGCTGACGCAGCATCCCGCAGCTACAGATCATCCCTGGATATTAAAAAGTCGGCCTACCGCGCGCGACTCCCTTTTCCTCTTTCTCTCTTCTACGCGCTCACCCCCACCCTATTCTTCTCCTGTCTTTTTCTCCTCTCTGTTTCTTCTTCTTTCTTTTCTTCCTTTTTTTTTTATTCTACGTTTCTCACCCCTTCTCGCGATGGTATCCAGGAACGCGCGCGTAACCGATACCCAAGAAGACTCGATGAAGACACACCACCAACGGGGATGCGGTGGTACCCATCGTTGCTTCTCTCCTTGTCCTTTCCTCTTATGAAAACAATAGCGAGTACTCGCGATTTCGCGTCATCGACTCTCCCTCTATCGGTAGGAATTGTCCTTGCATCGCGAGGAGGTACTTGGGGTTATCGAGGAGGCCGGTATCCTGCCGGCGTTCCCGTTCTCTGGCGTTCTGGCCGGGTGGTTCGGGAAGAAAGGGGTCAGGTTGAGCGGTTCCGGATGACTTCGACGAGAACGGATACGTCAATGCGACTAGATGGGGCGAGGGAGGAGGGGGAGGGTTTGACGATTGCACGGGAGGGTAGTATTGACATTCCTGTGGCATGGAATGGTTAGAATGGAGCGGCAGCTTCATGAACGATCTTGCCCGGCCGGAATAACGCCTGCCTTTGTACCAAGGACGCGCAGGAGGGGAATCGAAGGAAGCAGGCACGAATTAACGAAGATTTACCGTCGAGCTAAGTATTATCGGGTGGGAACTGTAAAGAGAGCTATTCGTGGCGCGGAACATCGTATTTCCTCCCTGACGATTCTGTCGGTTATTAGTGCTCACACGCCAAGTAGATTATCGGACGAGTTTCATGATGTGTCCCACTCCATCGGGGGATACGACGCGGACACGGATACGAGAGACAAGGATTAAAAAGTTCCTTTCGAATTGGCGTAGGTACGTATGGATGGCGGAGAAAGGCAAGAACTGTCAGACGAAATTTCGAATTCTGTTAGTGTCATGCTGTCAATAGCGTATCGCTTACTTTCTCATCGCGTCGACGGATGGGAAACCGAGACTGCGTGATCGAGAGAAATGAAATATTTCCATTAGATCCGTAGCGATAATCCATCGTTCGGAGCGGGCGTGGATCGCGCGCGCGGTCGCCTCTGATGCAGATATTCATCAGGACACTCTTCTCGTGAAGTATTCAGGAACACATTGAATTAATACCGATGAGCCTGGCATCGCTGTGATGGCTATTAATGGGCGCGCAGCAGAGACCGTACGGAAAGATACGTCGGTTATCGACCGTCCCATCAGAAATCGGGAAACCTTTTCCAATGGGTTCGCCTTCTTGCCGTCTTCTGCTTTACGTGGAAAAATTGTCTCGCTGCATGCTGGAAACTAACCAACGAACCAAACGAAATTTTAACAGTTCCATCAGCTTTACCGAAGCAGCGAAACGCGCAATACTCCATTATCTATATCTTTGAACAGCGTGAATCGTTACCCGGTGAAATCACGAATCGCAAGATGAATAATGGCCTGCCTTATCGTGGTGTTTCGCGGCGATCCAACGAAAATTCAAACGCGACCAACAAGCTATCGCAATGGAACACCGAGTGCTGACCAAAATTTGCTGCAAGAGTCCTAGTGCGGCCACTCGACGGGGAGGGTAACACATTGCATTGCAATGTGCATCCGTTGTTCCTAGCCGGCAATAGTGTGCGTATACAGGATCATGCAAATGTGACGCGTATGTGATACTCGTGTGGCCCATGACGTCTAGTGTCCTGCCGATGACGTTTACTGCAACCACGCCCTGTCCGTGCTCGTCCGACGTCCATCCTGGACAGGCATCGGCCTCCTTAATTATCAAGGATTCGACTAACGATCTGGTTAATTATATCTTTCGAGATCCAAGTTGTACGACGTCTACTTCTATACCGCAGATTTCGTGAACATTCATTCCGTTGATAAATATTACGCCACTTTCGCACGATCAATATGTTTCACGATCATCGTTTTAATCGATCCTGATATTCGTGTTATTCAATTTTCTATCGTGATTCGTGCGAAGCTTCCTCGACGAGGTTAAAGGACCGTAACGTAAGTACAACGCGTGTGATTTTTAATTCGTATTCGTCGTACCACTCGTGTGACTCTTGCAAATAGGTTTTGCCAATTTTTATCGTCGTCACCTCGACGATTTAAACGAATTATCACGTCTGATACGAAACCAAGAAGTGACCTAGTACTCATAGATGAAAGTACGAGCGTGCACGTTTGATTAACATTTCCAATCTGACGTTTTCTGCTGTGTTTCGAACCACGCATGTACTGTGTTTAACAAGATTTATCATAGTCGAATGATTTAACGAATATTGTGCGACGCCATTGGCAGGGAATAGGGGGATAGGGATAGGGCGAAATTTTGGCGAGCAATAAATTTCTTTCGACCGATAAATAGGTCATTGTTGGCTGAGTGAATTCCATAATGACGTAGAACGGGAATTTCGAGCACGATTTAGCAATAGCTGGTAAGCCGCTGTAACCACCGTATACCGGCCCGGAAATGTGTTATAGTTGTATGCGCCGAGCCAACAAATTTTTCGTCGTAACAACAGCGCATACATAATGAACTTTGCGCAAACATCTTCTCCTTCAAATTATATCTTTCCAATAATTATATCGATCCTACGTTTCCTCCAATTTAATAAATTATACCGTCGGAATTAAATCTTCCAATACAATATTATCCGTCTTATTTGGTCTATCGACAGTCGTGGTCCATCGATAATGTTCTCTCAGCAAAAAGAAAAAAAAAAAAAGGAAAAAAAAAGAAATCAAGACGAAGAAAAGATGGAACAAAAGGAATGATCGTTCGCCACGCGAATCCACGCGAGTGGCATAAAAACAGGCAAATTATTTAACTCGCTGGGTACTCACGGTTCAGCGGTAAATCCGGACCCACCGACCGACATCGAGAAGTCGAGCACGACAATGATATTCGATGGGAGTTTCGAGCACGACATCGAAATATCTGGTAGGCCACAGTGGCCAGAGTATGTACCTACTCGGGTACGGAAATGTCCAGCGAGATAGCCACTCGTAACGAACAATGGCCGATTCTGGTTTCGCCAAAGTCGACCGTCCCTCCCATGTATACAGGAATCTCGTTCTCTTTCCCTGTATCTGCTGTCTCTTTTCCCCATCCTTGTACCGAACCGTCATAATACATGGTATCGCTACTTCTGCCAAGTGAGCGACTTCCGTCTTCCTTTTCGTTGTGCACGACAATGGGACACAAATTTAAGAGTGTCTGCGAGAAAGCAACGTACGCTTGTCTTCGAAAAGCTCTTCTTCAGAGAGGGGCGAAAGGGAGACAAAAATGGGACGGGGTGCGTTTTCATGAATAGACACATTTCTATTGACTGACGATCGTACTTCGACGTTTCTTTTTATTTCTTTTTTTTTTTTTTTTTTTTTTTCACCACGAGAAACATATTCCAACGGGCGTCTCTCCACGATTTTACCTGATGAATTCCTCGTTCGACGTCTCGCGGGCTACGTTGATTGAGAACGTGCATTCAAGATTCCGAAGAAAATTCATTTCTTAAGTGTAAAACGAAGACACGATCGATATCAAACGTAGACACGAAGATCCTTCTGAGATGCTGAAGGAACGCTATGCTTCTTTTGATCAAACGAAACAGTTGGAAACGTTCGTCGGTTTTTCTCTAGGAAAACCCTAGCTTACGTGGTCTTGGTTTTATAAGAACTTATGTGAGAGACCGGGCAAATGCGTCCGGATAATCTTCGCCATTTTTCCTAACGTTAACCAACAGATGATCGCGATGGATCTCGGGATTTTCTTAAAATGTTAGACTTTGAAGTGTCTTGAGAGCAGCTACGAGCCAATAAAACCAATTAGGATTGAAGAGAGAAGGGGACGTTAGGAGCGGAGAAGGAAACAATGGGAGGGAAAACGACGTGTCAGAATCAAACGCTGGTGGAAACGCGATTGATTATGATTTATGGTGAAGAATGTTCGCATCATCGGGTCGGTCGTGTCTTGCGATTCGGAAAATTTAATTTGCCGGAGAAAATCTGAGCGTGACCGAGGCCGATAGCTTGTGGACATTGCGGACAGAAATTCTTCGAGCCCCCGTTTCTGATCTTTCCGATAGAATTCCTCTTGGAACGATTACTTCGACGAGCGAACCACCCACCCGCTCGATCTAATGAATCGTGGATTACGATTAGGTTTCTAAATTCATACAAAACACGATAATTATGTACATCTACTCAAGTATTTATCGTTCCCGAGGGATGTCCCCTATCTCCGAGAAAGCAAGGGATAACTCTCATACATTAAATTAGAAGCGAGCTAATTACTTGTCCCTTGGAAGATGATGAATCGGCGACATTATTCGTGTCACAACAAATTATAAGAAAATGCACCGCTATTTCTCTTTACGTCTACACTGTGCATTTTCATTTAACACGTCAAGTACCCATAATCGATTTGACGATTTATCCAGCGAATTGATTTTTATAATTTTCTCAACCGAACAATTTAACTGTCTACATATATATCAACTACAAACGATCTGTTGCAAACTCGAAGTAGACATATCAATTAGTGAATTTCTGATGTAACGGTTAACTTAATTTGATACATATCGTTTCCACGAAATAAAAATTGCAAGATGGATATAAAACAGATTAGTAAAAGAACATGTAACGAAAAATTTATAATCGGATATTACTAACCATCACGGTACTCGACGCGTTAATCCATGTCTTTTTTACACACGAAACAAGTAGCACGATTGTGAATTATGGATTTTTTCCATTCCAGCGATTCAGGTCGCTGTATGGCTAAGGTAGGAATTGCGCAACGAAGCCGTCAATATTTCGCCGGCATTTGTGCGGTAGCTGGGTCGATCTTATTCAATATTAAGGAACTGACCGCGCCAAGCGCTGGACAATGCGTCTCACTATCGCAGCTGTCGACCTGGACGAGCACGCCAATTGATACCCTGAAGGACTCGCGAATAGTTCCCTTGGGGCGCGAGGTGCCTTTCCCTTCCCATGGTCATCCTGTTAAATTAATTGCACCAGCGCTGAAGACGACCTACATTCTATACGCCTCTTCGTTTTTTCTCCGAATTCGAAGTATCTTCATACGCGTATTCCCTTTTGTAACTAAAATGGAACGCAACAAAATGAACGCTGCGATTAATTAAACGTGGCTCAAAGAGGAGATCGAGATAGACCTACGATAATTTGCAGATTGAATGCGATATTAGCAGCCGAATTATAGGTAAGCCTTCATTAATGGCAGACAGGAATCGGCGAATTGGTCATTAAACGTCCAGGCTGTTAAATTAACCATCATCTATTCGCTCGCTAATAAAGTGGCCAATCTCCTGGTCTTTGGTGACCAGTTATACATCTACGTTGTACGTAAATCCTTTTTCTTTCTCGATAGAAATTTTCTTAAATTCGAAGAAAATATAAACGATTGGCTATTGATGTTTTACACTAACGAAATTTTATATTAGTTTCCTCGAAGCGTTAAAACTTCTTTTCGCTATTGAAACGAAAACATATATAGATATACAGTTTGTGCAAAATTCATACTTTTATATATAGCGATAGAGAAGCGAAATTTTTCGAAGACAAATATCTTCTTCTTGGAAACATTGCAACGAGTACTCCACTTTCGAATATTTCCTACATCTTTGCATTTCTGTTCATTTTTCTGCATTTTCGCGTTCTCGAACTTGTCGCAAACGTGTAAAATTCGGGCAGCGTAGCAGCAGATTGGAAACAAAGTAAAAGCCAATATCTTCGTGATAATCCTTTTAAACACGCAGCAAGAACAACGACTCATAATTCGAATAATCCGTAGCCGAACTAATTTCGCGAGTATTTAACCGTCAAAGTGGCTGTTGGTTATGATAAACGTTACGATCGGAGCAGTTAGGGTAAACGAGCCCAACAAGTGCATTTTAAAACGCGTTCGGTGTACGCGCAAGTACCTTCGAGATCCCTAAATTAATGCCCGAAGATCCTAAGGGCGGCCTAAGAGTAAAGTCGGTAAAGATACGACACGAACGAACGAAGAGTTGCGAAAGTTTTCCGGCTTGATAGAAGCGATTAAACAGAACCATAAGGTAACAGCGCGGCTCGTTAGGAAGGGCTTGCCTCTAAGTGATCTCGTATAACACGGGATTTTATGGAGAGTGCATCGGGGTCTCTTTGCATGCATTTCGTGGAAGGCTGAGTGCCTCCACTATCGAAATGACGATTATCGTCCATCTTGTCGAGATGTGGCTCTGCGCTGTTTCTGCCGGTAGCTCGATACACATTTCTCTTCAGGCACTCTCGAATTTCCTTCCAAGATTTACACCACTCCGAAACCGTTCTTCGTACACCGAGATCCATCAAAGATTCATCGACACGAGCGGCTCTCCGTTAGATTCATTAGAAAATCGCGATTTTCATAGCAACGTTGCCATACACGGCCTTCACCTATCAATATCTTATGATACGAGGGACGCTTTGTAATTTTGATCGGAATCAGTGGAACCATAAACAGGTATACGTGATTAACACAGGCTAGTCTTGAGATGGTGCCAGGCCAGCCTGATTGAGTCTGTAATATTAAACGCAATTCAACTTGCCAGACTAGCTGGCTAACGATGAGCATATCGAAGTAAATAGGCCACCGAAGGCGCCATCCGGTCGAAACTCGAACAGTTTTGGGAATCTCGGTGGCACGGGGTCGACCGGTAATTAATTAAGGATGAATATAAGATCGATCTTATCATACACGTAACTTGCTCAACTTTGAAGATGTCGTTAATCTGCAGTGGCAGGCCTTGGTTACCTGTCATGACTTCATCGAAGGGATCAATGTCTGCCGCCTCGACCTAAGTCTCGCTTTCCTTGGACTAATTTACTCGATCGAACTTTATTGCCGTCGATTTATGCCGAACGGAGATGTATCCTGTTCGGAGATATCGGCCTCGAAATTTGTTTGCCTTGTTTTATGGCGGGGCCAGGTTGCATCAACTGTCTTATTGGATTCTGACACGACGCCAGTGACACACGCGTAGACCAGACGAAACGCGTTGCGTCTTCCGTAGACCCGTCATCCCGCGCACACGTAGCACGAAAATTTATACGCTGGATTTGCAGAAAGAGGAAGGATAAAGTCGGAACAGCAAGAGAAAGACTAAAGTCGGAGCGGAAAGAGAAAAAATAAAGCCGAAACGAGCACGTGGAATAGAGTGTATGATTTCGGAATGATCCCAATTTCACGGAAACCTTGAATTGCCGAATCTGAGGACGTAGTACAGTTGGAGAGAGAACCGTAAGTTGTTACGTCGGCCTCTTAGGAGTACGTCCCGTGTCTTTTCCAGGGAAAAGACAATCGTGGGGGCGGTGTAAGAGCTGTACGATGTAAAAGAAAGGCAAGGTAAGACGAGGAGGTGGAGGTGGAGATGTGCAGGACGAATAGCAAGCAGTGTCTCGTGGGAGTGTGCACCAGGTGCCGGGTTAACCCCTGCGGCTTAGATGTCTTTAGGCGGCGCGTTACCCTGTCGTTTCGTAACCAGAAGGTGGTAACCAATCGGTTTCGTAAGGGAAGAAGTAGACAAAGAGCGGGCGACGAGAAAACAAGCTGGATGTTGTCTAGACGCGTGAGAGTACGTTTTCTACGTGACCGGGAAAGCCATTCTTCTTTCAAGTATCTATACGGAAGATGATCGTGCGGTTTGCGGACTAATGGAACCTTGTAAATTTCTAATCTTCTCGGCGATAAAAGCAAGGCATGTCACGTATGTATTTCAAAGTTAAATCGCGATCTAAAATGATTTATTTAGTTTAGACCAACGTGTTTAACGAGAAATTTCGAGACACAAGAACGATAATACAATTTTGTTGGTTTCTTCATCTTAACGTTAGTTTATAATTCGAAAAGAATATCTACGTAAAATAACTAACAATCTACAATTACAATCAAAGATATAGTAGATGAAGTTTTGTAGAAGCTAAAGTTACAACTGTAAAGATAATTAACATCTCAACGTCTCTGATCTTTTAACGTTGTGACAAGCAATACTTTTCAGTTGACGAAAAGTATAGAAAATTCAAACGACAAGACAATTTTGACGATATAGGGTTAATTGAGAAGGAACTGGGTTTGGAAATTGTTCTTCTAAAACTTAATAAATGCGACTTATCTTCTTCTCCATCTGTATGTCTTCGAATAAATTTTTCTTTTCCTAAAAGACCCTACTTCGGTTGAATCAATTTTGAGATAGGAACACGTGCCACGTGTTTATAGATTTTGCATAATATACAGGTCGCACGATTTAACACGCGAGCAGGTTTATCAGGACACCCAATATTCTCGATATACTCGAGATGGTTATCGTTACGCGTTTCGATCTTTCGTGCAATAAAATCAGCCACTTGCAATGAATTCTTCAGCGGAAACGCCATTACCGCGGCCGTTAAACTCTCGCGACATGATCCCGCGTGACCCTTAAAAATGCCGAGTAAAATGACGTCTCTGGACATTAAACGAAACGAATGCAACAAGGGTGAATAGCAAACGGTAACTGGTTGCGCCGACGTGGATGGAATTTTAACCGATTCCCCTAATCGTTTATTATTATTATTAAGGTTTACTAAATTTTCTCCATTTACCTTCTCTCTTCGTACATTTTTTCCTCATCTCCTAATTAACGCGTAGCTAGCATTTTACTGCGAGTGCCATTTCATCTTGTTCTAATTATACATATTATTATTTGATATCATTCACGCTACTTTTCGCTTCTAATATAATTAATAAATATTCTCCGATGTCTGCTTCGATCATTCTTCCACATTTTTTCTAAAATTTGGTAGCATCTCTATATCCTCGTCGAAGGGGGTGGAATTGTCCCGAAGCATTCGAGATGCGTTTAAATCCTCCCTCTTCCCAAGACACTTAATAACATGCATATTTCGTAAGATGCAGCGGAGCGGCTTAAGGCAGCGAAGACGAATGAAAAAGAGGAGCACTCGAAAGAGGATGCGGTATTCCGTAGTACAGAAGGGAAGAAACATGCTGGAGGAAAATGTATTTTCGTTTGGGGAAGTTAGGAGGGAAAACTATCCCCCTTCGAAAAGGCGTACTGCAGCGGCGTACTGCGACCGTGCAGCGACGTTCCGCTACAAAAAGGAGAAGGAAAGGCGCATGCATCGAGGCCGTGCGATAGGTAAGTAAAATAATAAAATACAAGCAACGTCGGTTGTACCGCGTCGATACGACGGGACCAATGAGAATCTGGGGAAGCCCGTGACGTCGTTGGACGCACGCCCGTTGCTAGGAGGGTCGTAGGTGGAGCTTGCAAGAGCGACGCCCCAGGAGGACAGGTGGAAAACGCAGGTGAAACGCGAGATTTCTACGGGGCGACGCCGAATTCGTGACGTGTACCGGTGCACCCATTTCGTCTTGCTCGCGCGTGCCTCCGTCTCCCTGTTTTTCCAACCAACCCCCTTTTCTCGTCCCTTTTGTCGTTGTGGTTACCATCCGCCCCTTTCGCCAAGGAGACACCACGGACCCGCACACACACGTGTCTCCGCTAAAATCGACGATATTAATCCTTAAATGCACCAGTGTTCCACGCAAATGATCGAACCCTGGCTTTCCGGAGTGCGAATAAGCTGGCGTGAATGACGAACCACCCAGTCTACCGGCAGGGATTCTGCATTGCGGTATCATTTCCAAGAACCTCGTTCAATTCCCTATCTTTTGTAAGAAGCAAGTAGAACGTGAGTCTTTCGAAAAATTTGTATTTCGTTCCCGTCTTTATCGTATTCGTAACAATCGTGATTATTCGCGGAAAAGAGAGAGAGAAAAAAAGGAATGGGAAAAAGTACCGTTTTGAAATTTCAAAGGGATTGAAATTGACGAAGATCAGGGCGCAGGATTCGTGGTTTAAAAATTCGTGGATATAAAATTCGTTGCTTTCTTTGCGCGTCGAAGACCAAGCAACGTCTTCGAGGTCCGTCCTCTGTCCAACGACATAGCGTCTCGAGTATTCCACGTACAAGTCGAGTATATGGAAGCACGTACATACGTATTTCGCCAAAGAAATACCTTTTGGTCCTCCTACCATATCCTTCTCGAGGCGGCAGAAGGGGCAAGGTTACAGGAAGACAGAGAGGGAGAAGGGCGATAGAAGAAGTTGGCCGTGGGTTGGAACCAGACAGGTTACCTGCGTGGAAGTAGCCTTCTGCACGTGTATTACGCGCTTGTAAGCACACACGGACGCGTGTCTGGCACGTATGGGCGTACCTCGAAAGACGCCTGCAAGTTTCATGCCGCGAAACGCCTGGAAGATGGCTGCCGGGTAACAGCCAGCCGCGAATAAACTGGTAAATGCTTTCGTTCGACGCTGCAAGCTACAACGAGAAGCCCGAAGAAATCCATTTTCGATTTGTTTCCCAGCGTTCTTTCCAAGTTGCACGAAATTTCTTCTTCAGCCAGCAATGGCGCCCGGACTGATCTGATCTACCACCCCGTAATGCCTCTTTCGAGGAGAACGGTGTACCCTCTTCCGTATAGAAGGCTTCCACGTCTCGAGAATTCTTAGCGACTTTCTCCGCAGCCTTACTACACCTTCGAGTGTCGAATGTATTTTCTGCTTCTTTCTGGCTCATTTTTTAGTAAAATTCTTCCTTCGAAGAGGAAGGAAATTTGTTCGGTGGTGGAATTTATCCGATGTGAAATTTATCGTCTTTGCAACGATATAACGCAAGATGAATATTTAATACAACGATTAATTGTTTACAGAGGAGATGTCCGCGTGGATGCGACCCCACACCAAAACGTCGTATTAAGAAGCCCGCGCGATAAGCGGAAGATGAATAAAGCACGTACACGCATTCTTTCGGAATTAAAAGTCATAATCTCGTCTATCGAAAATTGAATCTTTCGTGGGGGAAGGCGGAACGACAAGGTTCGATAAAAAATTAAGAGGATTCTACGGGGAGCTACGCCACCAAGATAAACAGATATATGAAACGAAATATAGAAAAATGATAGAAACGTGGGATCGATAGTTTCGAGAAGGAAAACTTATTCGCGCGAATACGTTTATTATTTATTTTGTCCAATAAATTCGAGAAGTTGGACACTTTAATCCGCGGGAACTTCGAAGTGCCTGTCAGTTAGGCTCGCGTACTTATTACTACTTAAGCGTTTTAATGGACAAGTTATTATTCTGATATATTGGCTTTTAAGCCTCGCGGCATCTCCACGGCCGAGAACCGTGATCCCCCACACACCACGAGCAAATTATTTGTCAACCTTCTTTAGCTCACGCTAATTGATTAGCACGAAAACGCACGATCCTCCAGCCATCTAGATATCTGTGGAAACGCTATTACACAGCTTACACGTACCTCTTCCTCGACAATTCCTCTTCGTAATATTAAGACGTTATTTACCAACGAAACTTCTTTCTTTCGCCATTGTCGTCTTTGGTCCACCCACCTCCCTCTGTCTTTAATTATGATCACAGAAATTCCGCGTTCTCACGGACGAATACATCGAATTAATCAAACAGTGTCGCAAAATATACGGATGATGTCTATACGATAGGCTCTAGACATCGAAACGATGAAGAAGGTTCGCGTAAAAAGGTATCGGATCGAGCTTATTTTTCAGATTGCAGATAATTCAAATTTCCTGCCGGGAATATACTGAATATATTCTGTATCTCACGCACGCTTTACGTTTTCTTATACGAGTTGAATCTCAATCAACGTCTCGGTCGACACGTGTTATAAAATACTCCTGATACGTACGAATTTTTCGTCTGTTAAAGGTTACAGACATCGTTCGATAATAGTGGAATCTGAAGAAAAGCGAGCAGATTCATACGAGAGTAGTTGCATCGCGTGAATTTCGATCTTCAGACGTTGCAATCGTCGAAACACGCATCCGTCGTAATTGGAATTTTAGTCGTTGCCCTGAGTCCTCGATGCTGTTCTTGTTAGACGTTCTCCAGCGGTGTATCGCCCCGTAAAATCTTCCAAAACCATTTATCCGTGACGTAAGAAAAACGGCACAAAAGCGTAACACAGATAGAACGAAAGGAGAAACGTTCGCTTAGGATCGTGTGGTTTACCCGGCGACTCTTAACTCGGAAGGAGGACGTATCACACGCGATTTCGTTCTCTTTCAACGATGGCCCTGGCGGAAGGGCGCCGCGGAGGAGAGGATTCAGGGACAGAAAATGGGCTTTGTGCGGCACTCGCAAATGGCGAGAGAGCGAAAAAGAAATAATTTCAAATGGAGCCCGCATGTGATACACGCGTCCGAGTATTCTTCAGCCGACGTGTACACGCGTACAACACACCCCGGACGACCGACGACGCCGCCGCTTTCTGTCCCTCTTTTCAGGGTTCGCCGCGAAGCACCGTTTTGCATTAAATCGCCGCTACGTGTGTAATCGCGAAACCAAGGGCGACAGAAAAAGGGGGAAAGGCTCGTAGGAGTTTTAACGCGTTGCCTCTGCTCGCACTAGACGCCCCACTCTGCCTATCATGGGGGTTCCACGATGGTTTACGAATAAAGACTTCAAAATGCGCGGACAATGCGCCACGACTCAGTCTCTGTGTCTCTCAAAGAAACGCGCGCCAGTTAAGAGGGTGTTTACGTATATTCGTTTCACGAGGACCATCCTCCCACTCTTCCTCGGCTGCACGCGTTCCTTTGGTTTCAGCGCGCGTTTTAGGGTAAAAGGTGTGCGCCAAACCGGTGGTTGGGAGTGGTCGCGCTGGAGGTTTTAATTTTAATTAGCGTGCGGTGGATACGGCCGCGATTAAATCAATAGCGATGTTTGGATGCGATATTGATCATACGGGTGTTGGGAAAATAACGAAGTTATTTCCGCGACTCGCTGCGGTATTGTTCCAAACTCGTTCGCTCTAATCCAACGCGTGGCGACGCCAGTTCCCTATCGCTTTTGAACTGTACGATTAAAAAATTTAATGGAAAGTATTCTCCATTTAAAAAACATATTCGGTCCGTTAAGTCGAGAAAAAGGAGATGACGCTCGTCGCTAAAGTAGCCTAAAAATTGAACGAAGTTTTTTTCTGTTTATGTCGCCTTTCTTCACCAGAACGTCTCAAAGTGTCCTCGTTCTCTACTGATTCATTCGTGCTACACGATACGTATCGAATCATTATACCAAAAATCTCGCGTCGACGTTTGAAAGAACTAAAATCATCGATACGAAATTGATCCTCTGCCAACGTTTATTCTCGCGATTATAGAAATTTCCGATTAAGAAAACGATCCGATTGACGCGTTAACGATCTATGAATTTCTGTAGGTGAATTTATACGCCAAGCGAGGAATTCGTTTCTTCGAACCGATATAGAATTTCCGGCGTGTTTGCAAGTACATGAAGTTCAAAGATAAGAATCCAGAGTTCAGATGAACGCGGGTGGCCTTCGAGACGGTGAACGCTGACGCAGGGTACGATGTCGTGGTCGCGGCGCCACGACTATTCAAATTCCAAAGCGAAAAATGTCTAGCGTGGCCCCGTGGCGTAGAAGTCGTCTTTTCGTAATGCCTGGTCTGATATGCATCTACGTGCCTGCCAAGGGCAGAGCCTCCCCGGCTTATTAATATTAAACAGCGCCACTTTCCCGAAGACGGCTGTGCTATTGTCGATCGAGTCTCGCCGCGTTTAACGCGAGTCCAGGGGACTTAACTTACCCGGTACACGGAGGACACTTTTAAATAGCGGAACAAGCAATCCACGAGTGAAGGGATTGTTCCCCGATCCCGATGGATACTTCATCCCCTTCTTGCATACGGTCGAATCGGCCCCTCGTCGTTCCCTCGTTGGCTACGAAATTTTTATCGGCGCGAGGCAGCGGCATCAAAGAGCTGCAATGCGAAGCAAGTGTTTCTTTGCTACACGGGGTTCTTCGTTAAAACGTTCGGCTCGCAGCCACCGCTAAACGTATCGTCCATTTTGTCGAACCCGTTTCCCGAGAAACGAGCATTTTGTTTGTCGATTAAAAAGGAAGTATTCCGAGGGGAAACGTTCTTAGGGAACAAACAGAGTGTCCATATAGATTATCAAAGAATTCCTCCCCTAATTCATCCGCTCCGTTATTACTCGGTTATTAACCGCGTACATAGAAAACCATCTAGTCGCTCCGTGTAATATCAATTGGGGCCGAGTGCATTAAGAAACATTTTTCTAACCGGTTACCAACGATTGATCGCGGCAATTATCGGCGAGGCGGACTTATTGGCACAATTTCTTTTATCTTTCCGATCCCAGGTGCATCCCTTAACCAAGGCGAGCACGCCACCGTGGAAACCAAGAGGGAAGGAGGGTGCGGGCGACAAAACGATCGAAACAAAAGGGTAAGAGGGGGGTAAGAAAAGAGATGCAGAACCGGAGAAACGTTTCTCGGCAAAGATAGAGAAAGAGAGGAGGATTGGAGGCACGGGCAATGGAGAAACACGGAGAAGGCGAGCGAGAGAGAAGGAACAATGAACGAGGGAGTTATCTGTAATGGAATAAGTTGGCAACAATGGCGCATTGTTTGCCGGGACGTTCGCATCGTCGCTGTTGACGGACATTATCGCCGGACGTTGCGTTTCCGGCACACAGGAACGTCCTCGTCCCGTCAGAAGACGTGTCAGCCGACGTGATTCGCGGCGGAATGTATGCCACGCGAGCTACTCCGCTGGCAGAAAGCCATCCATTCAAATTCGCGACCGCCTATCGAACTATTGCGGGCCGCGAATAGAAACGCGGCCGCAGTCGTCGGCAACCGCATTTTGCCACCGACACCTAGCTGTCGTTCGAAAGTTATCCAAGCCGCGGGCTGCCTTGATCCTACAATAATAATCCCTCTCTCCCTCTGGTATAAAACCCGGTTACACGCTAACGAATTCCGTTTGACCGCCGTTTATGGAATTTTTATTCTTTTAAAGGCGAATTGCGCAGGGTGTCTGGAATCGCCGTAGACTACCGGTTAGCCGATCTCGCTTTAATTTATCGGTTCAAACGGTTTTGTCGATACGACAACGATTAACCATCAGCGAGATCATCGATATAGCTCATGATCGTTCTTTTGGGGCAGGTAGAACTATACGTATTTTTTTAAACAAGTCTGTAAATATATTTTGCCGTTGATCTAGTTACTCTCGATGATTCCTGGTATTTCTTCAAGTTGTTGAAAATGTTGTTGTATTCCCTGACGTAAGTGAAGAATAATCATCGCAACGCGGAATCTGCTGCATCTCATAAACAAGCTTATCTATATCAAACAAGAGAATATTCCTAAAAATTCGTAATCGTCGCATAACGGTAAAAACGTGAATCAGGCACAATGAATGTCCGTGTGCGTGTGCGTGTTTGAAATACGTCTCGCGTATAACAGAATACTCCGTATAATTATATTCGTGTTTCTAAGATCGAGGGAAAATTACGTACCAACAACACGAGGATTCGAAATCGTTCACGAGTAACAAGCAGATAGGGGAACGCGGTTCGTGCGTTGAAGGTTCATCCTTTAACGCGGTAATACCACAAACAGACAGCCCGCGGATTAAGACAGCAACCCCTTTTGCCTTGCAATCTTTACTTACCAGTCCGCCTCCTGTGTTTACGACGTGGCGGCTAAAACCCCTTTAAAGACCGCTCGAGCCAATCGCGGGATTTGCTTCGGTCTTACCTGCGCTTACAAACTGCTTCGAGCAACGCGCGTACACGACAAGTCACGATTTCCAAGATCCCCCTTTTCCGCTCCATGCTTTCCATTCATCTCTCTGGCCAATTTTTATTCCTGGATTAAATACTCGCCGAACCGTCGCGTGTCTTTACTTTCTCCGGCGTTGTACTCTCGCGTAATCATTTATTTATTCCATGAAAACGGAAGGACACACACGCGACCAAGCTGGACGGGATCGCTGATAACGGAAACAAAAGCCGCTACCAGGAGCCACGTGAAATTATCTTAAAGACCCAACAAATGCATTTTCAGTCGACTGCGCGAGAACACACCGAGATACGCGCGATTCCGCTTCTCGATCTGAATTACAAAACGACCACCGTCTGCCGCGTGTGTCGCGTACAACTCGCCTTCTTTTCCTTTTCACCTCTTCGCCATCCGCGGATAGGTAGACGCGAATAGTGAAATTACAATCGTGAAACGATCGCGGAACCTGCGCTGGATACGCGACGAATGCATCGTCGGTGAGGTTGCGCTCTTCAGGACATCGCCGTCCAGACGAGACCGACGGGCGAGAGGACGGAGAAGATGTCCGGATGGAACATCTGACTCGACGCGGTGTAGCGGTAGATGCAAAGCGGATTACGAAGAAGTTAAAAGTATTAAAATCACGACGTATTTTAGCTGGGTGTTCGTGACGGTGCGTTCTCGAAAAAAGAAAAAAAAAGAAGAAAACGCAGTGCAGAGGGACGAAAGAGAGGAAGACGAGAAATGACAAGGGTGAGACCGGAAGGCGAGGAACGCGAAACACTGGAGTGGTATGAAGCGCAGAGAAAAGGACAGAGACCAAAGAGACCGAAAAAAGATGACTAGGGTCGGAAGGGAGGGAGGGAGGCGAAGGAGCACGAGAAACAGAGAGAAGAGCGGAGAAGAGGGAGAAGGCGGAAAAGAGAAAGGAAGAGAAAGAGAGTACGGAGTGTATAAGTGCTCCGGCTGCAGAGACGAGAGATGAAAGGCGTAGCGCGCTCGAGGACACAGATACATTTGTCAGGGAGGATACTAAAAAATAATGAAAAAAAGGAAGCAAAGAACGGGGGATGGGGGGGATGAAAGAGGGTGTAGCTTGCAGACCTGCGGAATTTTCCGTTCTCTGGAGAAATCTTTTCGTTCCGTATGCCACGTTACCTTGGAAAATTGATAGCACGCGACCATGATCACCGAGTATTGGTTATCAACAAAGAGATGTTTATTTTTTAACATGCGAGCTATATCGCGATTGAAGTTGAAAAGAATCCTCGATGCGACGCGATTCTCGATGGTTTTCGCCAGAATTTTCTGCCGCGCGCATATTTTTCTGAATACGACGAAAAATATTTACTGCAAAAATGTGGATAACGCGCAAGCGTTTACTTCTATAACGTTTAGATACAATTTTCAGTCCATCCGACGGAGGAGAATTAAAGAACAGAGGATTATTCCTCCGGGGGTGCAAAAGGAGAAGAAGGAGGGGAAACCGGAGGGTGGTTGCAGAAGAACGGGGTGGAATTAAGCATCTCGCCTGAAGAGACTTCAAGTCACTTCAGCATCGTTCCCTTCCCTTCACGGGTACGACAAGGATTAAAATCTGCCTGCTATAGCGTCCCTCCCACCCTCGCCCTTCCAATATTAAACGGATGTTTCGATACGTCGGTGTCGATCGGTCGGTTCTTTTAAATTTTTCATCAACGCGAAACTTTTCGTCTTCGCAAACGTACATTCAGCGATACACGTACTACTTTAATAATACTTTTCATCGATAACAAGTAACAACTTCAAAGAAGACGATTCGATTTACGATTAAAAATCTACGTCCACTCGAATGAATAATTGTTAGGCGTTCAGTGTTTCAGCAACAAAACAGGCGCAAACGTCTTGCGCGATGGAATTAATAATGGGGTGTCAACGACAGCCTTGACAATCCAGGAAACGTCTATATCAGGATGGATGCGAGTGCTGCTGATTACATGCAGTTCGCACACCGCCGTCACAACGTCAAGATAGCATGATCACGTTACAACAACCCTCGATTGATGCTATCATCCCTAGTTACAAGCGTGGTTAGTCCCGATTAGGCGGAAGCATCGATCTCGCGTGTCATCGTAAGGTTTTGATATCGGTGGATGCATTTTCTGTTAGACGTAGAAACGACGAGAATATAAATTTCATTTTGACGATAGAACAGAAGAATTTTCTCTCTTATCTTGTTCTTGATCGCGTTACATCGTATTTTGGCTGAAGATCGAGGAACCAATATCATTTAGGGTTCCTGCATAAACTTTGTACACGGAGACACGAGAGGTCATAGTGCGACAGGCGATTTATGGGGTTGTAGTTCTAGGGTGGATGTACCATGGGATCACCATAAGGTGGGATATTCCGTGAGGTTGTATCCACGCTACAGACGCATAGGACGTTCGTTTCCCCGTGGGAATTTCGGGATCACCCGTTATATCCGTGGATACCAGCAGAGCCAACGAACGACTGGAAAATAATTTGCAGTTCTCGCTCTCGTGGGGAAAATGACCAGAGACGAGTAACCTACACACACGTTTCTACGCGTATGTATCCCATCTCTACCTTTTGCTTTCGTTACTACTACTCCTTTATTTCGTTCAGACCGGCATTCCGAAGGCCGGAGATAATTGGAACGAGATTATCGAGTGCTCGCGTCGATCGATCACATCGCGATGTATTAATTATCCATTGGCCGTCTAGCGAATAAATTTTCCAAGGGAACCCATTCTACGCCAATGGCGGCCTTCTAAAAGTTTATTCAATTTTCTGGCCCGCGGTCCTATCGGTCCGAGGAGTCATAAATTTTCGCGAGATGAGAAGACGAAATTGAAACCCCTGGGAGAAGAGAAACGACGGAAAGAAAGGAAGGATCTCAGATATGTCTCGAAGGAATCAAACGAGATTTCTAAGAAGAATTCTTCTGTACGAATAGTTCACCGAGTTATCGGTTATAATTTTTCGTCAAATAAAAAACAATTAGATATCTTGCTCGTGTCGCTTGTAAAATTTCACTTGTTTCGTTACCGAATTTATTACTCTTATGCAACGGTATTTATCAACTTGCTATTAATCAGGGAAGTTGGGTTAAGAGGTAACTCGTCGTTCGAATAATAATCCCTCCATGAATATGTATATTACGTATTATATCGTACGCTAGCAATTAGCATATTAGCATATGGCGTTAGTATCGCGTAAGAAAATCAACTTTGATCCGTTCGAAGATCTTCGAAACTTCTGAAAGAAGATGGAGTCTCTCTTCGACAACGCCTCGTAAGGAAATCGAATGATATCGAATCACGAAAGGTACGTTTTTGGAAATACAGAAACATACGCCGACTAAACGTTTATAGGCACTTAGGGCAACTTTTGCTCGCGCAACGCTATATGAATAAATGATAAAGCGGTAGGAGGACGAGGGAGAGGGCTGTAGTATAAATTCCAGAAGGTTGTCCTTTCCTGCTTCTCCCAGGGGTGCACCACACCCTCTAACCACCGGTATAAGGGTTATATTTGATAGATACGGCCAGGCTAAGTGCTTATCGTATTTCGTTTAGATGCCGCTATACTTAAACCTACGATCTTTGTGAACGCTCCTTAAAAGCAGCCAGTTTGAGGGATATGTTTTGCAGGATCGTCCGACTTGAACTTGTACCAGGCTAACATTTTCACTGAACGAAAATGTATTAGCGACGAGCATGAGTCGTACTAAATAATACAATTTTTTGTTAGCTGAAACGTGGCAAAATACTGACCAAGAAGCTTGACGATTCTCACAGGGCGGAGCAGATGAAACAATTTATAAACGTTGTGCACCTGATTAAATGCAGTGATTCAATTACGATTTTCTTTCGCGTTACGAAGAAGTTCTTGGTTTATATATTTATGACGAAATGGACAAAGTTTCGACAATGGACCAAGAACGACGAGTGTAAATTCTTTTCGTTTCGAGAGAAATAACTAATCCATTAAATACCTCACGAATTAACAACCCTGACATTGATACATGTTATTATCCATTTGGTTAAAAGCTACCTTTCAAAGAACATTACGTAAAAGACTGTTTCAAATCGATCGAGCTTCGAAGCGTGAAAAGTTGCTCTCCTACATTTTCCTGTCTATCCGTTTACGCAAAACCTATTGATAAATTGATTTTTACCAATTACTACACTTTTTACATTTCCTTAAACCATATCCTCGATTGACAATATTTCTGACATATATCTCGATTCGTAAGACATCTTGGTGCTATAGAAAGCTCTTTTACGAAAGATTAGTCTAACAAATTTAATATAATTAATTAAATAATTCACAAAGATCTCTGTCGTAATATCCTGACGATATTCCAAGCTTAATAATAAATATCCTAATACTTACGAACAAGGAGCGTATATAATTCCCTATCGAACGTTATCAGAAATTACACAATAAAATGCCGGTATTACGCGTGTGACCAGGTGGTGGCCGCAAATCTGTGGAGGATTTCGATTTGACGTTGGCGGCGCGAGAGCGAAACACACGAGAAGCAGCATAGAACGGAACGAGCTGCGGACGAAGAGACCGGGGATAAAGAAACGAGAGTAGGCTTACCCGGCTGTTCGAGATCGAAGTCGCCTTATAGTATGCCTTTTCGATGGTCGTACGAACGCCTTAAGGGATAAGGCCTCTCTTCCTTCGCCTCTTCTTTCATTCGCGCTTTCCTTCGTTTCGAAAGAAGAGCTCCGCGAAGGGCTGCATAAGGTACGTTAGTTTCGAGTCCTTCTTACGGCCCACTGGGGGCTGCATTAAAATGCCTCGAATTGTTTACTGCTCGGCCGCACGAGCACCTCGCTGTAATATCCACTGTAAACTACGCTTGGATAAAACCTTGTGAACACCCGCCATTTTTACTCTTCCTCCTCCTTCCTCATCTTCTTCTTTTCCTTTCCCTTCTTTTTCTTCTATTACGCTATCCCCTCTACCGGCTGAGTTAGCCAAGCTCTCCGTCGCGGAATTATTTATAATATTACGCGGACCCTGTACGAATGCAGGACGAAACTTTGTCTATAAAGAGCATCGTTTTTTTTTTCCCGGCGAATTTCTTCCACTCTTCCTCCCCTGCGCGTTTCCCTCCGGTTTTACCCGCCATCGTGGAAGAGCAAGCCGGTAAGATGCGTCGATTATGCCGACGTAGAAGTTATTTTGGCAGCGGTCCCGCGGAAACAACGAATTCGTCCGTTCGAGTGCTATTTTCTTCGTTAATCGAACCGGAAGCACCGGGCATCGAGTAACTGCAGAGCGGGTCGTGACCGAGTTCGCGTATAAATGGCTCCGAGAAATGGAATCACGACGGATAAGTCTGCAGTTTACTGGGTAACGTATTATTGACAAAATGGTTTCGAGGACGATCGAAGTGATGAAAAGGGGACGGAGCAGAGGATGAGGATGATACTCTTTGTCAAGGCAGATAACGAGGCGAACGTTATCGATGATGTTGGACGTGAGCGACGCGATGACGATCGAAAGGCACAGGATGCAGTTTACGAACGCGGGTGGATTCGTTTTTTGTCCGAACGCACGGTAGACGACGCATTTATGCCAGAAATACCAGGAAATAATGCGTTACTTTGATTTCTTTGTTTGGTGCGCAGTGCACCTTCGTGCATCTATAGAACGGTAGATCGATACTTGTTCATTCCACGCATGTAAACACCGGCTCGCGTTTTCCAACGGGCCAACGGTCGTTTTGTTAAACTCGAGCCCGAACTTTTGTCGTAAACTATACGCTTTATGCGCGGATAGAGAGAAAGCGCGGCACGCATCTGTACGAGACGATTAGGCGGTGCACGGTAAAAGAGAGAGAGAGGGTGAGAGAGGTGGAAAGAGGGCAGGAGAAACAGGAATGTGTACGAGAGAGAAAAGGAGGATTAGAACGGCATAGAACACGAGCAAACGGGACAGCGTGTATCCGAGCGAAAGAGAGAAAGGGAATGGGAAAGAGGAAACGAAGGGTGTACCGGGGGTTGGTTTCAATTAGGAGGCAGTAACTCTCCCAGGCATTGTTCATTTCACTCTAGATTTGTATTCCCCGTTTGTTTGTTCCCTTTGCATTTGCGTTAACCTGAGCAAAAGCGAGCCGCCACGCGTGTATACGCAATCAATCAGAGCGGAAAAGACGGGACCGGAGAGAGAGAGAGAGAGAGAGAGAAAGATCGCGTGATCATTCCGCTCGGCATCATCATTCTGACTTTTCTTCCTCAAAAATACCGGTACGATGTCCGTTTGTTCGGAAACGAAGCGCAGAAATGAGTTGGAAATGAGTTGATGAGACGCTAAATGTCCCGATCACCAACCTTTCCAAACACAATCACGCGATAATAATGCAAACTTGCGAATCTCTTTTATACGTTCCTACGTATCATGGAATTTACAGTAATTCTTTAATGTGTTTGTAACTATAGAAAATTCTCGTGAATATATCGTACGTCTGATATTAGGTTGTCCGAGAAGTGTCTTTCTTTCGCAAACGTGTTTTTTCCAACAGTGCACCTTTGTACAAACGCGAAACCAAGTCTGTGAAATGTCGCGGTGTTTAATTTCAACAGAACAAAATGATATAAAAATAATATAAAACAAAAAACATTGTGCGTCTATTTCCTTATAAAACGAAAGAAACTTTTCGGACAACCTAATACAAGAGATACGTTGAAATTTCATTAGCACCGTAACGAGATACAAGCGTCGTGGTCATATCGATAAATGCGCTTACGAAAAGTTTCTGTAATTGTTCAAATACTTTCGTATGACTCTCGATGAGAATAGTCGTACGAAAGAAAATCGGTGGAAGGTGTTTGGAACGATTTGGTTAAGTCCAAGCGTTAAATACGACCTCCAGGAAATTGCTTAAAATGTGTACATTTCGTTATATACTCGTTCATCTATGGCGTACGGGGAAACTAATATAGAGACTTATACGCTATTTTATGCGTTTATAGTAGGCGCCTTGGGTTTGAATATTTGCTCGCGAGGGCTGCGAGCCTCGTAACGAAATTCTCGACTAACTTCGTTCGCTACCATCTCGCTTGCTCCTCGTTCTTCCCATTCTAACTCGTAAGAAGTTTCGTTTACGTCCATATGCCGAAATAAACTGAATTTCAACCAGTCATTATTCGTTGGATCGTGAGCGCGCAGTATGCTTCAACGTATTTCTCGCCACTGGAATAAATTGCAAGCCGGCAACGTTCTTGCAAAGATTTACCTTCGCTATTGCTAAAAATCATCCATTAATAACAATAAACCAATGTCCAAATGCAATACTTGCTAGTTTCAACGGTGAAAACTCACAAAAGATATGCAAAGTATGGTACACGTTACAACATTTTGTAGGGAAAACAATTCTCCATCAAGGTTCCATCCTTTTTTTTAAAATTATCTTCACAAAGGTATCGCATAAATATCCGCCATCTATTTATGAGCTATGGCGTTAACGTTGACACGCTTTCGCGCGTTGATAAATCGAGGAGCCAGCGAGCGCAAGAATCGTAGCACGATAGAAACGAAGTATCGATTGCTCGAGGCGAAACAGTCGGCGTGCAACTGGAATTTGTTATGCGAAACGTCAACGTACATGATTTGTCTGGCACATCGTGACGTAAATCGATCCCGCCAACATTATCACCGATGACGTACGCGTTTCTACGTATTTCGGAACGAGGTTGCTCGTTCGAAGATCCTAGCGA
Source organism: Bombus affinis (assembly GCF_024516045.1). Classification (NCBI taxonomy): domain Eukaryota; kingdom Metazoa; phylum Arthropoda; class Insecta; order Hymenoptera; family Apidae; genus Bombus; species Bombus affinis. The sequence continues at coordinate 8,518,362 of NC_066355.1, read as the reverse complement.
TAAAAGCAGCACCAGGTAATCGTATTGTTATCAGTTAAATCTTCCGCTATCTCTACCTCTCCGACTACGATCCGACATTCTCGCTCTACCAATAGAATTACAAAATTTCGTTTTCTAATTAAGACGCGTAACATTCGCGAGCCGAAATTAATAGTCGCAACTCGAAACAACTCCTTAAACCTGGCGACTGCTCTCGTAAACGAGATCTTGGCAAATAGAGACGGAAAGAGAAAGAGAGAGAGAGGGGGAGATTGCGAATGACTAACAAACCTGGCGAAATGAAAGCGAAAGCATTTTACGGGAGAATCAATTCTCGCCATGAACGTACGGCCAAGGTAGTCGAGATTACTCCTTGTCCTCTGATTCTGCTGATCTTTTCTACCCGCCTGCGAATCAGAGAGCCTACCAAACCGTAGCTTCTTCTTTGCTTTACATCGAAACGGCAAGTTATCAAGGCTAATTTTTCGCCTTTGTCGCATCCCTCGGTGGCCACCAGCCGGTTTGTTACTCGTGTTTAGCCAGCACTGTTTTTAATAACCTAATGGCTCTTACGCGGTACATTATGTCGGATAGCATCCCTTCTCTATCCGCTGAACAAGCCCCTGGTACACCTCCCTTTGCAGCTTCTTTCTTTTTCGGTTTTTTTTTTCTTTTTCTTTTTGGTGCCTTCGCTCTTTTATTTGCGATTTTTTTTCGTTGAAACGACAAAAATATCCGGCCCTTTCTCGATCCTGCGACTTGCCCGCTTGCTTACTTGCTCGCGGCATGCAAAACTTTTGTCTGAGCAAAAAAGGGTGGAAGGAACGTGTGGACGTGGAACGGGAGAAGATTGAGAGAAAGGGAGACGGTAAAGAGAGTAGCTTTCCTCGAACCGAACAAAAATCTTTTACGGTTCCGACTCCCTCTTTATTCTCGTTCGAACGATCGGCCGAGAAAGAAACGATCGCTTAACTCTTCATTCTTTGCGTTTTCATCGGCAGGAAATTCACCGTGCTCCCTGTTTTCGCGCTGATAACAGGGGGACGAAGCCACCGAATCTCTTCCTGTAATTAGCCCCAAGAGACTACGAACCGCGTCATCGAAACGTTTAAATCGATCCTTACGGTTTACGCTCGTCTTACGGAGATTCTTTAACCCTTTTCTACGTAGAAATATCGTCGATAGACGAAACGAGAATTTCGTGAAACACGACCATCGTCAACGAACGATTTCAGGATTTCAATCGAGTTTGAGATGTAGGAATCTTCAACTTTACGTACAATGGTCTGACTAGTATATCGCGAGATATGGTTAACGTAACAACGAAAAAAATAAAAAATCTGCTACCTATATTACGATATGTAGCTTTATCATCTATTGGAATCTACGATTTATAGAAATGTAGCCGTAAGGTCAAAGGAATTTTCGTTTTTAATTTCGTAAAACGTAATTGATAAAAGTTGTCAATTTAGTCCGCGGAAGATGAAACGTAATGAATGGCCAATGTCATAACGGAAATATTAAAGAGAGAGATTTCGCGATTCGAATATTGAAAGCGACAGATTGGCGATATCCAGTCCGGTGGTGAAATTCAGTGATGCAAAATGGGGAGGAATCATCGCCAGAATTATTCCCATTGAAAATCTTCTGGTCCGAATAACTGCACAGCCCTCTTCGCTGTGAAATAGCTTCGTTCGTTTCAAATTACTTGCCCTATTTTCCTTTGTCTTGTCTCACATTTTGCGGCGTGGCCGGCCTTTCCTCGCACGTACCTCGGCCAGCCTCCATACAACGTTAATTTAGTAACCACCCAACTCGAATGGCAACGACTTTCCGTCAGACTCTCTGGAAATTACCCTTGTAAAATTAACTGCGACCCTGTTGGATATTAATTCCAGGATTGAAAGCAAGCGTTCTGGCCAAACGATACGGCCCGAAACCTTCCTCTACGTTTCCCTTATCGAACGTCTGTCCTGCTTTCCAAAGCTTTGCCACGAGCTTTTCAACCGCCAGCCGAAAAGTCGAACGCAACGAACTGGCGTTTTTCTCTTAAGCGAAAAGTCGGTTGATTACGATTCAGCCAGCGCGGGACCGGTGATATTTTACTTCTTTTCGAGGCTTTACGATCCGACGTTTTTAATTTCCCCCGTGTGCCTAAAGAAAGAACGGCCGAAATGCAAATTGTGACAGCAAAGTTATGTGCACCGTGGAATTAATGACTTTCTCGGATCGGCTCTTAATAGGCCGTTATGCACTTTCAGTCTGTCGTACGCGTGCACGAATTCGTTAAGCGTCGGCCGGCCGATTCTAACGAAATTGAATTATATCCGCGAAACGAGAACAAACTACGATAGAATCCAAACTGGAAGCGAGGCAAAACTGTTAACTCTCGGTTAATTATCGCGGTTAATTACGATTATTATACTTTGGATATCTCATACTTTGTTAGAGTGGCTTGTGAAAGCGTTCGAACGTTTTATACGAAACATTTTCAGAAATTAACATTGCAATGAGACGCGTGTAACTTTAACGCGAACGAAATTCTACTGTACGTCTAATCGCAGGTAGAACAATGAGGACGATCGTGTTCACGGTTTGCCCGCTGGATAATCGTCGTCGTCCGTCGCTCTTAATTTACGTCATCTTGGCCGTCATCTTGCCGATCCACGTATCAGCCGAAGCTCAAAAGAACGAACACGGGAACACGTACGTGAACCCAGGATTCTCGAAGAACATGGAGGAATCGAAAGTTTCCATTGTCGACGGCGAGAACAAGGATTCGAAGGTAAGTGAATCGACCGATTCTCCGGTGAAGCGACTAAGTAAGTAAATTCGTGGTGCGATCTCGATCTGCCGGTGGAAACAACAGGGATAGATTCTTAAAGAGCAAAAGGAAAGATCCGTGTCCAGCGATGGATAACCGAAAGGACGAGTGTCTGCTGATAGCATAGCAGAACGCGGTCGACGTGGCAAACTCTGGACGACAGGCGTTTCCTTTCGGACGCGTTTTAATATCTCAAGCATTAATTTCTTTTCGTGGAAAACACACTGGCCGTCTTGCTTTGTCTTCTCGCGTCTCTGCTCTGTCTCTCCTGTTCCCTCCATGGCCGATTCGTCCTTACGCCGGATGACAAAATGACAAAGGGGTGGTCGCCCCGGGCCAGCGATATTACCGTTTCCGTTTCGGAACTATGCGAACTGTCTACAGCCCTCCAGCCCGCGTATCCAGGCCGAAAACGTCTCGTGATTGATTATGCTCGCCGTACTTTTGGCTCCTCTGCCGCCCTCCACGGAACGCGATTGATGGAGAGCTTGCGAGAGGAACGCCGCTCGGCAAACGATCTAGATATCGTTAGTACGTCTTTCAGGAGAGAAGACACGCTGGCCTAGACTTTCGTTAAAATACAACGCCACGACCTAAATGTTACGGTAAAATCGAGGCTGGACTTTGTGGCTCGAAATGAAAGGTAAATTAAGAAGAACGACAAGTTGTCTGAGTTGGCTATACGTTAATATTTTACAATTCGATCGTGAAATTTGCCCAGAATAATTATCTTGTATACTATACGGACGCTGTTAGTCTTTAATATATTCGGGGTGTTTCAAAAGTTTCTTTCGTTTCACGTGGAAATAATAAACGCACAACGTTTTCTCTTTTATATTATTTTATCGAATTACGTACGATCCATTTAGTTCGAATGGAGCAAAATTCAATTAACATTTAATCATATACAAGAACGAATCTCCTGTTTTTTTTTCTTAAATTGAATATCAATGGCCCTACACACCTGCTCGAGCAATGAGACCGAGAAATCGATAGAAAACGACACTGACCAGTCTAATTTCTTAGAGACTCTAGAAATATCTACCTATATCGAAATCCAGCGTCCAGGAGTTTCAACAATTTTCAAGCAATCGCGGCCGAACGTTAAAGCTCAGTTTCACGGTGCACGGGACGAAACCGATAACAGAAACGCGTAATCCCGGTAGGTTGCAAATGGAAGGGAGGGATCTCCATAACGTTCAACAAGTGATCATAGGGAAGTATCTTGTTTCATTTGGAGACCGCGACGAGAATGATTAAAGATACCGGAGAGGATTTCAGCGGACGAGAACAACAACGAAATTTCTGTGACGTTCCACGGGCAAACAGTCGTTTCTGACAAAAGAAAGAAAAGAAGAAAAAAAAAAGAAAAACGAAGGCGTAGGGCAAAGTATATTAAAACGGGACTTCATTAAGTTCCGCAGGAACATAGGAGTAACGAGAAAAAGAGAAGAACATGGTGAGAAACGGAGAGTGGAAAAAACGGACAGAGGTTGAGCATAGCAGCCGCAGACGTCGAGCTCGGTCGCGGAGGGAACTGAAAGAGGAAGATGGCGAGTGTTTATTTAGTTAAATGCCGCGCGTAATTGGGTGTAAGACTTTTTTGTTCGGCGTCGAGGCGACGGTCGTAGCGTTGTACGAAAAGGGCCAACTCTGGCTCTGGTAGGACAGCACAGGGTGACGGCAAACCCCTAGCGTTTCCACGGCCGAGCTTTCCACCCCTTTTTCCGCGTGCTGGCAGCCACCTGATGGCTGGCTGGCACAAGGGCCCGCCGGGAATGAGATGCAGATTGCCAGAGGCCACTTCAGGCGCTAGAGGGAGTGAATTTTTAATAACACCGTGGCCGTATCCGCGGCCCCGCGCACGTTTCTCCACGTAGAATCCCATTGTCTTGGCTGCGTCTCGCACGCGCTGGCAAAAGGACGAGAGTCGTACGATGCGTAACGGAAAGCGCACCCGGTATTATTATAGGAGGAGAATTGTCAGCGACAAGACACGCCACCACGAGAGACCACAGCGGGTAGAACGTAGAACGTCGCTTTCGTCGACGTTAAATAAAGCTTAACGCACTAGCTCTTAACGGTGGTATAGTCGGGATAATGGTATGATAGAAATACTGCTAGGAACACGGGGCCAATTCAACAAGCTCACGCCTACGTTCATGCATTATCATTCTTTTTCAAGTTTATTTGCTTTTTCCCTTTTTATCGACATTTCTTCTTTCTTTCTTTCGTTCGCTATCGCAAAACGAGTGGTTTACTTATAGCGGAGTTCAGCGTGTGTAGGTTTTACCGTATACAGCTTTTTACTTACTTTTGGTACTTTTGTATTGCATGTTTTGAAAAATATTGGAAAATTGCTGACAATAAGAACAGTATCTTGTAACAAATTTCTGTTTACTCTTCGACACTGCGGTATGTTAATGGAATAAAAAATAAGAATCGACTCTGGTCTACTCTTACGCAGACTTTTCCTATACTATCATTGATCTCGCAGGCGAAATCTAGCGAGGATCAGCGAGACGAAGAGTCGGCTAAATCCACAGACGAGAACAGTCCAGCATTAAATAAGTTCCTACAAGATGTTCTGAAGGCTCAAACCGATTTAAAGTGGATAGATCAAGCACTGCGTGATGTTAATCGCGAAAAGGATTGGAAGAAGTGAGTTGACTAATGAAAATCACTAACCGATACTTCATACCTCACGAATAATGAATTAAACATCTGTGAAGGAACAGTCAAAACGTTAATAAATTACGCGAGAAAAGAGACTCTAGCGAGAACTACGAAACTACACGGCAGTTGAATAGAAATACGTACAGAGATGAAAATCCTCTGGAACTTTACCACAGATTGCGTTTTGATAATGACATGACGTTCAAGAGGAACGTCGATCTCGATGACGTCGATGCGTATGAAAAGGGGTATCGTATTTCTGTTATTAAAATATTCTAACAAGGGGAACCCGGTGAATGATAAAAATCATGCCGTGTCTTGAGAGTTACAAATCCGAATGAACAATTTTTTGAAAATATCACTTTCTTACGTAATTTTCGCAAAAAGCCGATTTCTTCGACGAAATTCTCTCGCAGACTCATAAGCCTCGAGACACAGAGAAATTTTTATTTCAACTACCTCTAATAGATCGGAAATAAATCGGAAATAGATCGGATAAAAGGGTTGATTTCTCCCTTAAAGTAAAAGATGAACATTTGCGCGAAGTTTCATGAAAATCGGCGTGTATCAGTCACCGGGGTTTCCTCGTAAGTATTATCGGTCCTATATTAAAAGCATCTGCGCGATTCTTGTAGAAAGAAAAGAAAAGAGGTTCATCTTTCTCCGGCCGATGACAAAGAAACGATAGACAATCAGATTCGGAAAAACTGGTCCAATACGAAGGATCTTTGTTCTCTGAGCGACTGGCTGAACTCGTACAAAAACTCAGCAAACGAAAAGGATAAATTTGAGGATCGATGGATCCACGATTACGACGCCGGTCGAAAAAATAGACTTAGTACGATCTAATTTCGATGTATTTGGTTATCCTGAAAGGTTCCGCGGGTTTAAGACGTCCAAGCTGAGAGAACCCGAATGTGAATTTGAATGTAGAGTTTTAATGTTTTTATTTAAAATTTGCTCATCGGCTAAAAGTCAACCAGTCACTGTTTTAAACGAAACTGTGTAACTAAGCTGACGATGACGAGTATACTGGTTTTATTTTTTTAATTTTATTACTGACAGGGCTCGTCATAGCACAAAACATTGTCATTTCTTCGTGACGAGTACACTCGTGAAAAATAGCTAACTGATTAAAATGAGACACGGCAGAAACTAGGACAATCTTCAGGATGCTCTACTATCGATTTTGACTTTAAACGGTTGAAACGATAAAAAATTAAATAGATTCTTTGGACGGTGACAAAGAAGCAAACACGGAAGCGGGTAGCGCGTTGATCGTGAGAAATCAACGAGCCGAAACGAAGAAGAACGAGGCGACGTCGCTGGAATCTCTCAGAGAAACGATATTAGAACTAAAAAGAAGCCTGAATGAAACTGACAAAAAACGGGGCGAGAATTCCAAAAATTTGGATACTTTGAGTGTTAAAGAAAAGCAGAGCAACAAGCAGGAACAGAAGAAGCGAACTGCTGGTGGAAGAAACAACTACCAAAAAAGTGAAAACGACGACGAAAGTATAAAGAAAAGCGTTTTAATTTGATAAACACGTGCTTGAGAAGCAGGTAGAAAGAAAGTTAGCTTAAAATGTTGCATCTTTTCAGGAAACTTCGGCTGGTGGGAAAGTCTAGGAGCAGAAAGGTTGAATTTAAAAAAGCGTGAGCCAAGCACCGAGGATCTTGATGAGAAGAATGCTCATCTGAAAGTGTGGAGAACGAAGAGGACTGGAGTTAATAACGACGATGGTAACCCGAAACTCTTTCATAGAGCGGGGTTTGGGGACCCGTACCTTGAAGAGGACACGCTAAAAGAGCTTCATGACCGTAAAAGACGTAGCAAAGGAACGCCGTCAGATGAGAAACGTCATTTAAACGAAGCTCAGGATGGAAACAAGTCGGCAGCTGATGAGAAAAATTCCATAAAAATATCAAAGACATCTGGCTGCGGCGTCGCGGATGCTTCCGGTAAAATAGAATCTTTGTCGAATGATTTGCAAGCGAGGAACGCTTTCGAACGTGAGAGCGAATTAACGAATAATCCGGCAGATACCGCGGCTTCCGACGTCTCAAAGGCGGCCACGGATGAGAGTAAAAACACGGAAACAGGCGGAAATTGCGAACAATCGGATCTATCGCGGGAAAATCAGAACGCGATGGAAAACAAGTTGATGAAGAACAAAGAAAAGGGTGAAAGTCCCGAGGGAAATTCTTTGCAAACCTTCGAATCCACGGCGAATGAACTGCAGGCTGCTTCGTCTACCGAAACCTCGAATCAAGAAAATGTCGGCTCGAGCAAGGGAGAACAGGTGATCAAAGTCTTTGAACCTCAGAGGCATTTGCGCGAAGACAACGAACGGACAAAAGAAGTCGAAGAAACCAACGACGAGCACGAAGAATCGTCTCCGCAGGTGAGGAGGTCTGCCAAAGATTCAGGAAATATTAATATCCTGGTCAAGTCAGAAAACAAGAATCTGATCGAGTTCAGTAACGCGGATGACGATAAAAAATTACCGAACGGTGGTCAATCGCCGTTTCTGTTGAATATAGTTGACGTGAAGAAGAAGACGATCGTGGAGAACGAGCAGAAAGGTGGAAAATCGGTTTCGATGCTTTACAACATGAAGTTACACACGTCGCAGGTCGATAAGCCTGTCGAAGGTGCGAATAAACGAGATGCAGAGCCGAGAAACGACGAAGTTCCGGTTGGTAGCGTGGTGCTTGATTTTCGGAAGAATAAACTTAAGGAAGTGCCATACGAAGACACGCCCGCGTCTACGAACACGATGAAAGAAAGGAACGTGGATGAGAAACGACTTGAGAACTCTGCAGACCTCGACAAAGGAACGGAACAAAGCGGCGTCAATGAAGAAGGAACTCGAAACTGGTTCGGAGAGGCAGCTCGTAATCAGATGGCTATGAACGTCGATCACGGTGCAGCTGAGAAATGTAATGACCTAGGCGGAAAGGATAAATTTACGAACGCAGAGGGGCGGTTTAACGACAATAAAGAGAAGGGAGACTCCGTTCAGGGATCTAATAAGGAGGCAGAGTCGAACGGAGGGAATAAAGAAGCAAGCAATAAGAAATATAGAGAAATATTCATAATGACCAATGGAATGGACGATAGGATAATGAATGATAAATATGGTCAGAGAAGAATATTGCAGTATATGGAGTACTCTAACGACGATGTCGAAGATGCCGATGCGAATTACAGTGACAAAGAGGAGGAGGAAAATCAACATCAGGCTGCTGCAGGTAAAACTATCGTCGAGCTTTTATTTCGTACTTTTGTCGTCACGTATATTTATTTTTTCGCTTAGTTTCTATAATTGTCAAGTCTCAAATAAAATTTGAAAAAATCGATGAACTATAAACTTCTTTAGAATTTATTTATACGACAAAATAATACGAACGTTAATTTAATTACGATTTTTCCGTAATATTTATACAACCTCCTGTAACGAGCCAAATCATTGAAAGTGGATCGACTCGGTTGACCTGGAAGTATCTAACGTAAACGCTGTTTAAACGAAAAGGAAATTGATGCTAGAGAAAGAAAAACAGTAACTAAACGTTTATGGATTATTTTCAGAAAAAAGCGACGTAGTAACACGAAGGAAAGAACGAGCAGCGTACAGCGACAAAAAGAAAGATAAAGTGAATCTGTTGATTAAAGAGAAAATCGACAAAAAGAAGAAACCTCGCCAGAGAAAAAGACGTAATCCGAGTGTAATTGAATACTACGATTACGATAGCAACCTCGAGCAGCAGGATCACGAATCGTTGTCACCGACAAGCGAGCAACAGCGAAGTAAAAACAATTATCAAGACAAGAGCGCCATCGAATCCGACGCGGGACCTGGTAATCACGCGTGCACTTCCCCATCGAAAAACTAACGACAAAACTACTAGAATCTTATGTAGTAAAGTTTCGCCAGATTTCCAATAATCCACTCAAATCATCGATTCGATATCACCAGGTTGGGCTATGAGTTAAGGTGAATGTGTGTCTTGACGAATACGTCGCAGCAATTAAACACGAAGATGTCAGCAGAAGAATATAATAAATCAAACTTTTCATGTTCACGGAGGGACAATTTTTAAATTGAATATGTTGTCAGGAGTTTTATTTATATAGCAAACTGCACTCTCTTTATACGATTTTAATATCAAATATATGTAAATTTTTACCACTTCCTTGAATATTTCACAGATATCTTTTCTGTATAATATATTTGTTGTATTTTTATAAATACAAAGAGATGGAAGCTAAGTATCTAACAGCAGATTTTTACGTGGCGTTTACCTACATTCATTTCGGATGTTTTATTCGTCACAGAGCACGCATTCGCTGTAGCCATAGTCGCAGACGAATCACGCTAGAGCTCATGTCTCTATTCGTCATGTCGTAGTCGTAGACGGGCAGAGCGGCGAAAAATGTAAACCACCTATGACGGAAATCAAGGACGAGCAAGACGAGGCGATACGAAAGGAGATGAAACAGAAGGAAAAAACGGGGAACAGAGTGCCGGTGCAGCAATTCCTTAATCCGGCTGGAATAGAAAGGAACGTAACGAAGAAATCAGCGGCGACGTTATCGACGAAAGCTAAATTCGCGAAAGACGAAGGATCCTCCAGCAACCAACGACTGGGATCAAGGTGAAGACAACGTGAACAGCATTAGTCGCGAGAGGTCAGCGGTAAATTCTCGAACGAAAAATAGTAGAATCTATCAAATAAATGACACACTGACCTGCGTGATCGTGATATTGGTGTATACTTACGCGAGAAACTTTTAAGCTCAAGTAGTGATCTTAGTATGTTGATAGGTTAAACGAACCGGTGGTGGGAAACGAAGACAAGTTTTTAGACGCTGACACGAATAACGAAATGATACTAAATCCGGCAAAGTATATTCTCAAAGTGGATACAAATTCGGATCCCGGAGCAATCGACGATTTCTGCGATGATATCCAATATCTGGATGAAAAGTATGCTATCCTAATTGGCCCTAGAAATTTCTTCGTCTCAGTATCGTTTAGCTTTGATTTTAGTCCTCTGAACGCTTCGTTACAGCATTCGTTCTGTACAGTATTCTCCGTTATAAATATTTTATTCTCGTGTCTGCTAGAAAAGAAATAGCGCCTGACAACGTGGAACCACTGTACGAAGAGTTAAAAAAAATATACGACTGGAACGAGGACGAGACAAAAGTAAAACCTCGAATAAAGGGAGATCAGAGGATGTATCACGAATCTTACGACAAAGTAGATCCCATCGATAGAATAGCGGGCGAACCGTTTAAAGATCAAGTCGAGCCTCCGCAAGTTCGCGATGATCCAACTAAAACATCCGGTAAACGTCGCTGAATCGAATTCCATCGCATGGAATCGGCGCGACTCACGTCGGTTATGTTCGATTTTGCTGTTCAGTTTCCAGCCCCAACTTATCGCCTCTTTTGCTCGTTTACACTGGATCAGGGAAATCCGAAATTGGCGAAAGAACGTATCCAGCCGAATCATCTGGCCGGCATGAAAGCCACGCCGCGAACGTTTCCCGAAGTAATTATTTTGCTCTTAAAAGCACAGACGATATGTTTAAAGGCGGGTCGGAGCAAAGTAACAGCACCGGGGAAAAATTACGAGGACCTAGCGCTATCGGAACGACCGGTGAATGGCAAACACAAAAGGTAAAAAACGAGTAAAATCTAAGCATTTCCAATAAATTATTGGCCCGACTTACTTTCTTTCGCTCTATAAACCTTGAATCACAGGTGAGCGGAGTGAGAAACGGCGGGGCCAAAGGAAAAGATGCCGTGAGCTGGTCATTAACGGGCCAGAAGCAATATATTGACACAGATTCGCGTTCTCCTTACGAGAACCGTAAATATCTGGAATCACAGGTTCCACGTGGATGGGAGCACGTCCAAAATATAGATCGCGTGAAACAGACGATCGTTAGCTCTAAGGACCTGCATGAATCTTTTGTCGAACCCCTGGAATGGATCGACGATTTCGACAAAGACATAAGGGTCAGACTCAGCAGAAGCTTGAAAACCGTCGATTCGAATACCCTTGCATATATTGAATCTGATACAACGAAATATGAAAAGAGCCCGGTTAATGGTTTCATCGATAGGGCTCCGATTGAAAATGGAACGACGTTAAAGACTGAAGATCCCACCAAGGTTGCTCTCGTTACCCATCCGCCTTTAGATATTCAACAATTATTTCAAGATGATAGAAGAACGAAAAGGGAAGTTGGGACTCTTTATGATACGTATGACGATGACGAGGATCGACGTAATCGCGATTCCGAGAGAATGGACTATGATCTATATTCGAGCGATAAAGAAAAGGCGAGCGACAATTTTCAGCTATTAAACTCGTACGATGACACAGATGATGAGAATCAGGAGCTATTTAACTCGAAGGATGTTGAGGAGTATGACTATTTAGACGATGACGAGGACGATTACGGCGGCATTGTTAGAAACGCAGATTCAAAAAGAAAAGAACATGCCGTTAAGAAGAAGAGTTATGGTAAAGCGTTGAAAAAAAGGAAAAAGGAAGATCATGCCGCCAAGTCGAATAAGAATCGCAGAAAACGAAGACATCGCAAGAACAAAAAGATGACAACAAAGAAACGTAGTAAAAAACATAAGAAAGGTACATCGAAGAATGGAAACCATCATACTAACATTAAAAAAAGCAAGATTACACAGGACGAAGAGAAAGCTCATAACGGAGGAGAGGAACATCACGATAGAATTAAAGAAGAAGATGTAAGTGATAGAGTGAGATTTTTTAAAAAATGCGAACGATATAACAAGACATAGCGTGTAATTTAATTTAAAGAAAAGGCTCGTCGATAATATTTTAGACGATGAATTTGGACAACGATATCCAGAGGAAGAAATTCTCCACGCTTTTGGTAGCTGATAACGTGGAAGACGAATCGCAGATGGATTCGGCTCTTCACGGTGAACTTGCTGCGAAGATCGTGGAACAAATTTTCGACCAGGTATTCGATATTTTCTATCGCAATAGACACGCGCAGTCTACTTATTATATTTCCATGAAATCATCAGATACAAAAGAACGAGGATCTGAAGGTATCGTTGGGCCCAGGTCTTTATCATAAACACAAAACTAGAGACACCATGGCAGCTGATAAATCGTATCGTCAGACCAACAATGACGACGAGGTAGATTCCCAATATTCTTGTAATAATTCCCTTTAACATCTTGCAAACGCTTTATGCGTTTTACTGTGACAGATCAAACATACGCAAGAGTTGTTGAACAAGATCATGCTGCTTCTCAATCGACTGATCTTCGACGAGGTTCAGAGAAAGACTTGCATTTCTCTGCCATCCGATTTGCTCGAGTTCTTGGACTGGATGTTGGAAGTGCATCCGCAAACAAATTTATTAGAACAAGTAACGCGTATTCTATTCGGATCTGACTTTACAAGTTAAATATTTCGTGTCAAACGCTCGTTTACATCCAACATTCTCGATCGAACTTCGTTTCAGCCACCAGCGTTACCATTGATACACGAGCAAGATAAAGATCATCTTCCACGGGACAAGTTCCTCTTTCAAAGTTTCCCAAACGATCAACTCGAAGCTGAGATTAGCGAATTGTACGCAAAGATTCGATTGATAAAAAGTCTGATAAAGGAATACAGTGGTCTAGCAGAAGACGATAAGGCGAAAATTAAATCAATTCAGGAGTATCTGGTTAGATTCTTAACTCTGGCGAAACAAAGCATCGAATCGTCTCACTCGACTGAGAATCGAATGACCATCGCTACTCTACGCTATTCTTAAACCTACCGCACCTTTTTCGGCGCAATCGAGTTTATTATACTTTAAAAAATTATTTAGATCTCAGAGAAATATGGAAGAAGTGGTCGTTGATACTCGCGATGTCTCGTTTCGATTTTACGGGAAGAAATGTTTTTTTATGATTGAAAGTCTTTTTATACGTTGGAATTATCAACTCGAAATTTTCACCGTTATATGGCTAGTTTGTCCATTATTTCAGGCGAAGCAGCTAGATTTGATGCTGGAATATATTGAAGTGAAAGAGGAAGCTGAAAAAAACGGGAAATCTGCAAATGGAATAGCAGAAGGGAAAGGTGGGAAAAGCATTCCTCAGTATCAAGTAGGAATGAGTAACGCGAGTAATGCAAGTTATTCGACGAGGCCAGATAGTTTTTCGCCTTTAATGAACGCGCCGAACCTCTTGAAACTGAGCAACACAAACTTGTTCACGAACGAACAACTTTTTCAAGAAAGTAAATCCCGTAACTCTGCGACGATTATACGATTCAATGTCGATTATTTCTATCTATAAACAGTCTTTATACGCTTTAGACAGAATTGACGGTGCTCGTAAAGGGAAAAGACTAGCCAGGAGCCTGCATAAACGTACAAAGAATAATAAAATGCCAAGAAAGCGTAAAAACCGGAAAAGGAAGCACGGTAGGCATCGCAAAGGTGCAAGTACTATTGATCAGTCACGACATAAGGACACTATGCATAAAGCTGCTGCTCTGCGTCAAAAACGTGAATATCTGAGCAAAGCCTTTTGGGATTCTTTCGATTCGGGATACGAGGAACCTTTAATTTACGACTCTATGGATATGGTGAACGTGGAATCGAATGCGGACGGTATACGGGTGAAGGTTAAGAAAGAGGAAAAGCTGAAAGACAAGGATGATAAAAAGTATGTGTCACATCGATAAGACATAATTGGCAGATTGTGGATGATTATGCAATTCTATAGTTTTATCAGAGTAATTAGAGAAATGAAATGGAGATTTATTCGTGAGAGGCATGCTGTGCAGTTTTGCGCTTTCAACCTTTTGTCATTAGTATCGCGTTCAATTTCGTGATTAATTTATATTCGATAGATTAAACTGAAAATCTGTTGGCAATTTGGCTATAGATATTTTTACTTCCGAAATTAATATGTTTCTCTTGAATTAAATTTCCATTTATTTTGCATGCTAAAAGTAAAAGGAACGAAACGAGATACAACGTCGAAAGAATGAAACTTGCCATAATCGCGTAAACAGCCGCGGTTCAATAATTAGCGAAACGTTAAATAACTTGTATCATTATGATTTTATTTTCACATAAGTACAGTGCTCGATCTTGGAAAGAAAAGACGACAAACGATTTGAAAAAAGATGACACGGAAGATCAGAAAGGGAGTATTAAAATTGAAGCAGATACGTCAAAATCTCTTGCTAACGTCCAGTCTCAAGAACGAAAGGATTCTAGCGAAGAAGACAAAGGTAACCCTGCAAAGATTGATAGTACTCATAAATCCGTAAAATCATTCTTTTTATCGGGTATTATACAATCTACATTTTAATAAAATATGTAAGTATACTATTAGGAATTATCAGGGGATCGATTTTATAGCAAAGATATTCTTAAAACATTAAAAATCCTCTTCTCGTGAAATTTACGCGTACAAAGTTCAAAAATTAAAGGATTTAGGGACGAACAAGATTAATAGTCAATCTTTATCGCAGTTACGTATGAGTAAAATACCTAATAAAACCTGTAGGATTCCTTTGCTCTGATTTGCTTGTTTGGTGCAACAGTATCGATTGAAATGACGATTCTTTAATCGTCATTTTGAAAAGTGTATTTGTCAATGTATTTTGTCGCATTTGTTACACGCATCTTTGTATCAGACTTGATGGAAGAAGAAGAACCGATAACAGGCAAGGATCAACTAGAAGATGAGATATTGCTGCTCAATAAGCGACAAGCTTGGAAAAAGAAGAACGAACAACAACTGGAAGAAGTTGCTTTCGGTGAAGATATGAGGAAATCATCGAAAGACAAAGAGCTGTACGAAAAATTGACCGAGATCGATAAGAAAATAAACGACGTGGATAAGACGCAAACGAAAAATTGCAGTGTTAAGGATTACACGACGAATAATCGAAACAGCTGTAATTTATCAAACGAGGACAAGCTGAGGATGCTCGAAGAGAAGATAAATGTTTATGCGGATAATGAGCGAGAGGAGAAAGCGAGAGGTAAAAAGTGAAGGTGGAAGAGAAAGTTACGAGAAGCCGAAGAAGTTGACAAGTTCACTAAGAATGAACTACCCGCGATAAATTGCAAGATAAAGTGAAACGTTAAAGAGACGGACGTTAAAGAAGAACTCGGAGTTCGAAGAACAAACGACAAGGAAGATGCACTACAAGAGATTATGCAATTATATGGTAAATTTGCCAAGTTCTTTCGCAATACTATAATAAAGTTCCGTGAGGAAGTTGCTCGAAAAAGTTTTCTTTTCATTTGACGAAGATAAGAAGATGACACAGCGCTAAGAGAAACGATTAGTCAAAGAAGATAGAAGATCAAACATTACGCTAACTCATCGCAAATGCAATAATAACGTGCACGACATAGTATTTAATTTTACACTTGTACGATATCATATTTAGAATAAATTTTATAAATAACAACTATCACGTTCGATAATTATTCTTCCACGTGTGTACATCGATAAACTATGGAAGAAAATATATGGCTACATATCGTCCATTTACATATTTCCCAACTGGTACGTAACATTGCAAAGCGATATACATATTTTTATATATACAGTTGCTAGCTAAAGTATACTAATTTTTTCCTAAATTATTTAATAGTATTTTCCTAAAGTATTTACAGTAAATATTCTCTAACATTTTTGTATACGCTTTCAAATTGATTTCAAGTTTTATCAATACGATTATGACTCATTTTTTTATTGTGTCTGATTACGGTGCTAGTAAAATAACAAAATGTTTTATCTAGCGCACGTAATATCCATAATCAAATTATGCTAACATTTACTACGGTAAATATCGAAATATTTTTATCAGCCACTCTAGATTCTTAGCTGTATTTTTGTTCTTTTCGCCCTCTCAGCAGTTTCATTTAATTATAGCACGCGTATATAAATAAAGCAATAAATAGACTACAATAGTGAACATTTATAGGTGGAGTAATTGTATTTGCGACACAATAGTGCTCAGCTGCGTAATATCGCGGCGAACCGGGATAGGTTCGCGTCGTTGCTTGACAGCGGGCGTCTAAATAATTTCATCAGATACATCGATCGCCGATGAG